>NC_042616.1:198966328-199303011 GCF_901001135.1 Rhinatrema bivittatum | reverse complement strand
AACACCATCTGTTTTCTCTATGGACAAACAGACAAAGAGCCACACAAATGGGGACCCCCAAGCTTCGAGTTGCAAAATATAGGAAAGAACTAACTAAGCCAGAAAATGTAACCCATAAAAAGAGGTGGTTTATTTGAAACCATTATCTGAACATATTTTTAAGCACTGCTTGTCTGAAGTTACTACCTCTCCATGAATCTTCTTCCAAGTGGTAAGACTTAGTAAAAGTGTAACTAAAGAATCATGTGGATGTTTTGCAGATATCTTGTAATGATGTTGATCAGCTGAATGCCATGAATATTCTGGCTGCCCATACCTGGTGAGCATTAATTTTTCTATTAAATGAGATTCCTGCTACAGAGTATCAGAAAGATATACATTGAGATAATCAGCTGGACAGTGGGGCTTTTTTTCAGTTTGCTCCTTTGTTCCTTGATTAAACAATATAAATAACTGATGTGAATTTCTGAAAGATTTTTTAGTCCTTTCTAAAACAGAAGAGTAATATTCTCTAGCAATCAAGGATATACAAATATTATTCCACTAAAATATGTAGTCTGGGGGAAAATAGCATTAGAACTGTGGACTCATTTAGATTAAATTGCAAGACAACTTTTGGTAAAAAATTTGGCTGTGTTCTTAGACTACTCTATTTTTAAAAATGTGCATGAAGCTCTTATTTTTCTGTCTGTGGTGATTTCAATAAGGATTGCCAGAAAACTAATTTCATTCCTGCTGATGCCACATCTTTGAAAGGACTTTTCATCAACTGTAAGAGAACTTTCCCATTGATCTGCTGGCATTGTGATTGGAGGATTCAAATTATATAAATCTTTCATAAATCTTGCCACTGTCAGCTGCTGAGAGACTACAGAAGCACATCATCGGCAATAGATAGACCATCTATTGCCAATAATATGCTGCTATAGTGCACAAATTGATTAAATTAGATTTTAGTCCCAACTTTGAGAGATGAAGTAGATACTGAACAATCACAGAAGCAGAACAATTAAAAGAGTTCTCATGATTTGTACAGCATCATATAGCAAATCTCTTCTATTTGAAATTTTAACATCTTGTAGTTTTACTTGCTGTTAAAATGTCCCTAACTTCTTCGGAAAAAACCAATCCATTAGCTACTGTACTTTCAACATCTCCAGCTGGCCATCTGTTTTGTTTAGACCAGTGGTTCTCTACCTTTTCCCTATCATTACACACCTGACAGACCACGCTCACATGTGTGACACACTGCTCATTACAATTAACGGCAGAAATAAAAAATAAAGGTCCAGTATTTTTATTAAGAATGACACAAGGAAAAGCTACGTTTTCTGTCTGAACAGAAATTACATAAATAGTAAACATCCCACGCCAAAACAGCCCCAATTTCCAAGCACTTAAACAGTAACCACCTTACCTAAGTAAAGGCAACACTGAAAATATTACACCAGGCCTTAAGACACCAATACATCTCCTATTAGGAAAACGGACCAAGCCAGGCTGCTATAGAGCCCTACACAGAAACTACACGCCAGCAGAAAACCTCACCTGAATCACATGTGCTGACCCTCCCCTAACATAGAATAAAGAGACCAAAATGCATAACTGGAAGCATGCAGACATAAACTGAATTGGAAACCGCAACAAGCCAGAGTCTCTGTATGCAGTGTAACAAAGGAAAAAAAGAAACATCACCCATCCTTATAAAAAAATCAAGAAATATAAAATCAGTAGCAGTAAAGCCATACTAACAAAAAGAACAGATTTCAAAACAGCTGATGAATGGAATATCCAATAATTAAAAACTCATATCAAAAATTTCTAGATACCAATAAAATATTTCAAAATAGCAGACACAAAGACCCAGTAATGAAAAATAAGGATACAAAAAAGGTTTTGCTCTGCATACCTGGGAACGTTTGATATACAAGTGCCCTGAGATTGTTTTGAATTAGCAGGAGGAGGGGTGGTTTGCTTGGAACTTTCTCCTCTCTCTCACTGGCTCTCAATCGCTCACATATACATATGCTTTTTCTCTCTCACTCATATAGGCTCTTTACACATTTACACACATGCTGTCAGTCTTTTCACGCTTACACATACAGGCTTTCAATCACACACATACATGCTGTCTTTTTCTCTCACACACAGACTCATTCTTATGCTTACAAACATGCTCTCTCTTTCTCTCATTTACACACAGGCTCTCAATCACATACTCACATGCTCTCTCACCTTAACCAGCTCTTAATCACACACAGACACATATATGCTCTCTCTCTTACTTATACACACACGCTCTTAATCATACATACACATGATCTCTCACACACAAAGGATCTCAATCACACACACATGCTTTCACACAAACAGGTTTTCAATCACAAACTTACACATACATTCTCAATCATACACTTACATTCATGCTCTCTCTCACACATACAGGCTCTCAATCACACACATACATGCTATCTCACTCACACACAGGATCTCAAACACACATGCTTGCTCATTCACTCACTCTCCCCCCTCCCCCGAACTAGCGGCAGCAGCAGCTTCCTCCCAACCCTAAAGGCAGCAGCAAACTCCTTCATTTTCAGCCCTCACAGAGAAAGGAGTCCCATTGGTCGTGAGGGTAGACATTGTTCCTCATTTTACTCCGAGCTGCGCTGATCATTCTTCAGGCTGCGCCTCTCTTCTGTTCTTAGGACCGATGCTGTCTGCACTAGCATGGTCTCTTCTTCCCGCACACGCACCTGTTGCTCACCACTTCCTCTTCCGGGCCATAGGGGTGGGGGCGGGAAGAAGAGAGCATGCCGGTGCCATTGACTCCAGGCGGAGGACCTATTTCACTTGGGTAGGGTGGAGTAGCTGGGTCAGCAGGGGACCGGGAAGTGTGGCGACACACTGGTGTGTCGCAACACACCTGTTGAGAACCGCTGGTTTAGGCTATTCCATTCTGCCTACCTGCTTGTCTGTCTGAGGACACTGCTGTCTTTCTCCGATATGTACCGACGCGCTGCCTACCCTCCTGCTGACATCAGCAGCAGCTGTTTAAAAGCTTAGCGGGCATGCATGCATTCTGTTGCATGCATAAAGGAGTGTGACAAAGGAATGTTCGTTTATATGCAATTCATGCGCATTGTGTGTTAAACAATTTGTTGGAGTGTATAGCCACTTAAGGTTTATTTTTGCTCTGCCCTTAACTATGGCTCCGTTGCTTGCTGGCTCATCTATTCCAGTTTGTTTGGGTCAGAGTAAATACAGTAACTTGTCTTAGTCATGGCCTTTTTGCCAAAGATATCTCTCATATTATTTATTTATTTAATGTGTTTTGTATACAGTCATTCGGTTTTGCAATCAGAATGGTTTACAGAATCATGAAACATTGTATAAACATCATCACTGCATCTTATCATGTAGTGTAAGTTGATTACATATAATAGTTATTACTTGTAAGGTTTATTACATACAGCAAAGATATTACATACACACTGTTACATATAGGCCTGGGTTAATAAGTGAGGGAGAGAGGAAAGTGTATAGGTTGGTGTGATAATATACATTTGGATATGTAACAGCAGGGGGTTTAACAATTCAAAGTATCTTTCAGATGAAGTAATAAATACTATATGAGGTCGGTTGGGTAATCCATTGTTAAGAGTTCTTTGGTAGATCTAGGGATGTAGCATTTTTCTTGTTGTTGGGTTGTGAGTGTACTTGGTGGGCTGGTTGGTTGAGTGAATTTGAGTAGGCTCAGTTCAGACTTAAGTACAATCTTTCTACTGCTTTGTGAAGGTTGTCTCTAATGCATATACATGCACAACTGATCACTAATAGGAAGGTTTCCATAATTTATGATTAATACATGACCAAACTCCAAAAATGGCTCTTGAACTTGGATTCTGTTTTTGAATAACATTTGCTCACCAAATTAGGCTGTGGCTCCTTTTTACAGACAGGAAGTGTGTGTGTAGGGAGGGGGGGGCATCTTAATTATTCACAAGCAAACTTTGTCCTTTGCCTTAGTTAAGATCTCTATGGCAGTACCCTATGAATCGCTGGTATTAACATGTACTATCTTTAATTTCTGATTGTTTTACTTTGCCTCAGGCTTTCTTAACCACAGCATATCACCAGTTATTGAATATTTAATGAATCTCAATCTTGATCTTCAAAATTAAATCATTTTCTATGATTTTAATTTATAAACAAAGTTCACGTGTCACATATTTGTGAACTTTTCTTAAATACTACATCTGCTCTGGGGTTTAAACAATTATATCATATCCCTATTAAAAAAAGGCCATACACTAGGTCTCAAACCGCAGGCCTTTACCACCTTATTGTTTGGGCTGAGTAGGGAACATCCACCATCCTTGTCCTATTACTATAAACAGTTTTGTTAGGAATTGGGGAACCTTTTGGGGAAGGCGGAGTCTCTTCCGAAGGGATGGGGTCCACCTTACCCAGGGTGGAACCAGACTGCTGGCACTAACCTTTAAAAAGGAGATAGAGCAGCTTTTAAACTAGAACAAAGGGGAAAGTCGACAGTCGCTCAGCAGCGCATGGTTCGGAGAGAGGTATCTTCAAAGGATACTAATGATGCATTAGAATTAGGGCATCCCAACAGTGAGGTTCCAATAATTAGAAAAGTAGTCCAAGTGCCTGTAACTAAAAACTCACCTGAGCTAAAAAAAATTCTAACTTATCCCTATCAATTAAAAAGCAGAATGAAAATATAAACAAAAAACAAACTTTGAAATGTTTGTATGCTAATGCCAGGAGTCTAAGAAGTAAGATGGGAGAATTAGAATGTATAGCAGTGAGAACCGCTGGTTTAGGCTATTCTATTCTGCCTACCTGCTTGTCTGTCTGAGGACACTGCTGTCTTTCTCCGATGTGTACCGACGTGCTGCCTACCCTCCTGCTGACATCAGCAGCAGCTGTTTAAAAGCTTAGCGGGCATGCATGCATTCTGTTGCATGCATAAAGGAGCGTGACAAAGGAATGTTCGTTTATATGCAACAAGCCGTAAAGCCCGTTAAAACGGGCTACATCCCTCTGTCTCTCACCTCCCCCTCATTCTCTCTCCCCTCACTCTTCACCACCCCCCTCCCCCACTCCTCCCCACCCTCCCTCTCCTCTCACTCAGTCCCCCCTCTCCCTCACTCCCTCCCACTCAGTCCCCCTCTCCCTCCCTCCCACTCACTCAGTCCCCTCTCCCTCCCTCCCACTCACTCAGTCCCCCTCTCCCTCCCTCCCACTCAGTCCCTCCCTTCACCCACCTCCATTTCCTCCCGCGCGTAAGCGCGACTTCCCGCAACCCTCACCCGGCTCCATTAACTCCTCCCGCTCCTGCCGGCAGATCTCGGTGGGGGGGGCGCGGGAGTGACACCCCCCCCCCCCCCGAGATCTGCCGGCAGATCTGGGGAGGAGAAGCAGCGGCACCGCGCGCTGCGCGCGGCGCCGCTGCTTCTCCTCCCGCTCCTGCGGCCCCACCGCCATTTTTTTTTCTGATCGACATCCTTGCCCGCACATGCGCAGTAGAGCTGCGCTCTACTGCGCATTTGCGGGCCGTCGGTCACAGGCCATTTATAAGGTAGATTATATGCTAGATTGCCCAGAGCATAAAGCTGGGCACAATAGGGGGGCCATTTTCCTACGCTGCTGGGAGAGCTGGGCTGAAAGGTCTTGAAAAATCAAGACTTCTGGTTTTCATACTGGAGTTCTTTCCCCTTCCGCAGCGCCCGCAGAATTTTGCCCTTGTGGGCACAGTTAAGCAATTTGGCTATGACCACCTTGGGCTTAGGCTGATTGTCCTTTCGTGCCCCCAATCTGTGCGTTCTTTCAATATGGAGCGGCCCTGACTGCAGCATGAGGGCCAGCTCCGGGGGGTAAGCCAGGTTTCCAGTGACCAGGCCAAATCTCTCTCAATCAGGGACTCTGGCAGACCTACCAGCCAGAGGTTAGTGCGTCTGGACCTGTTTTCCAGGTCTTCAAGCCTCTCTTCCTGCTTCACCATTTTAGCTTTCAGCTGCTGGAGGCCTGCCTCAGAGTCGTGGCGGCTATCTTGGAGATCGAAAATGCTTGTTCAAGGTCAGTAAAGCGTTGTTCAAAGCCCGTGATCGCCGCAGTCAGCTCCGCAAGCTTATTATTTATTTATTTATTTAAGAATTTTTTATATACCGGGGCACGTCAAAAACATCACCTCGGTTCACATTGTAACGTAACGTAGCAGCAGGCTTTACAATAATTTAGAGTAGATAAGTATAGATAAACATTATTTAGCTTTACAATAAATTAGAGTATATAAACATTATGACAACTAATTCAGTTTAGGATAGGTGGATTATGAGGAGGATACATGATAATATTAAAATTTGCATGTTAATGCAAATTTTAATGCAAATGTTAATGCAAATTTTCTCTCATGCATATTCATTGTGGATAGCCTGAAAACCCGACTGGCTGGGGGGGGTCCCCAGGACAGGGTTGAGAACCACTGCCTTAGACCAAAGCATACTGCCCTAAGCTCCAGAAGGTTAATGTAAAGCACTTTTTTTTTTTTACTGGAGGGATCAGGGCTCTGAGTGTGGAAGCCATCTATATGAGCTTACCCAGCCCAGGTTGGATGCAACTCTCTCACACCTATAATTCATTGTGGATATCCTGCAAACCAGACTGTCTAGGTTGTACTCTATGATCAACATAACACACTGGATATAGTGCATGGATTTGTACATTACTGAATGAGAAATGCCCTTGATCAGCCAATTGTCCAAATAGGGAAACATATGCACCTCAGTCTGCGTAAAAATGCCATGACAGCCAAACATTTTGTAATGACTCATGGAGATGATGCAAGGCCATAATGAAGCATGCAATACTAGAGATGCTGCATCCCCACATCACATCTGAGATACTTCCTATGAGATTCAGAAAACAAAGCCAGTTTCCTAAGGGCAATAAATTGCTCAGGGAAAGATCCTGAGCTCTTTCTTTTTTAGATAACTCTTTAAGGTCCTTCGATCTAGGATGGAATATTTTTCACCCCTTTTCTTCAGGACCAGAAAGTACCCAGCGAAAAATCCTTGCCTTCTTTCTACCGTGGGATGGGTTCAACTGCCTTGGCTTGCAAAAAAGCAGAAGAACCCAGAGCTCTGCCTATGCACTCTGTATCCAGTGAATTTGACCGGGTGGTGGTGTTTGGCTCAGAGTTTCTGCCTTTATAGAAGTGATGCTTGAAGCTCTGTTCTTATCTGGGACAAGTCAAAGCCTGGTATCACCTTTATGGGTGGAAAAACTGCCTCAGAGGACCCTGACCTCAGCATCTCCTAAGTGTAGACTGACTTAGAGGCAGTATTAGAGTGCCTGAAATACCGAATGGTGGTCTTTGGAAAGAGTAAAATTGAGTAGTGCAGAAACTTTTCTTTTTGAGGAGTACAAAAAAATATATAAAAACTGTTCTCAAAGTTAGAATGCTCAAGATTACTGCATGGTTTAAAAATGTATCTATAAAATAAAATTAAGCCAGATGATATTTGGCACAGGCACAAACAGGGACATTCTAGGGAGAAAACGTACAAGTCCATGAAAAGAAAAATGGACAGAACAGATGGGAAAATACTTGCAGAACGCGAAAAAAACATTCAGATTTTTATGCCAGCATGTAAGTAATCTGCAGCAGTTGTAAAGGTCTGAGAGCATCTTCATGTAAAGCAATGGAACTTGCTTGCAGCTTAATTGACTGAACTGTATAAAAATATGAACATTTTTTTTTATATAACAGATCCTAATGGGAGCTGATTAAAGAGAAATTACTTCAGTAGAAGTAATTTCAACTCTTTTGGCTACTTGAAAATTTACTTATAGGGGCATGTTACATTACTTTGAGCAAACAAAATTTGTATGAATCAGTGGCAGTTCATTCACGTGAAGGCACTTGACCAAAATAAAAACCTAGTCTATGTATATTTTGCCTTAAAATGTTATTTCTTGGGCCATATTGCTAATAAAAAGAGGTACCGAAAGTCAGTGTGGTTCTTAAATTAAAAAAACCCAGCAAAAACAGAAGGGGAAATACTATGACTATAAATGAATCCTAAAGCATTTCTCTTAATTGTTATACAAATCAGATTCTTTATTGTATTACATAAAGCACCATAACCAGCATTCAACAAGTCATTTTGTTTTCTCTTTCAAATAAAAAAAAAAAAGTGAAATCAGTCATACACAGAATTAAATCGCACAAATGGAGCTTTCTGGAAAGAATTAAAGGGAATTACCACATGTGGGGAAGTCTCTGCGCTGGGGCAGCCCCACTGCTCCCTTCAGTTCTGATAACAGAGCTTTAACTATGGGAGAGAACATTAAAAGGAGTGTTTGTGTCACTGATAAACTGCTGCTGTCAGAGAACACCTGATACAAGCAGGCAACCTGGCTTCCCCTGAAGACAAGCAATTCTGAGTTGCACATATGGAATTCCCTAGCTAAAGGCTGTCCAACAAAAAAAGGTGAGAAACACCATCATCAAAATGGATAATAGACAAAAAAAAAAAAAACCAAAAAGATTTGTTGGATAAGTACCTTTTTTCTGTTTGTACTTTTTTTCTTATTTTCTTGTAACAAAGAAGATAAAATAATGTAACAGGGCCTGGGGGGGATGGAGCTGGACTCTACTCTTCAAAGAGGCTGCACAGAACAGACTGTCCAAGCATATTATTTTGCCAAGATTAAACAGTATTGGTATGCAAAATATGTGGGCTAATCTCTTCAACGCAGCAAAGCAAATCTCAAGGAGGTAAACCTTCACCATGGCCTAACATTGACATGCCCCGCCTGCATGGACATAACAAAAGGGGATGCAATCAGCTATCCACTTCCAGATGGTACATTTTAAGCACCACAATCACATTTCTATTTGGGTCAAAAGTAACAAGAAAGTTGAGTGGGCTTTCTATGGGTATTAATATGCTCTAAGTAGATGGCAACAGATCAGTCCAAAAAAGCAAAAGGCTTGCACACATTTATGGAAATGCTGCCTGAGTAAAAATACATTCTAAAGATGATTGGCTGAACTTAAACAAGAACTTGGGATGCGTGTGGACTAGCACCCTGCTGCTATGAAATCTGGTATAAGGTGAATAAGGCACAAGGGCGTGGAATGCACTAATAGTGCAAGTCAAAAAACATGACCTTCCAGGTCAGGTTCTTGAGCCCACAAGATTTCAAAAGCTGAAAGGAGGCTTTCATCATCCGGGCAAAAATAACAGCAATGTACCACAATACTGAAGATGGCTCAATGGGAGGCTCCAACTGAAGCAAATCCTACAAAAAAGGCTGGACAGAGATGGGATTTCTACATGCTGATGACATCAATTGCTCTGAGGTGCATCCTAAGAAGAGCTTGATTTTAGACCAGAGTGAAAGATGTAGGAGGTATTCAAAGCAGTTTTATGTGGGACAAGAGAAAGGATGCAAGGCCTAGAAACAATTCTTCCTAGAAACAAGAGCAATTTTGGACACTTTTTTCACAAAGACTGAGGGATTATGTCTCCTTCAACATTCGTGCCAAGAGGGCAAGAGACTGGATGTTTTGATGGAACAAAGAGCCCTAGCTCTGAGTGACTAGAGTTAGGCAAGACTGCAACTTAAGTGGTTTCTTCAGAGATAAGTTTCATAGTAGCAGAAGTCAGATCAATCTTCAGCAAAAAGGAGCTATGAGTAGATTAGATACAGGAACAGTGGCTATCTGATAGTAGATCCAAGACTGTGACACAATCGGCTCATACTTTGCAAAATCCAACTGATTTTGACTAGGTGTCATTTGTGGGGTTTGCGCTGGTAAAGCCTTGAGTTCTGGAGTCGGACAAGTGGAACCTTGGAAATATTTCTTCTATGCAAAAAAAAACCGTTTCTGAGTCTATGGAGGGCAATTCAGAAATACCAGAGGTTAGGGTCTGAAGTATGCTATAGTTCTTTCATAAGATCCACCGTTTCCTCAACCTTATCTCTGAAGAGGTTACCTCACTTTCTGGCATATTTTCTCTGAAGTCCAAAATCTGAAATCATGTAAGCATCAATATTTATGGCAGAGGCTCAATGTCATCTCAAAAGCATTACAGCTTGTACAGAATGGAGAAATTACTTACCTGATAATTTTGTTTTCCTTTGTATAGTCAGATGGACTCAGTACCAGTGGGTTTATGCTCCCCTGCCAGCAGATGGAGACAGAGCAAGCTGACGTCACAGTATATATAGCCCTGCAGTGACCCCAGTCTGCCAGTATTCTCTTCAGAAGCAACTGTGGACAGACTAGCAAAACACTTGATAAAAACATGATTAAAAACAGGTAACCAGAACTGTTCTCAACCAACCATGAACTGACATAAGATTCTAGGTACCCCAAGCTATGGACTGGATGAACACTTACCAGCAATCCCTTGGGATCCAGAGCCCCACTGAAGGACTATTGACACACTCATGCGGCAATCAAGGACAGGAAGCTAAGTCCATCTGTCTACACTAAGGAAAATGAAATTATCAGGTAAGTAATTTCTCCATTTCCTAGCGTGTAGACAGATAGACTCAGGACCAGTTGGATGTACCAAAACCACTCCCCAACAGGGCGGGAGGTTGCCTGCCATCCAGTCAACACTGCACGTGCAAAGGCTGCATCCTCTCGGGCCTGCACATCCAGACGATAAAACCTGGAAAAAGTGTAAGGAAGACCATGTTGCAGCTCGGCAAATATAGATGGGAGACAACAAACTAACCCTCGCCCATGACACTGCTTGAGACCTAGTGGAATGAGCCCTAACCTGAGTAGGCAATGACTTTTCAGCATCCACATACTTGGCCGTGACTACCTCCTTAATCCATCCAGCTATGGAAGTTCGCAAAGCTGGAGCACCCTGCTAACTCCCGCCATGGAGAACAAACAGGCAATCTGTATTTCAAAAAGGTTCAGAAAACTCCAGATACCACACAAGTCTCTTGACATACAAGGAGAGCGAGTAAAAAGAGATACTCCTCCACATCCCTGACCTTATCCAGGGTTGGCAAGGAGATGGAATGAAACAAATGAAAGTCCGAGACCACCTTGGACAAGAAGGATGGAACAGTACGCAGCTGTAATGCCCTCAGAGTCACCCGAAGGAATGGCTCCCTACAAGACAAGGCCTGCAGCTCAGAAATTTGATGCACTGAACATATAGCTACCAGGAACACAGTATTCAAGGTCAACAACCACTATGGAAAGGCTACACAGAAGTCAGAACGTAGGGCCCATGAAAAAAAATCCAGCACCAAGTTAAGACTCCAGGGGACCGGTAACCTCAAGGGAGGCCTAAGATGCTTCACTCCCGTCAAAAAACAGATCACATCAAGGTGAGATGACAAAGAATCACCATTATCCTGGCCCCTGAAACAGTAAGAGCCGCAACCTGCATCTTCAAGGAATTAAGGGCCAATCCTTTATTCAACCCATTCTGCAAAAAATCCAGAATGAATGGGATCTTAAATGAACAAGGAAGAACACTACTCTCCTCCCACCAGGCCTCAAAAACTCTCCAAACTCGCATATAAGCCAAGGAAGTGGAAAACTTGCAAGCGTGGAGTAAGGTGGCAATCAACACAGAGGAATAACCACACTTCAACAGACGAGTCCTCTCAAGGGCCAAACCATAAGACAGAAGAGTCGGATCATTGTGAAGAACCGGATCCTCTGAAGATTGCCCTTGGTCAGGGTTCACCACTAACCAAACTCCTGCAATAAGGAAATCACCTTGTGTGTCACCAGGTGGCTCACTTCCTGAGACTTGGCTCAAATCAGCCAGTCGTCCAAATACAGGTGGCACCAGGCTCCCTTCTCTTCGCAAGGATGTCACTATGACCACCATAAACTTGGAAAATGTTCTGGAAGCAGTGGCTAGACCATAGAGCAGAGCCCAAAACCAAGGGTGCCGCAACACTGCAAAGCGTAGAAAGCGTTTGTGTTCCAATCTGATGGGAATACGAAGGTAAGCCTCTGACAGATCCAGGGAGGTCAGAAATTCCCCCGACTGCACTGCCATTATTACAGAGTGTAAGGTTTCCATGCCAAAATGAGTCACCTTTAAATGACGGTTGCCCTTCTTGAGATCCAGGATGGGACAAAAGGAGCACTCCCTTCTTGGGCACAACAAAATAAATGGAATAATCACCCCATACTTCTTGAGACGTGGGCACCACAACCACAACCACAGGCCTCAGCCTAAGGAGCCTTTGAAGCATGAACTCCACTGACTGCTTCTTCTGCAGGGAGTAGCAAGGGGACACCATGAACACGTCCAGAGGAATACCGTGAAATTCCAATCATATCCTTCTCGTATCACTTTCAGAAGCCACTGGTCTGTCGTGATCTTGATCCACCTCTGATAAAAGAGAGATGTCCCCTTATCTCTCGTTACCGAAGGTGGGTCAGCAAACCTACATTGGGAAGCTTGGGAAGGTCCGCCACCTGGGCTCGTTCCTCTCTTGGGCTATCGGGGACGAAAGGACTGAGATCTACCAAATAGCTGAGTCCGCTAAAAGGTTGAGCCTCTGTAGGATTGAAACTGCTTGGAACCCCGGAGATGACCCCTCATTTCAGAGGGGTGCTGTAACTGCTTCTTAACTTTTGGCAACTGAGGAACCAGAGATTCACCCCACTTACTGGCTAGTTTCTCCAACTTGCTCCCAAATAAGAGTGAGCCTTTAAAGGGCATCTTGGTAAGACTGGCTTTGGAGGCTGTGTCAGTCGACCAATTTCGCAACATGAGTTGATGCCTGGCCGCTATCACTGAAGCCACTCCTCTGGCTGAGGTACGGACCAAATCATAGCCTGTGTCTGCTAAAAAGGCAGCAGCGGGCTCCATATTCACTCCAGAATTCCCTACAGTCTCAACCTCCTGAGAGAGAAGCAGACAAGATCGCACCACTAAGGTGCAACAGGAAGCAACTGCCACTGCTCAAAGGCTTGCTTAAGAATAGCCTTAATCCTTCTATCATGTACATTCTTCAAGGCCTCTCCTCCCTCTATGGGAATAGTCATCCACTTAGATATGGCACGTAGCAGTGTATCCACTCAGGGAAAATTCAAACGCTCTCTTTACTCCTGGGGGAATTCTGCACACAAAAACTTAAAATTCTGCAAACTTTATATTGGTCAAAATAACACAATTTACATGATAGTCTTTAAGTAATTACCGTATATTTTAAATTAATACAGAAAAAAGTTATTACTTAAAGTTGCAGAATTTTAAATATTTTGAGCAGAATTTCCCTAGAAATTCACTGTAAGTATCCCTTCCACTCGCTCTCCCTACACCACTGGCCACTTTGCCCTCTCAGGCCCCAACTCCTCCACCTACCAGTATCTCTCCCCTCCACCTCTAGCTCAACCCCTTCCACACTATCACCAGTCCCAGAGTTTGACCCCGTTCTCAGTACTGCCCCTCACACAGGCTCCCTCTGTCCCTCCCCCCCCCCTCACACACATGCTCCCTTCTCTCTAATACACACACACACTCATACAAGCTTCCTCACTCTCTCGCACATACACACATATCCCCTCATACAGGGCCCTCTCTTGCATACACACCCACACAAGCTCCCTTTCTCTCTCACACAGGCTACCTAAGTCTCTCTCTCACTCACCCCATCACACAGGCTCTGTCTCACACATACACAATCCCTTCACACAGGCTAGTACCCTCACACACACATGATCCCTTTTTCATACACACAAGCTCCCAATCTCTCACACACATACACATTCCTTCACAGTCTCCTCATACAGGCTCCCTCTCTCTGAAATCCACACTCAAGCATGCCCCCCCCCCCCGCTCTCTTACCTCCCATGCTCTCTCTCACCCTCTCCTCTCACACACACACATTCTCTCTCACCAGGGCTTTTATCTTTGTCGCGAGCGGAGCACACTCCATTCATGGCACACGGGGGCCTTCCATGTTCGCCGCAAACGGCGCGCCCAGGCCTTCATCTTCACTGCGAGCTGAGAGCGTCCCACGGCACACGTAGGCCTTCGTCTTCGCACGCTCCGTTCGAGGCATGCTGAGGTCTCCTCTATTTTCTGCACAGAATTTGGCAATTTTGTGCAGAAAATGGCAATTCTGCGCAGGGGGGGAATTCTGTGCAAATTCTGCACTCTGCAGTAGCGCAAAATTCCCCCAGGACTATCTCTTACAGCCAGATCCAGGGTGTATAGTCCTTCAAATGCGTGATCCCCTCTGAAATTTGCCTCTGGGCGTCCCATTCCAGATCAATCAATTCCAGAATGGCATCCATTACAGGGAAAAAACAAGAGGCTTTACTCTTAAGGAAACCAAAATGGATTTCTTCCTTGGCTCCGAAATGGCATTGAAACCAGTGACACCCAGCTGTTTCAAAGTCTGGGAAATCAGGTCCGGTAGTTCATCTCTATGAAAGAACTGCGACATGGTTAGATACAGTTCCAGTCCTGGAGAAATTTCCCCCATCTTCCAGGGAATCAGGATCAGCCTCATTATCAGTGCCATCCGGATTCCTATCTAGAACATCCACAGTGAGCAGAGGCGAGCTCCGGCGCTTAAGCATAGGACTGGAAAAGGGAGGAGCCACCGGCTGAGGGTCAACCGTACATAAATGAGAGAAGTGGAGGACTGTGCCTGAAGAAAAGCTTGCAAGTCGTGAAAAAAATTCCACCCAAGAAAAAGCAGCAGACCAAGCCTAGAAGGAACTGGAGCTTGTCCCACAGAACTGTCCTTGCCTGCGGAGGAGCCCAGTCAAGGGAGAACCAAGGTCTGGGTGTCTCTCCAGCCAAGGCCATGACCAACCCATCATCAGAATGGGAGGAGCCAGGATTAGCAAAATCCTAAGACAACTCTCCCTGAGCATCTGAGCAGCACTGACAGGTTAGAAGCCAGGTCAGGCTGAGAAGCCCTAATATGACAGGCAACACAAACAGAAAGAAGCTCAGACTTGTTTGCTTGTGCTGCCGCGGTGGTAAACATGCATCTGAATGGCTCATGCTCAAAAAGTTTATGCGCACAAAAAATAAGTGCCTCAGAAGTGAAGCATGGCAAGGCGCACACACAACTCGTGCGCCAAGCTAAGTGTGTGAACAGTTTAAAACTTGTGCACGTAAAAGGCGCACCCAAAATGAGCATATGTGCGCAGAGCCGACGCACTGCACACACTGACAGCCTGTAGAGTGCAACAGAGCATGCACAGGAGCGCGCGAAAAACACTGCTGCAGCCTTCCACATGGCGTGCAAGAAAAAAGCCTAACTGCAGAGCCTAGCCCGTCGGGGGCCACTCAACCCGCCCAGTTCCCCAACCCCAATGGGAACGAAAGTCAGCACAGTGCGCCGAGCACAGAGACCGAAGGAAGTCCTGAAACCCCTCTGACTGTTTCTAAGGTAAAACGGCTCTATTTTTTTTTCTTTTAAACCTTACCTGAGCTCAGTGCTTACCAGCTGAGTACAGAGATGGTCTCCAGCTGCGGGGGAGGAGAGGGCATCAGCCATCACCGCTGCGCTCAGCCTCCTCCACCCGCTGCTTTTCAGCTAAACTAGTAACGAAGTCCACACTAGGAAACCTAACTACAGGACCAAGGCACACCTCTGAGGGACCACGGAAATCACCTCAAGAATTCTCAAATGGGAAGGGACCTTCTAGTACCACTGCAGGAGAGCGAAGCTTTCTTTTCTTTAATTTCGATTTCAAATTTCTCCTTCCAAAAAACTCGAAGTAATCCCCATAGGGAGATGCATGTCCACCATCTGCTGGAGACTGAGAATACTAGCAGGCTGGGGTCACCGCAGGGCTATATATACTGTGACATCAACTTGCTCTGCCTCCATCTGCTGGCAGGGGAGCATAAACCCACTGGTCCTGAGTCCATCTGCCTACATGCTAGGAAAGTAATGCTTTTTGGCACACCTCACCAGTTTAACAGATTAAAGAATTTCACTTGTTTCCCTTGAAAAACAAAAGTATGTGAATTCCTGGACCCCTTCCAAAATAATACACAAGTATTGCATGATATATATTTGATAGGATACCCCAAGAGTTGAGGATTTACAAGTATTGTAGTAATATATCTTAATCTCCTAAATTTTATTGTTAGAATTAATTTTAGGAAGATCTCGTGTTTCAGCTTAGTATGTAATTTTTAGGCTGTTTTGTATATTGCGTATACCATGTTGTAATGGTTTTTATGTGGCGTGCACTACTTTAGACAACCTTCTGAAGTCTAGGAAGGCGATTTCATATGTATATATAATAGTATGCATGACTGTAGCTTAGCATTCTGGTAATGCTCAACAAAAATGTCCAAGACTTGAAAATCCTGTGCCACGGAAATCTCAATTTCCTGGGTCTTTTCAAAGAATATTTGAAAATCACATTCTGGTGTGTGATAACTGAGATCCTCAGTATCCACCAGTGCCTGGAAATGGTACTTGATGTCCACCTTCATTTCAATAGGAGGCATGCAGTGTGGCATTTTCCACATCCTTTTCCATACATCCTGAAAGAGCATATAGAAGAGGGTTATCAAGGTATCTGAGGAGACAGAAAGGGCACCCAGGCCTCCTCTAAACCTACAACTCAAAAGAAGTGTCTTAGCAACTGTCTCAACAAAATAAAGGGAAAGGACAGATCTTTAGGGGAGACTGGCCAGAGAGGGAATCAAAACAGTATTCAGAGCAGAACTCTTCAGTCATGTAAGCAGGATCAAAAGATTCTTCAGACTGATTCAGAGAGGATATACTAAACAGAAATCAGAGGGCAACTATTATAGAGCTGAATATCTTTGAGGCCTAAAGATAGTCTCCTGGGGAACTGGGTCCATCCAGTATTGAGGGACAAGAAAAGCTTCCCACCCCATGCTTTTCCAGCTGCAACTGCAAATGGCAATGAAAGATTCCAAATATGCAGTCTGCATTGGCTTTGATATGCTGGGTGATGAGGAAGAGATTTAGAGGAGCATATCACTTAACCCACAAAACATCCGAGTCCCTGATGTTTGAACTTTGACTTGCTTAATGTGCTAAGCAAATCCTCCTCAATCCTTGTGGTCCAGCTCTGCCTTGAAAACTGTGGATGACAGTACCAAGTTGGCCTCATGGAAGGAGGGAGTCCTTCATACGATATTTCAGATCTATTTTACGTGATGTTGGAGGAATAGATAGCGGGGTATCCCATGACTTCTCCATCAGCGCAGTCAATACTGAATGTTGCGGTAGCGCCACTGGTTCATTCGGAGCATCAAAAATCTTTAAAATCCCTAACATCTCCTGTCATGGATCGTGGATTCTCCTTGTCTCCACATTGAGCATCTGACCTACTTTTTCTATAGACTGAGAATAAGTAAGATCCTCTGGAGGAGAGGCGGGTTCAGGTGGGACCTCCGCCAGGTCAGACGGATAGCCCGAGTCTGATGAAGAATCAGATTGTAAAATATCCTCAACTGGCGAGGAAGGTCTGCTCGGCAGGTCTTTTGGTGCTGGACCAGGGATTGTGGGGTCTTCTGGAACAGTTGGTACTATGGTAGGAGAGTGATGAGGTGGCAGATGAGACTGTTCCACAGAATGTAGGAATTGAGTCAGAATTGAAGTTATCTGGGACATAGCTTGGTTAGCTAGTCTCAAGGTAGACTGCATAGGAGGGTGGGTCCGCTATAGGTGGTAGGGCAGCCCTGAGTATATCTGTCTGCGTTTAGTGCATGCAATCTTTTCCGGAGGTGGGATAACCGGTGGAGGTACTGGTTCCAGATGATCAGGAGCAAGGTTGCCGATGGAGGCTAAAGAGAAGCTTGATAGCGCACCTGGAGATGAAGCACTGCCTGACAGACAAGGTGGAGAGATATCTGGATCTGAGTCTATGACTAGAAGGGGTGATGCCTCTCTAGGTCTTTTATGACCTGTATGGTGTTTCTTGGGCTTCATTTGAGTCAGTCGCGTTGATGGGACGAGATCTGCGCCGATGCACATGGACTGCGTTGATGGTGAGGTCGGGTGTGGATGCAACGCACCGCTATCCTTGCGTCGATGAGCTGATGCGTCACATTTTAGAAGGAGCGTTGATGGGTCAGTTCCGAGTCGGCGCACTGATCTTCGGAGCGCCGGTGTGTCGACAGAGTCGATATAGCATGTGGCCGCGATGCTACCGCCGCATCCCCAGCGCTGTGCGCTGATTTTTGTCGGGCCAACAACGGCTTGTGTTCTGACCAGGGTGGGGTGGGGGGGGACGACTGAAGAAGCCCTTCTTGAAGGAGACTTTTTTCTCCTCTTTGGGCCTGGGGAGGATCTGATGGAAGCCTCCGAAGGGGCATAAGAGCCAGACGGTCTTGTTTTTAACTCTTGGAGCTTGGCAGCACGCTGACACTGCGCTCTCGGGGACATGCGTCCGCAGTCCTCACAATTACCCTGGTCATAATTTGGATCCAGTCATAAATAAGAAATGTGGCCATCAGTGGCCGACATTATCTTGCAGCAGGCACAAAATTTGAATCCTAGTTGAGGCATCTCGCTGGATTGATGTCCTGATGATGATTTTATCCTTTTTTTTTCCCTCACAGAAATTATTTCTCTCAGGAGAAAAGAGCTCCACGTACGAACAGTCACACGGAAAAAAAAACTGACTGAGGAGCCTCAGGCAAAAGCAGGAGATAAGAGGGAGGACCTAGCTGAAAGACTTTACTAGACTTAGAGAGCTCCGCCACCTAGTGGCACAGAAGACGTACCCAGACAGCATGGCTAATTCAGCTGCTTATCTACATGAACAAATTTGTTCTAATATAAGCTAACGAGGCAATTGTGATTTATAAAAGGTGGGCTGTTAACTATCCCTTCTTTTAAGGAAGTTAGAGGTGAGGGTCCATGGCTAATTCATCTGCTATCTACAGAAAACACCGATTATGGTGAGCAAACTTGCTCTTTTCACATAGATAAGTAGCATGAATTAGCCATGCTGTCTGGGAGTCCCCAGCTAAGTATTGAGCACATATAGCCCATATCATGTGTCCCTAATGTAACCAGGAAAAATGTGCTCAAGGTGTTGAACATGAAGGTGCTGTCTTAATGGTATAGATACGTATAACACTGGAATTGTGTTTGTCCAGTGTGTGTTATCTGCATTGTGCTGGTAAGCAGTAGCAGGAGGTTGCCAAATATAGCGAGGACCCTGGGTTTGTGATGTAAGTACCAGGGAAGGTTAGTATGGAGATGGTCCATTGAAGTAGTACAGTATGGACGTGGGTCATGAAAATAGGTAGTTAACTGGGTTTTGAATGTTGTTGACAGCAGAGAAGAAAGCAGTCCGAGATCCAAGTTAAGAGAGAGAGTTACTGAAGATAGGCGGTCTTGGGTATTCGGGTTAAATGAGACGGAGAGCTATGGGGCTCTGTAATCAAACGATTATGAGGTTGTAAGAAAACGATGTTTGGTTACAAAATAGCATATGGTGGGTAAGCTTGCTATCGTAGGCTCAAGGACTTTGGGCAATCAGAGGCGGTGGATTGGATGATGTAGAAGCCAACAAGCACCTGTGTGCGATGGGCGGGATTCGCATGCAGCATAACCCTGTCCTGGTCAGCCCGATAAGGGTTGTAGTGTAGAATTTGCCTGGCTGAGGTGGAGGTGACCGAAAGGCTGCATTAGGCAAGGGATATGGGTGACAAATGTGAAGGGCACCCGTGGTGGGTGCATGAATGCGCTATATCTCCCTGAGTATGCTCCATGGAATTATAGGCTGTCAGGCATAATCGGAAGTGCAAGATCCCTGCCATGAACTTGGAGGTGAGTGGGCAGAGAGCAGACACAGATTGAGATATGCCCGGCTGAAGATGGTCAGAGAGCTCCGGGAGACTGTCTGATGGAACGGCGTTGAGAGCACAAAACACACAAAAGGTGGAGTTTGTTTGTTTGTTTCCCCAAAGGAGAGTGTGTTCTGCAAGGAGAGCAGAACTGCAAGCTCAGGTGTGAACTCGGATTTGGGATCTGAGTCATAAATTGCAATGGATGAAGTGGTATGGAAATTACCGCTTTGGCGAGAAGGTGTTGGAGGTTTCCTCGAGGGATCGGTGGTCAACGATAATCGCTGTAGGGATGCGTATCATGACTGTATGGTGTAACATGAAAAAATTTGGTAAGCACAATTTGCAATGTGGTGCTGAATAGTCCTGTAAGGCTGGTAATGGGAGACCTTTCTCAGTCTACGAGGATTGCGCTGAGAGAGAGATCGGGCAGCGAAGGCAAAGTAGGTTGAGTGGATTGTGCTGTTCAGATGCGAAGAGGTTGAGAAGGAAAAAGAAAAACCTAGTGTATTTTTCCCTTCCGTGTCCTTTTTTTTTTTTTTTTTTTTTTAATGCCCTTTTAGAATACCAGTCAGGTATGAAACAAAGGTGAATGCCTAGAAGTTATCAACTTCAGGTAAAAATTAGGGACGCAGGGTGATGCATCCGTTTCCTACTCGCTCGAGGATTCTTACTAGAGCTCTGTAGGGAATTCAGAAAGCGCCTGTCCTTCTTTGATGAAGCAGAATTGGAAAACCACGTATGAAGGGTTCTCTCGAATGTCTGAAGAGAAGATCGGGCCTGAAGAGTTAGGCAGTGATGTGCCGCGTGTGTTGTAGTGGGCACAGTTTGTGAATCCGAAAGTGGGTAAACAGGGGACTGTTGGCCACGGTAGCGGCGTCTGATGTGGTAAGCCCACAGGTTACACAAATACGTTCTGCTATCACTGAGTTTCTGCAGTTTCTGGGGGGAGTGCACCAGAAGCAGAGGGGAGATGAAAAACTGATTCTATTGGGTCCAGTGTGAATAACACATGTGGAGTCGTATGAGACGCGAGATAAAATGAAGATGTCCTGTAACTGAGAATGGAGAGGACTCATTGCGTTGAGGTCCGTGGCAGTCGCTCCTGCGTTCGGTTGAAGATGGAGGAATCTGCCCTGAATGCTTCAAAGAAAGGTTACAATGAACTGCAAGGCATGTGTGTTGCAGATGGGATTCTGCATACACGCATAGTGTGGATCAGGCCAAAGGACGAAAGTTTGTTGCAGGGTGGATCGGCTAAGTGCCATTCGCCGGTAGTCGGTGAGGCAGAAAAAGATATTGATCCCATGTCATTGAAAAAGGTATGGGAGTACTCTTGTGTAATACTTGATGTCTAAAACTTAGGTAAGGTTTTGTTCTCTCTTAGGAATCCTCAGAGAACTCAGATTCACGTTCGGAGGGAGGAGGAATAGCCTAGTGGTTAGAGCAGTGGACTATGAACCAGGAGACCAGGGTTCAAGTCCTGCTGTCACTCCTTGTGACCTTGGGCAAGTCACTTTACCCTCCATTGCCTCAGGTACAAACTTAGATTATAAGCCCTCTGGGGATAGAAAAATACCTACAGTGCCTGAATGTAAACCGGTGTGATATCTCGATTGAGATCAAATGTCTGTATATAAAAATAAATAAATAAAAATAATTAAAAAAAAAATGTCAAGTGGAATAGTGCCAGTGAAGGCTGGGGTAGGGATGGGGGTGAGGCACCACTTGAGGTAGCCGAGGCCTGTAGTGCAGATTGACCTGTGTCCCAGGATAAATTGAAGTGGGAAACCTGATGGTTCGTTGAAGCTGGCAGGTGTTTTAGAATGCCACCGTTTCGCTTGCGAATGTGAAGGTCGGTAAGACTATATACCATATTTTCCGGCGTATAAGACAACCCCCCCTTTTTTATACATATTTTTAAGAAAAAAAATAATTTTACACTCAAACAGGAGCAACCCTATCTATGAAAAGGCAACACTACAAATACCGTATATCAGGCCCTAAAAACCAATATACCTCTTATTAGGAAAACAGAACTAGCAAGCAGCTATAGATCCCCACACATAAATAATTGTAAAACTATACTAATAAGCAGAATAAATGTTTCAAAAAGCTATGAACAGAATAACATCCAACAATTAAAAACTCATAAAAACTATTAAACATTCTCCAAACACCAATAAAATATTTCAAAAAAGCAGACAACACATAATATTAAATAATTAAAATGGCAGTCAATCAAGAAAAATAAACTTAAAAAGCCACCTTTCCTTACCACCTCCAGCAGCTCTCCTATTCCTCTTCCTTAGGGCCCATGTCTCTCACACACACACCATACCAGTCATGCCCCCATGACCAGTTTCTGTCTCTCACGCACCAATCATTTCCCAAACAGTCTTTGACACACACACCAGACACCTTCCTGAACAGTTTCTCTCATGCCATACACACACACAGGCTTCCCACTCCCGTGTTCTGCTTACCGTACATATACGGGCTTCTCACTCTCATAATCACTTTCTCTGTCTCACACACACACACCAGTCTCTCTCTCATTTCCATGCTCACTCTCCACGTGCACAGGCTTCTCATTCCCTGAATCACATTCTTTCTCTCACATTCACACACACCAGTCTCTTTCTCTCACACACACCGTCACCTTATCAACCAGTCTCTCTCTCATGCACGCGCACACACACACACACAGCCAGCCCTCCCGCTCCCATGCTCTCTCTCACATAATCAGGCTTCTTACTCCCATGCTTTCTCACATACCCAGATTTCTCACTTCCATGCTTTTTCTCTCTCTCACACTCACATACACATCAGTCATCTCTCTGAGCAGTCACTTTCATTGTCTCTCACACACGAGCTCGCTGACCAGTTTCTCTCAATCACACACATGCTCTCAATCAAATGCATTCTCTCACTTACACACAGGCTGGCTGCTTCTCTCTCTCTCTTCCACTCCCCCCCCCCCCCCCGAGCACAAATAGTAGCTGCAGCAGCTTCCTCCTCCAGCCCCCGCAGGCCAAGAAAGAAGAAACCCATCGGCCGCGGGAGGCTCATGCTGCTGTCTCCTTTCCCGATTACCAGCTCCTTCGACTGCTCGGGGGCCGATGCTGCTGTCACCGCTGCAATTTTTTCACGCGGCACGGCTCTTTCTTCCCGCGCATCACTTCCTGTTCCGGTTCAAAGGGGGGGGGGGGGGCGGGAAGAAGAAAAGGGCAGCCGCGGATGCCACAGCTTTTTTTTTTTTGCACCGCTGCCGTTCCCGCTGGGCTTGAACGTGCTGATAGCCCAGCGGCAACGGCAGTGCGGTGCGCGGGAAGGAGAAAGCCGTGCCGAATGAAAAAATTGCAGCGGCGATAGCAGGAACGGCCCCGAGCAATCGAAGGAGCTGGTAATCGGGAAAGGAGACAGCAGCATGAGCCTCCCGCGGCCGATGGGTTTCTTCTTTCTTGGCCTGCAGGGGCTGGAGGAGGAAGCTGCTGCAGCTACTATTTGTGCTTGGGGGGGGGGGGTGAGAGACAGCCAGCCTGTGTGTAAGTGAGAGAATGCATTTGATTGAGAGCATGTGTGTGTGATTGAGAGAAACTGGTAAGAGAGCAGGTGTGCCCTATAAGACGATACCCGGCGTATAAGACGACCCTCGACTTTTGAGAAGATTTTCTTGGGTTAAAAAGTCGTCTTATACGCCGGAAAATACGGTAAAGAGCATCTGGTAACAATTTTGATGAATCAGCTACAGACAGAGATGAACTTTATTTTCCGTTTCCATAGGTGGATAAAAGGTTGTTCATTGTACATAACTTGCCATTGCATTTGGCAATGTTTTCACCAGTGTGCTATCCATAAGAATGCCGGGAGATAGGATGTTTCGGCATTTAACAGCACACTGTGCTTGTCCTCAGAGAAAAAGTCAGGATCCAACGATTATGATATTGGCTGTGGATTTCACTGAGAACAGCTTATTTTCATATAAGTAAAGAAGTGTCGTGAAGTTTCCAGTGTCCTAGAAGAGAGGTTTTAGAGACTGGAGACCTGCGTGGAAGGCTATATCCCACATAACATTTTGTTCTCTATGTCGTATATAGTAGCGTGTACGGACTGCCTTTCGATTGAAAGGTTGAGACCTGGAAGGTCTGATTTTTTTTTTTTAAGGTTTACTTGATAGGAAGCCATTCGTCCGTAGGAAGGGGACCCTTCCTGCGTGGTTCTTACCATGGGCTAAGCCCAGTGCCGGGAAAAAAGTTTTTTGGGGTTTTTTCTTTGTAAGTTAGTGAGACTTGCTGAAAGGAGAGACTTGTCAGTGCGTAGTGCAGCAGGGTGTGAGTAGCACTGTTGGAGAAATTAGCACTCCGCTCGGAGAAGATTCCTGTATGGGTAGACGGCAGAGGGAAGTCGGTGGCTATGGAAGGTTATCAAATGGCATCCACAAGTTAATGAGGACCCGTCTTGGGGCTGTTGAAATATTTGTAATCTTTTGGTGCTGTATGAGTCCCCGAAGGCCATATATGCCCTTATATAAGGGTCCTTGAATCTTGAACCTTGATAGTGTTCATAGAAGGATCCCTTTTTTTTTTGTGGGGGGGGGGGGAAGAAGGATCCACGGGCACCCCCTCTTAGACCCAAGATCCCTAGGCGGTGCAGCTGCATCATACGCGATGTGGCACTTGTCCATGCTATGGCACGCACGCTGGCACTGCAGTGTATGGCCGACCGGTCACTCATCGGTGCGACTCAATTGGCCGGGTAGTCGGCAGACGTGGCAGTGTGGTGACGTGCGATAATACATGTGCGGACACGTTTGTGCCGTTGAGTGCGCCGAAAGTGTCGTATGCGCTCGTGGTTTGAATCGCCGACGGAGGCGGTGTGTGACAGTGGACCAGCTACACGTCGGTGGTTCAAAGTGCTCGAACATGCATTGGGGCTTTAGTACACCAGTATCTGGTGTGGAGCTTCGGTGTCCCAGGGAACGCGTCAGTGGGTCGGGGGGTGTGCGCCCTCTTGAGCCTCTGTTCCCCCCGCACCCTTACTGGTGTTTCGGCGTGTTTGTGTCCACTTTGGGATTTCCGCGCTCTGTGGGCACGCGTTCGTGCTCTGAGATGCCCATACCTGGGTCATGGCTTCGGTGCATCTGCGCCTGCGTTGGTGACTTGGCCCCTGCATCTGTGATCTTGTCTGCTTCTTGGCGAGCTGGCGCACGCATTGGTATCTCCAAGCGCCTAGCATGCACATTAGCATTTATGAGCGGCTTACGATTGTGTCAATGAGCCCTGCACCCGCGTTGAACGCCCCGGCACGCCGTAGCTTGCGTGGATGATTCTCCTCGGTGCGCTCGGAGCTCGCATCCATACCTTGGCACGCCCCGGAGCTCGCTTCGATGTCCAGGCGCTCCGGAGCATGGGTCGATCCTTCGAGTCTGCGAACTGGCAGATGGATTCATGAGTCAAGGTGTATTGGCTAAGATGGAGCCAGATCCTCGAAGTGCCGGTAGGTTAACTGATCTTATGCTTAGCGCCCCTCCCCCGGGCTCTACTCTGTGCCGGCCCGGGTAAACCGGAGGTCCACAGAGGAGACAAAGTGAAGCCTTCGACTGGGAGGGGGGGTGCCCCAAGAAGATTATGCCATTCTCGTGAGGGCAGTTTGTCTGGAATTTCTGAAAAAACTTTTTCTCTATTCTTTTTATTTCTTGTATGTCTATATACCTCTTTTTTCTTTTTTTTTTTTTAAACATGAGAAGGAAAGAGCTCCGCATATACAGCTGTGCGGAAAAAAAATAGTCTGAGGAGACTTGAGGTAGCCCAGGATCATGCAAGCAGGCGCACCTCACTATCAAAGACAAGTTTTCAACTTTGAGAGCTCTGCCACCTAGTGGCACGGAGGACATACCCAGACAGCATGGCTAATTCATGCTGCTTATCTATGTGAAAATAGATATTTCCTCATGAAATTGCATTTTCAATGTAATTGTTATTTATTATCGCATGACAGTGAACTGAATTCTCTCTTCAGAAAAAGACATATCAGTTCTGGAATACTTACACAAGAATTAAGAAATTTTGTTTTCTTTAAAAATATCTATTGTTCTGTTACAAACCTGAGCTTCCTTTCAACCAAGATCATATGACTGAGTGTTTATATTTTACTTTCCGCAGGAATTCACACACACCCCTATTTGCATCCTGTTATTCACAGGGTGTTTCCCTTCCCTGTACCAGTCTGTTTTAATAACAGACAGCCTCTGGCTCAGTCCACTCAAAGAAGTTAAAACTGTCATCACACTTTTCTTGTGGCTTCTTCTATTCATGTACAGAAAATAAAAGTGCCTCTGTGCTTAAGCGCTAGTGGTCTCTAAAGCAAGCTCCTTTATAAAGAGCTTTGCATAAAATAAACCGAGGTTCCATCCTCCAGTTATTCTGTACATTTATTAGACTAATCAATCTCTATTATGACAATCTGTCTTTGTTACAAATTTATTGACCTCATACTGCTATAATCAGTCTCCTTAATATCCGTTATTCGTTAAGTCACAGAAGTTGCTCTTCAACACAACATTGCTCCCTTCCACATATGCCACAAAATCTATGGTTTTATTTTCTGTGTGGCCCAGATGTACATTTATGATGACAAACTGTTCATCAGAACCACAAGAGTGACATATATAAGATTCATAATAGAATAGAATAGAATAATAGAATAGAATAGAAACTATTACCAGATAAGGCGGGACTTTCAAAATTATTTTATGAAGTCAGCTGTTTATGATATTTAAAAAGAAAAAAGAAAAAAATGAAAAATCACACTAAGAAAATGGATATAGGTGTTTGAACTGGTTGCACATTTCTTAAAAAATTGGATGGAGGAGGTCCAGTTTATGATTATATGTACAAATTTGAGTTCACCCTGGTCGGGGTTTTAAACTCATATATATGAAACCTGCCCTCCATCTTTCAAAATTTTTTTTTTCCAATTTAAACAGTGAGGCTAGTTTGGGTCAATACACAGATCCGACAGCCTCCTGTATGAACAGCATTGGAATTTTTAATGACAAGATTCACAGTTTGTGACCCATTGAGTGTTTAAAGATTTTATTGAAAATAATTCATAAAGGGGGTTTTTGAATGTGAATTGGATATATAAGATTCAAACATACAGGCGTAAATGATCAAAGGCTTGGGGTAATAATGGACTTAACCTGTCAAAATCAGCCTTATCCAGGGAAGTGAATCCTTAAGAAAATATACATACACTTCTGGATGCATAGAGACAATCTAGTAGGCACTTTAAAAGTCTACTTAGAAAATATATACATACATTTCATTTTGAAAACTGTACACACAGGGGCCGATGCAATACAGTGCGCTCAGTCGATCGCACGGTAACTTGCACGCTGATGCGGGTTAAATAGGCGCTAATCCACCCCCTAATGCAATAGGGGGATTAGCGCCTATTTAACCCGCGTCCGACGCGGAGTGAATGCGATAGCGCTCATCACATGCAAATGCATGTGAATGAGGCTCTTACTCATTCACTCCGCATTAAAAAAAAAAAGTGTGCATCCCAGACACACATTTAGCTCTCAGATATTAATGCCTGCCTGGAGCAGGCGTTAATAGCTGAGCACATGTAAAAATAGTACAGAAAAGCAGAAAAAAAACTGGTAAACTCGGCATCGGTTTTCATAACCAGCAATGAAAACAATTTGCACAAACCCAATTTTCAAATCCAACCATTATGTACATTGTATTGTAATATCAGCTTGTCTATGCAGCCAAAAATACACGTAACTGTACACCTATACTGTTTTAAATGATACATAAAATATGTAGGTTAACAGCCTATTGTGGGGCCGAAGCTATATCAAACGCGGAAAGCGGGCACTGACTTTTCAGCGCCCGCTTTAATGCGTGCAACCCGAGTTTACTGGCGTTGGTTTTCGAAACCGGCAGCCGCGGTGGGGTTGCATTAGCAAGGAGGCGCTAAGGTTGCTAGCACAACCCCCTAATTTGTTTATAGCATGTAGTCCAAAAACTCCCAAGCAAAGAGATGAATTAGGCCTGAAGCTCACCCAAGAATACCTGTCAAGAGCAGGTTCATCTCTCCTGTCACAGGATAGTACAGGGGAGCAGGAAGGCCCTTTGAGCAACCTAGAGAAATGAGAAAAGCTAAAGGTAGTGTTGGCCAGAGCATGGTGAAAAAACAGTGTATCCTTCCTGGCAGGTATACAGAAGATATACCACGAGTGCCTCAGCTTATCCTCCCCTCCCCCCGACAAACCACTGGAAGTCAGAAGGAGCAAAGAACACAAGGAGGCAGACCAGTGGACTGCCGGGGCAAGCACAAGTCACCAAGCTGTCTATCAACCCCAAGTGAACAACTCACTGCCAAATCCAGCAGGGAGTTACCCACCGAGATAGAGCCCTCAGTCTGCTAGGAATAGCAGATACGGAGCAAATGCCCAAGGGGAGAAATCCCAAAAACTCAACTAGGAGGCGGGAAACCAGGGAGTCACATGCGCAAACCCCTGTAGAACAGGATTTCATTACAGGCCTGGAAACCCGAAAGGCACCAGGGCAGGCCCAGGGTGATCTCGGAAGAGACTGTCAAGCACCCAACAGAGGTATCACTCCCCACCTTCACCCAAGGAAGCATACGGACCAGCAATGGACCACTGCAGCATGACACAGGTCTCCTCTGACCGCAGACAGGGTGATCCCGAAAAAGGGGAAGAATAGTTTGCACGTTACCTCGAGCAAAGAGCAGCACCCCGTGGCCCCCAACCCGCTCAGCCATGGCGAAAGAGAGAAAGGCATGCTCACCCATTTGATGGACTAGAACTCTCCTCAAAGAGGAGGGTCCCGCAGGCAAGAATGACTGGCAATAGCGGACCTTAACAAAAGGTGCCCACAGAGTCCAGAAGGTATCAAAGTGACTCCTGAACAGGGAAAACCCTGGAGGGTCACCAGGAAGCAATACTGGATAGGCTCCCTCTTGAATAAACCTGCTGCATCTTAGAGCGACCAAGAGAGCGTGCTACCCTCGACTGGTTCTCCGAGCTAGTGCCAGCCAGAGCAATACCATCTCTTCTCTGGGAACGTAGAAACAAGAAACACTACTCAAAGGGATGCACAGTCATGTGTCCAGAGGGGAACCCATAAGGGTTGCCCTTGAACCCAGTCAAATCTCCCCTTCTAGAGGAAAGAGGGAGAAATGAGATCGAGGCCTCCTGATGCTGAAAGACCTTTCAACTCCCCAAGAGGAGAGATGAGGCACTATCACTGATTACTGAGTTGCTGAAGCAACCACCCACCCCCCCCCAACAGGCAGCCAGCCTCGGATGGGGAGAGGTCGCCATAGTAATCCATGGAGGGGCCCCAGCAAAAATGGTCCAATGACTGCCGCTGCCATTCCCCAAGATGCACTGATTCAAAGAATCGAGTCCCCGGTTCAAAGAAAAACTTGCCAGGGAGAAAGCCTCAGGGCTTCTCCACAAACAAATGGTTTTTGGATATGGAAGAGGTCAAAAGACATTCCTCTGCTGAGGGAGAAGAGGACTCCGAAACCACTCTCCTGATGTCTACTCTCCTCGGAGTCTGATCGGGATCGCAGTCCTAAGTCAGTCCTGTGGCTGCAGAATACTGCCCGGAGGGAAAACCACACACACAAACGCCGAGACAGCAAAAGGCAATCGGAGGAACAAGCCCCCTGCTGAAAAGCATGCTGAGCGGTACTCATGCAGTGGTATCGCATCCTATGGATGGTGGCACACCTATGATCCCACGCGCCGTGCTTGTGAGTAGAATCTCACGCCACAGAGTCAGTGGCTACATGCTGCCCAACGACAAAGCACAGAGCATGTGATGACACCTGCCCGGCAGTGCTCCTCAGCACTGTGCGGTGCAGAACTGACGAGGAGATAGAGACCATAACAGGATGATGGCAGAACCCTAGCATGGTTGA
The DNA here is from genome assembly GCF_901001135.1 of Rhinatrema bivittatum. Taxonomy (NCBI): domain Eukaryota; kingdom Metazoa; phylum Chordata; class Amphibia; order Gymnophiona; family Rhinatrematidae; genus Rhinatrema; species Rhinatrema bivittatum. The sequence goes on along the minus strand of NC_042616.1, from coordinate 199,273,201 downwards.
GTACTGCACAGGCAGGGAGAACTCTGCCTGCCATTGCCCAAGGCACTCAGAAATGCCTTGCTTTCCTGACCGCACATGCTGCGCACTGTCACAGTAACTCCCAGAGGCGTGAAAAAGCATCCACAGAACCACTGGTGCTCTGGGTAAGATAAGGTGGAGTGTGGTCGTCTATGGCATCGCCCCCTCCAATACCTGAGAATGCTTCAAGAGGCAGGCCCTCAAAATTGTGTTGGGAATGGCTCACCTTAGATTCCCTTAGGGAACGACAGCAGTGAAATACCTGGTGACCGAAAGTGCTCATGGGGTTCTGCGATCATCTCCTGTGGCCTCCGAATGCAGCCACTGATGCCCAGAGCAGTGACAGTGTCTGTAGAGCCCATGGTACTTTCGTGCTCATCAACGCAAAGCCACAACGAGGGCACCAAACAACTCTGCACCCAGGACTTCGACAGCACCTGATCAAACCATAACCAGTTCAATGGCACATAGCGCCATCCCTGGTACCACAGATGCCCGCAGACACAGACTGCCCGGTGGCCCAAAGGAACAGATGCCTGCCAGCGCCATCAACTGTTCCCCTTGGCTCACTTATTCACCCGATGGCATCGATGCTGCGAGCTTGATGGCCTCGCAAGTACTAAGGCTGACGAGAGTCTTGCTAACGCCCATTAACACCAATGGTATAATGCATCCCTATAGGGCCTCCAGCAGCCATGGTCCAATAGCCATAAGCCATGAAGATACAACACAGAGCTCCTCAGTGCCTTGTAGAGACACCACCAAGGAGCTTCAAGGCCAAGGGACCACTGCATTCGGATGCCCCAGTATACCAGGGTGCCTCGATGGCGACCCCTGCACTCGATCTGTTCGAGGCCAAAAACCCCTGCCATCTGAGGGCTGATGGGTCACATAGGGGCCTCCAAAAGCACTGGCGGTTGATGGCCTAAGGGATGATCAGGGTACTCAATGGCGATCCCAGTGCCTGGTCAATGGTGCTCAACATAGTTGAGGCGTTATCGAGTGACATCTGTGACCTGAGGGCCTCCACGGTGGCCCCAAGAGTGTCCATGGTATCAGGGCAGCACCGCGGCATGATGGCAGTGAGGCCATGTTATGCATTGGTATCAAGGTCATGCATAGCGACAACCTACTAGGCTGCCGCGGCATCAAGGGTATGCATCTCAATGACTTTGAGGGCTACCTCAGCATCGAGGCTACGCACCTCGACAGCATCAAGGGTCTGCCACCGCTTCAACCTCAACACCTTGAGGGTGGCCACACATGCACCTTGAAGGGATCAAGGAAGTCTATGGCATCAATGGCACCATGGGTGTCGAGGGCTCTGTGGACATCGAGGGCACAGTGGCATTGATGGTATGTGGCCTTGAGGTCATCGATTTGTGCTGTTACTCCACCACCTCGATGTCCAAGCCGATGCAGCGAGACTCCACTTCCACCAATGCCAATGGCACAGAAGGCCACTATGGCATCATGGGCGGTCACATACCTCGACGGCATCAAGAATGTCTCTGCACCTCGACGGCATCAAGGGTGACCATGGCGCTCAATGGCAGACCTGGTCTCTGATGCTAGAGGTTGGTGTTCTACACCACCTCAAGACCCAAGGTGTCAATGACTCCAGTGCATCGAGCCCTTACAATAAAGGGCAGACACACACCTCAATGACATCGAGGACATCCTGGCACCTCGATGGCATCAAGGGTGACCATGGTGCTTCCATGGCAATCCTGGTCCCTAATGTGGTCCTGATATCGATGCATCAGACCAATGGTCCACTGGTCACAGATGTGCACAGGCAACCATTACTGTGCACAGGCAACCATTCTCAAGGAAACTGGGAGAGAGAGGGTGAGCAGGACTGGCAAGCAGGAGAGGAGGCTACGTCATCCAGGGCTCCCGCCTGTGGAGACTAGTTTCTTAGAATGTGGGGAGAATGAGCTCTCCCCCACTACAGGAATGGCATGGTCCTCGATCCCTCCTCTGTACGAATCCAGTGAAACATGGAACTTCAGCCGGGGTAGAATTCAGGCGAGTTCCCAGGCTCAGCAACCTACATGGATCACCGGACTGCAGAAGTCAGTCCTGTAAGCTACTGGGGGAAAAAAACCCCAAGCAGAACAAGGAGAGGATACAGAGACAAAACTGCAATTTTTTTTTTTTTTTTTTTTAAAGTAACAGACTCTGCCAGGCTGCACAAGGAAACTCTCCATGCAGCCAGCAGACAGTTGGAAAGAAGAGGAAAAAAAGAAAAAATTACAGGAAAAAGAAAGAAAACAGCTTAAGCTCAAAAAAAAAAATCACTTAGAAGAACTGTGAGAAGAGAGCAAAGCTGAATACCTTGAGTACATAGCTTCTACAACCTCATAGCTCTGCGGAAAAAAAGACTGAGGGACTCTGCCTAGGGGGCAGGGAGATGACTACAGCTGCACATACTCAGTAGGGCATGTTTGAGAGATCTAGACTCTTGAGATCAAAGTTTCGTAACAGGCTCCATCCAATGAGGACTACCATCCTGCTTGTCATAGGAGAAAAAATTCTAGAAATATTACACAATAAAAAAATAAAAAGTTGATTGCATACTGTGTATCTTCACACCCCCCTTGATTCAATACTTGATAGAAACCACTTTTGCAGCAATTATTGCCACAAGTCATTTGGGTTATGTGTCTACCAACTTTGCAATGCAGAATGCTGCAGATTTTGCCCATTCTTATTGGCAGAGTTTAAGCTTTTTCAAGTTAGCTGGGGATCATCTGGGGACTCTAGTCTTCAAGTCTTGTCACAGATTTTTATTGGATTCAGATCTGGACTTTGAATCGGCCACTCAAGGACATTCACTTTCTTCATGCTTAGCCATACCATTATTGCTTTATGCTTAGAAATGTCCTGCTGAAAGGTGAATAGTCTCCCCAGTCCCAAGTCTATGGTAATCTGGAATAGGGTTTCCTCCACGATCTACTTATACTTTACCCATCCATCTTTCCCTTGATCTTCATAAATCTCACTGTCGCTGCTGCAAAGTATCACCTCAACATAATGGTACCATCACCATGCTTTATTATGGGGATAGAAACACAGAAATTATTTAATTTATTTATTTAAAGATTTTATATGCCGACATTAGTGTGGATCATCCTGCCGGTTTACATAAGAACCAAACAAGTGGAAATTACAATAAACAGGTGAGGGGATGGGAGAGAGGAACAGAAAAAGAGGCCAAGGGGACCTGAGCAATAGCAACAAGGAATAAATAATACATTGTGTAACAAAATTGGAACAGGTGAGAACAGTAAAACTTTATACAGAATGACAGAAAAAGACCAAACGGCCCATCAAGTCTTCCCAGCAAGCTCCCACACTTATCTGTTTCACCGACCACCAAGTTCAGTGCCCTTGTTGGTAAATGTTTGATTCGAATTTCCTGTCACCCCCTGCCATTGATGCAGAGAGTAATGTTGGAGTTCCATCAAAGGTGAATCATAAGGCTTAATGGTTAAGGGTAGTAACCGCCGCATCAAGCAAGCTACCCCCACGCTTATTTGTTTACCCAGACTGTGTAGTTCAGTCCTTGTTGGTTATTGTCTGAATGCAAATCCTCTTTTCCACATTTCCCCTTGCTGTTGAAGCAGAGAGCAATGTTGGAGTTGCATTAACCGTGTGAAGGCTTATTGAGTAAGGGTAGTAATCACCAGGATAGTGTTAGTATAGTGATGTGCTGCTTTAGTTTTATGCCATATATATTGCTTAGTAAAGAGACTAATGTTCCACTTTGGTTTCATCAGACCACAAAAATCTTGTCCTGAATGCATTCAGTGCCTAAGTGGTTTTTTTTCAAATGCTATGTGGTACAGTCATAGGACTTCTCTTCAGCACTGGTATCCTTCTTACTACCCTCTCATACAAGTCATGTTTGTGGAATAATCTTGAAATTGTTGAACAGTCAACATTTTCCCCAGTCTCAAAGACCTCTGGAGTTTTTAAAATAAGCCTAGGCTGCATAGTGACTTTCTTCAGCAGTTTTTTAACCTATGTATACGGACTTTGCTAGGACAGCCTGATCATGAAAGCATCTTGATGAATATTAATTTAATCATCGGTTTATGCCACCTACCACCTTTAAATTTAGTGATTTTGTAGTGAAACAACAAAAATAGTTCATTAAAAGGCACTTATCTTGAAATCACAATGGTGAGTGCTTAATTAAATCTCCATAATTCTGGTGAATTTAAAGATGACCAAAACCAACAGTCCACATTTCAGAAGCACCACACTTCCTGCCTCAGGGAACGGTTTCTCTCTTCTCCAATTAGCAAAACATTCACAAAATTTCATCAAACAAAATCTTTTTTGGTGTGAATTTCCTTGTAAAACTGCTCCTTTCACAAATATAAGAATTGCCATCCAATACTATTTTGGTCACCATGGATATACAATCGCTATATACAAATATCCTTTAAGAAGCAGCACTGACTATAGTGAGGCAAGCTGTAACATGAAGAACAGGCATACAGAGAATACCTAGAGAATTTATTATACAGTTGGCAGAAATGGCACTTTTCCATAATTATTTTTCTTTTGATGGTGAATTCTATTACCAGACCCATGGCAATACAATGGGGTCTGCAATGGCCCCAAGCATAGCCAATTTGTACGTTACAGAGTTGAAGAACAACATGTTTGTACAACACAATGGATGACTTTTCTTATTTGCTGGCATTTTTTAGATGATGTTTTTGTCTATGGCAGGGTTCTTTACATGATTTAATAGAATTTCATTGGTGGATAAATTCTATTGATTCTAATCTACAATGCACCTTGAAATATAATATGAATAGTCTATCGTATTTGGACATCAACATTTCTATAAGAATTGGACAAAATTGTTACATCAATACATCGGAAACCAGCAAAACGAAACAATCTTTTAAGATATGAAAGCTTTCATCTGCGACGTTTGAAACAGTTTATCCATCAGCCAATTTCTGCATCTTCGTAGATTATGTACTAATATCGATGATTTCAAAACACAGGTGATAGATATGAAAAGAAGATTTTTTACAATGTGGATATGCTTGGATGGTGATCTCCAAAGCATATAAACAGGCGTTATATGCCAACAGATATATTTTGCTTCAATATCAGGGATCTGATCATGATGATCGGTTGAAGTATGTTATGCGGTATTCTGAGAGATCACATCAAATTATATTATCAGGAGAAACTGGGACATTTTACAGTGGCAAGATATTTTCAAAGAGAGTCTATGTTTTTCGTTTTCATAGAGTAGGTTCAAGGAGAATTTCACCAAAGCATTATTGCTTAATTATAGCCCATATCCTCTGACTAAGGGTCATTCATTTGTGGAAATTGCTCTCACTGCATTAATACTATTGTTTGTGATCAATGGGTTGCGCTGAGAATGGGTTTTAGAATTGATCTACATCATCAAACACCATGTGCATCCTCATGGGTGATATATATTTTGATATGCCCATGTAATTTGTTATATGTGGGCCGTACAAAGAGACCTATCAGACAATGATTGAATGAACATTGGAGCTGCTTAGTAGCTTTAAAAATATTCGCTCCAATGGTACAGCATTATATGGATACTCATTCGTTTAGCCAAATGTTGGCTGGTTATAGGTAGTGTTCCAGCTCCTAGCCATGGCGAGGATCGGTTAGTGATCCTGAATGAACGTGAACAATATTGGATTTATACATTAAGAACTGTTTCTCCTTTGGGTTTAAAATTGGAAACTGGTATTCGCTGCTTTCACTTTTTGAATTTTAAAGGTCTACACAGTGGTAATTTTTGATATATGCAAATGTTGAATGTGAAATAAAACTGACGACTGGTTTACCCTGCATTCTCTTTTTCTTTAAATGAGCTAGGAAATGTCGCACGCATGACGTCAGACATTTTCAATACATTGAGTGCCAAGAATGTGATAGTGAGATGATTTTCACAAAGCACTTACATGGAGTGTTTTACAAGAAAGTTCACGCCAAAAAAGATTTTGTTTGATGACATTTTGTGAATGTGTTTTGCTAATTGGAGAGGCAGGAAGTGTGGTGCTTCTAAAACGTGGACAGTGTTGGTTTTGGTCTTTAAATTCACTGGGATCATGGAGATTTAGTTAAGTGCTCACGATTGCGATTTCAAGATAAGTGCCTTTTATGAACTAAATTTAAAATTTAAAGGTGATAGGAGGCATAAACCAATGATTAAATTAATATTCAGGCAGACGAAAGCTGCAGGAAATATTGGCGCGTTTGGCCTGGTGATATGATGGCTATGCCCTCTCCATTTAAATATATAAATGTTTGTTGGATGTAAGAATCTTATATTCCTAATTCAATATTTTGTGCATTTTGAGGGAAGGTTTATTGGTTATTGATTTCTTAAACTCCTAACCAGGACTTTTATAATTTTTACATTTGGGAAACTGTTAAACCTGATAGTGCCCCAAGGATATTCAAACATTTAAATTTTCTTATAACCTTCCCCTCATCTGTATCTTTGAATAAGGTTATCCGGGAGTTCTTTTGGCAGCTCCTTGTCTGGTATATTTTCACCTTTGCTTCATATTCACTTTATAGCAACAGAAGCAGCTTGAGTCTTCATCCAAGAGTATTCTAATCAGCTCAGCTACTATGACTAAACAAAGGTGGGTTCCATTTAACTGAGGGTCTTAAGGCAATTTTTTGAACCAGAACTAGCTTGGGTTTGCTGTGACAAAAGCTGTGAAAAATTGTGCAATCAACACTTTTTGATTTTTATTCATATAGCAATTACTTAATTGTTCTTTCATGATGAAAGCAGAGAGTATCTTGTATAGATCAGTGAAAGTCCTACTTTAATGCATTTTGATTTGTAGTTTTTAAGACAGCAGAATGTGAAAAATGTGCAAGGGTGTGAAAACTTTTGCAAGACAGTGGACATGCCTGGAGGATTACTTTATCACATTTAATAAGTAACTACACTGATAAAGTATCCTAGCAGTTAAAGAACAAATTGGAGGATTTACCAATTCACTATAATTATAGCAAAATGATCCACTATGGGGAAAAAAGGGGCGGGTGCCTTTTTGCCCGCTACAGTTGTGGACAAACTGCACACTGTCCCCTTAGCGCCAGTGAAATAACTGTAGCTATTTCCGGGGCTAATGCGGGCAATAATGTGCAATACATCATCGCCCACAGCGCTACAAGCCCCTAAATTTTCTATGCCCAGCCTTCACCCCACCCAAACCCCTCCATAAGAACATACGAACATAAGAAAATGCCACTTTCCCTAATTTGCAGTTTCAACTTGTAATGCGGTAGTTATCGCGTGCGATAACACACTAATGCACACGATAATGACCCATTGTGATTTGAAAAATAACCCCCAAAGTTTTGCAATATGAGATCCCAGAGAATCCCAGATCTGAAACCGGTCCCCACCATTCTCTGGCAAAATGTGACCTAGGAACTGGATCCTCATGGGCTTTTCTTTATTTTATTTCTGTTAAAACTCTCACAAAATGGTAGCCAATTTAATCCCCACTTTTATTAAAGCCAATCTAGATAAGTTATTAATGTACATTTATATCTTTTACTTTTATTTACCACATGTAAAATGATCAATGGAGGTACCAAGTGATTTAGTTCAAAGGTAACAACTTTGGGCTAGTTCTGGTTTTTGAAATTGCATCCCAATTTATTTTGGAATTTTGTTTCTATAATTTGAAATCAGTGCTGCAGATCCATAAAGCATCAGGATGTTTGACATAAATCTCTCATGCATCTCTTGGTAGCTATACTCATCATTGAAAAATGAAGGGATATTTTATGCAATACGAATACCTGAAAAATTCCATTTGGGAAAGATAAGTGTATATTTAGGACATCTGTTTTTAGGTTTTAACCAACAAATACAATAAAGCACCTACTGTGAAAAAAATTTAAAAAGGCTCTAACGCGTAAATGTGAATCTATTATTTACTCTTTCACAGATAATAAAAGGACTAGAGGCATTGCATGAAGTCAGCATGTAACATTTAAAACAAATCAGAAAATTATTTTTCATTCAATGCACAATTAAGCTCTGGAATTCATTGCCAGAGGATGTGGTTAAGGCAGTTAATACTGCTGGGTTTAAAAAAAAAGTCTGAATAAGTTCATGGAGAAGAAGTCCATAAATTGCTATTAATCAATAGGGAATAGCCACTGCTTGCTGCCGGCATGAGTAGCATGGGATTTAATGTTTGGGGGCTTGCCAGGTACTTGTGATTTAGATTGGCGATTGTTGGAAACAGGACACTGAGGTGGATGGACCCTTGCTCTGACCCAGTATGGCATGTCTTATGTTCTTATATAAACACTGGAAAAACACTATATCCTCAGTAGTCTCTCAACTTGCCCCCCCCCCCCCCGCTGCCTTGGATCCACTGCTCTGCATTTCCACTTTTTCTTCATTGATCACTCCTCAGCGGCACAAGTTCTCTCTTACAGGTCTCTAGTATCCTCTCACCAGCTCCAAACTCCCGATCCCCACCCTGAAAAAAACCATATACCTATATAAACTCTAAGATAGCTTTAAAAAAATGTGTTAAACACTTAACAGAAGTCATAGTCATATTCAATAATTCTGAATTAGTGTCTTTGCCCCAAACCTAAGTGCTATTAAAAACACTGGCCACATGTAATCTAGAAAAGGCTGGTTTTAGCCGAACTACCTACACGAGTGATATAAGTTCCTCCTGGAGGAATGCTGTGCCATTGAACAATGCATAATGGGAACAGAGTTCTCCCATCTGCAGGTTTTGCAAGCTCTCCATAGAATTTGGAATCACAGGTGCCTCATTGGACCTCACAGGGAAGGAGGCTGCAGCAGTGGCATCAACATGAGCACACAACGAGGACATGGACATGGCAATGTCAATATCAGCAGCCTCCAAAGACCAAAAGCTGGGGAAGAATCATCAAAATCTGCCTTAATGGACTTGAGAAAAGAGGGAGAACATGTGTGATGGTGGCAGCCTAGAGAGCATGGGTTTAAAAAAGGTTTGGACAAGTTCCTAGAGAAGTCCATAAATTGCTATTAATCGATAAGGAACAGTAGCTTGGGATCTCTTTAATGTTTGGGTTCTTGCCAGGTACTTGTGACTTGGATTGGCCACTTTTGGACACAGGATGCTGGGCTTGATGGACCCTTGGGGTCTGACCCAGTATGGCATATCTTATGTTATGTAGGTGTGTGTGCCTGATAGGTTCAGCCTAAAAAGGAAAAGGAAAGAGGAGGAGTGATGGAGACAATCAAGGCAGGAGTGGGGTAACAGAAACAGCCTGATAGGGATGGAGAAAGATAAGTGATGGGGACAGCACTGGAGAGGGAAAAAAAGAGAGTGATGGGGTGGGGGATGGAGGGGACAGGGAGAATGGTGGTGGAGTTGGGCTGGGGATGGAGAAAAATAGTAGGGTGTGAGGAAAACAAGACATGAAGAGAACCTGATGGAGGGTCCATTCCCTTATAATGTTCTTTTTTTAAAACAAACTGCTTTGATTTATACAAGGCAGGGAATATATTAAAATAAACTAAATTACTGTAATTTCTAGGGGGAAAATCAACCAAAAAAAATGTAAAAAATCCACATCTCAGTAATAATTTTATGTACTGTACTTTTACAATAAGTGATTATTTTCTGTTATTTTGACAAATAAAATTGTAGAATTTTTAAGCAGATATAGAATTCCCCCACAAATAATACAAATACATACACTATATTTCCATATAAAAAAATAGAACACAAACAGACTGTTCTAGACTTCTTTGATTTGAACACTGGAATGTCTGTCTGTTCTACACTCAGCAGCAAAAGCTCAGCACTGCTGGTACCAAAAGATCAATAACAGTAAACAGTAAATGAATCATATAGTTAATGATTAGAATGGATTTAAATTTGGACACCAGCCCAGTTATGCCAAGAGTTTAGACATACAAAGGCTTGACTAGCTCTTGTCTGACAGAATGGGCTTTATCTTAACCAAAATGAAACCAGGCTGTTGACGCTAAATTTCAAAAAGGAGATAGAGCAACTTTTAAACTAGAACATGGGGAAAGGCACAGTCGCTCAGCAGCACATGTGTCACAGTGTGAGAGTCCTCTGGCTGTGGCGTGGTTGGTGCAGCCAGAAGGGCGGACCAGCTGGGCCCACACTGACAGTAAGTGAATAGGCTTCACTTACACCAGCCTCTTCTCGCAGAGGTTGGGTTCTGAGGCAGACAGGCCTTAGGTAAGAGTCCTTCTGGCAGTGGTCAGGCTGAGTCTGAAACCAAGCAGAGGTCAGGGAAGGCTGCATCATTATCCAAGACAAGGTCAGGGTAGGCGGCAATCAGGCAGAGTCTGAATCCAAGCCATGGTCTGAGTAGGCAATGATCAGGCAGAGTCAGTGTGCAAGCAGAGGACAGAACACAGGCAGAGTCAGAGGAGAAGAGCAAGGAAGCCAGGAGACCAGGCAGAGGGTAGGACAGGGTGTTTATTTATTTACTTACTTTTCTATACCGATGTTGGTATTTACTTTCACACCAGTTTACAATGTTTTTGTAACTAAAAATCATAAAAATACTTAAAAAAATGTAAACCAATCAAACAAGTAAATATAAGTATAAAGTACTCTTAAAATCATATAAATGAATCAAATCATAGAATAAATGTTAGAAATTAGAAGAATAAATAATCACATTAAAACATACCCATTAACATAAAAATAATTAAAAGAAAGTATCAAAATATAAAAATATGAGAATTACTGGCTGACTTCCAATTGGAATGCTTGTGCAAAAAGCCACGTTTTTAGTGCTTTCTTAAACGCTTTTAAATCTTTCTGGAGCCTTAATTCTACGGGTAACATATTCCACAGACCTGGACCGGCTAATGAAACAGCTCTTTCCCTAACAGAGGTAAGTTTGGCAGTGGCAATAGAGAAAATTGTAAGAAGACCTTTACCTGCTGAGCGCAGGTTTCGTTGTGGAGTGTGAATGCCTAACACTGTATTCATCCAGTCCACGTGTTTTGCATAGATTGCTTTGTGTATCAGGCATAAGGTTTTAAATTTAATTCTGTACTCGACTGGTAGCCAATGTAGTGCTAAAAGAACAGGGGTAATGTGATCTCTTTTATTAGTACCGGAGAGGAGCCTAGCGGCGGAATTCTGTAAAACTTGCAATGGTCTAAGTGATGAATGTGGGAGACCAAGCAATAAGGAATTGCAATAGTCTATATTAGTGAACAACAAAGCTTGAAGAATAGTTCTAAATTCATCATGATTGAACAAAGGTTTTAGGCGTCTAAGAATTAACAATTTATGATATCCTTCCTGTATCTTTATGGAAATGTGTTTTTTTAATGTGAATTCAGGATCAAGCCAAACGCCTAAATCTCTAATTTTGTTCCCTAAGGAAATAGTAACGTTTTCCATATTGAAAACTTTGCATTGATCGGATGGAGGCCAGGCAAGTAGCATGACAGGAGAAAAGCAAGGCAAGGCAATGAGCAGGCGAGGAACAGGACTGGAACAAGGCAGGCGAAGAGAAGCAACACATTCTGCAGGCAAGGCATGGCAGGAGACCTGTTGCTGAGGTGCTGGCTGGGAGCGTGGCTCGGGTTTAAATACCCAACCAGCATTGCCATCATCCTCTGACAATGCTGATGTTTTCCTGCCATGGAACGTTTAAGTGATAGTGGTGCATGCGCATGCACTGATGTCAGTGTTGGCAGCATCCAGGAACCAACATCTGCATTCGGGGTGAATGAGGCCAACTATGGAATGGTTCTTGGTCAGCAAAAGGTTACTCCCCCCCCCCCCAAGGCTAGATTTAGGCTTATGGGGAAAGAGCTAATGGAACTTTCAAGTGAGAAACATGAACACGGAGGAGAAATTGGATGCCAAGATGTTTTCTTTGCCTGCGCCGTCAATCCAATCCGGGGGTAAGAGAGTGATCCCACTAGCCCCGACAGGGTGCCGCAGCGGTGACATGCTGAGAGGGGCGGAACCCAAAACCGGAAGTGGGACTATAAAATCGCCCCCCTTTGCGGCAAGCAGCCGACGCCAGCGCACTGCCAAAGCCGCGTGCACCTAAGGGGCGCGCGGTTATGTCAGGCTTAGCCTGGCTTTGCCTGGAATTGATTGTATCTACTACAATTTCACCTCAGGTAGGCACTACAATAATTAAACTTGGTGGTCCAATTTTCTCCTTCATAAGAGAATCCCTACATTTTGGATTTTGGTACAAGAATAACCAACTGAGTCATTGAATGTATCTAGTGTTCCAGTCAAATAGTGATTTTCTACAAGGCTATGCCTCATACGAAGAGAAAGGCTAAAGTAAGGCCTATCTCTAATATTGTCAATGTTGAGCCTGGACAACGAACTGTCTCAGATTGGTTGGGAACCTCTCAAATAACCCCCGTTGTACAGACCGCTTTGGGGGAGGATTTGGAGCAAACCCCCCCCCCCCCCCCACATGGTCACAAACATCTTTAAGTCCGGGGGCACCGGACACTCCATCTCCACCCGGCTACAAAGGGTTTGTCCCTCTAGTAGAGCCAGGATTAATCCGAAAGGTTTTTGAAAGTCAAGGAAACAAGCAGGAAGAATTTAAGGGAACATTACTCACAGAGATAGATTCCCAAGTGACTATAGAATTTGAAGCTAGCGTGGCTGGAAGTACTCAAATAAATCCCAGAGAAGCAAGTACACCTAAGGTTAAAATTGCTGATTCTATAAAATCAGATCTGATTAGAACTGTTACTTTAAAACCTGGTAATATAACTCTAGAAACAATATGGAATTATATGGTAAAGTTGGATGCCTCAATTGTTAACTTAACTGAAGAAGTTAGACAAGTAAATATTTCTTTAAAGGAGAATATTGGTAAAATGGAAGATCAGCAGAGGAAGATTAGTGAAATAGATAGATTTATGGGTATAGAAAAAATTCAAACACATCAGATAAAAAGTGAAATGGAATTTCAAAGAAAGATTGAAAGTTTGGAGAATACTGTTAGAGCGTTAAACTTAAGGGTAACTAATTTTCCTATTTTAAGACATATTGGTCCAATTGAATTATTTAAATCTTATGTTACACAAATGCTTAATATACCTGATCAATGTCATCCTGTGATTGCCAGGGCTTTTTATGTTGGGGTAAAGAAAAAAGGGCAAGAAGAATTAGATCATAGACAAATTATACCTACAGTTAGAGGAGAGGAAGGGTCTGAGAAGGAACATTTTGCAGAAACATCAATCAATGTTTCGGACCTGTTACAGAAATCTCAAGAGGATATAGAAATTATAAACAGAGGTACTCTGTTAATCCAGTTTGCCTTTATAACTGACAAAGATAATATCATGAAATTCTTTTTTCGAAACAGAACCATGGGCAGAAAATTTGGATCTTCCCTAATCTAGTAAAAAAAATAGCCAAATACGCAGAAAAAAATTCTTAGCTTTAAAAAAAGGAGGTAGTAGACAAGGGGGGGTTTCTTCACTTTAAAATACCCTTGTAGATGCGTTGTCAAACATGGGGGGAAAGATTATTCCTTTATGGATCCAGAACAGCTGAAAATCCTTCTCAGGAATTAAGATATCCGGTTAAATAGAATAGTTAGGGATTTCATTGTACCTTACTTATGTGGTTAATTACATATTAGATTGTTTGCTCATGTTTCTGGTAGGAAAGGATTCTCCTAATTTTCCTTTGGTTAATCAGAACATTTGTAAAAATGTATGATTCTTGCTACTATTTTCAGAATTTAATATTGTTTTGGATATTTGTTCTGTAATTTCAATAACAAGATATACTTGTAATTATATTGTGAAAATTCATAAATAAAAACAAAGAAACATGGACATTGGAGGCAGGTTCCCAAGTCTTTTCCTCTGATCCGAATCCTTTCCAGGAAATGAGGTAGTGTAATTTACTTCTTATGTATTTGGTATCCAAGATAGTCTGCATTTTGTAGTCCATAGCCTCTTCTGAACACACATTTAGAGGCTTAGGCATAGGTCGAGAAAACAATGAGTAATAATGGTTTCAGCAGTGATACATGGAAGATTTTATGCCTGTGGGAGGCAGCCAGAGTTGGTAACAGACTTGCCCCACTTGGCATACGACTGGGAAGGGCCCAATGAACTGTGGAGAGCACTTTATGGAAGGTGTTTTAAGCCATACCTGTGGTGTTAAACCTGTGGCTTAAACTGTAGTGCTGGACAGAGTTTGTCAGCTCATTTCTTATATTTTGTCCTATCCGGATGAGTAGCTGGCAAGTATTCCTCCAAAGCTCCTAAAAAGGCTTTGGGTTGTAGTATTAGCCATGAGACCCAGGACCTACAGGGGAACAAATAGAAATCCATAGTCATATACTATATTGAAGGATGATTACTCCGATAAGTCACTTATGTGCTTTTTACTGAAGAATTCAGCCCATGGCAATAGAGCAACCCAGTCGTCCTGCCAGCCATTTACACAAGTCCTCAGAAAGCTTTTAAGGATCTGGTTGGTCTACTCCATTTGGCCTTTTGTCTAGGGGTGATATGCAGAGGAGAAATCTAGAAAAATATTGAACTTCTTGCAAAGATTCTTCTAGAAATTAGTAGTGAATCAGACTCCCTAGTCAGTAACCACATATTCTGGTAACCCTTGGAGATGAAATACATGCAGGAAGAAGTGATGAGCCAGTTCTGGAGGCATGAAGTAGGCCATTTTTTGAGAACCAGTCTACTATGACCCATATTACTATACAGTCCTTGGAGGGCAGCAAGTCTATAACGAAGTCCATTGCTATGTCAGACCATGGCTTCTCAGGGACTGGCAACAGCTGTTGTCCCAGAGGTTGAGAGATGATGATGTTTTTGAGGCACTGTGGACCCCTGGTCACAATGGAGATGACTCCGCCCACAGGGAGGAGCCCTGTGAGGAACCACTGTGATAGGCTGACACAGATAGCAGACAAAGAATGGACAGAGTCTTTATTGTACTGCTGTAATTAGATTGTGAAGCAGGAAGGTAAGGCACTGATCCACGAAGTGCCAATATGCTCAACAGGCTCAGAAATATAGTCTGACCCAGATGTTCATGACAGGAAGGAGCACGCACTGCAGGTAACGCTGCGGCTGGTGGGTGGAGTTGGAGCGCCAGATCGTAGAGGTACTCACAGAGTGAAGGCGTCTTCTTGATGGTAGAATGGTGGGACCGAAGGTCCGTGGTGCAGGATATGAAGTAGATAGGCCCTCGAGGAGCGAGTACCCAAAGGTCCAGTATCCTGAAATGAATAGAGAGAAAAGACCCCCAAGGAGTGGTTGTCTTGGTTAGTGAAGGCCCCAAAGGGAAGTTGGAAGCGAGAAACCCCAGAGGGGCGGGTGTCTACAGCTTCTGCTGGAGCGAGGCCCTTAGCATGAAGTAGCGTCTAAGCATACAGCTTAGAGCAGGCAGAGTAGCAAAGCGAAGTCTTTGCTAACTCAAATTGGTAATGGAAGCGGAGGCTAGTTATACCTGGAGGTACTGACGTCATGCGGTGAGGCCGCGCCCGAGGTTCCCGCCATGACGTGTATTTGAGCGTCTGAGATGTGCGTGCTTGCACCCTAGGAGGCCATGGGAGGATGAGGACGCCCATGCTGGTCTGGGAACGCAGTGGCACTCAGCACCGGAGACAGCCATCTTGCCCAAAGAGAGAAAAAGAGGTAAGGCAGAGCGGTCACAACAGTCTGCGACCGACGGATGCAACAGATGACTTGTTGGCAGGGCAATAAGGGCTGGATTCAAAGTACTGATGGACATCTCATGATACCCATGGCCACCAATAATGTTGGGATAGAAGCTGTAGCGTTCTCTTGGCACCTGCATGTCCTGCTAATCATCAGTCGTGAACCCAGTGGAGAATCTTCTCTCAAAAGACATTTAGGCACCATGGTTTTCCCAGAAGGTACTGAAACCACAGCCTCTGCCAAAATCCTAGCAGGGTCAATAGTGTGTCAAGGAGGTCTGGAACATCTGGTGCCTCAAAGGAATGAGAGAAGGCATCAACATGCAGGTTTCTCCCAGGCAGGCAACATTGCAGCTCAAAGTCAAAGCGCGTGAAGAATAATGTCCATCTTGCTTGTCAGGGGATCAGCCTCTTTGCCTGTTGGAGGTATTGTAGGTTCTTAAGGTCAGTGTATATAGTGACAGGGTGAGTGGTTCCCTTCAACAAATGTCTTCACTCCTCCAGAACAAGTTTTATAGCCAATAGTTCTCTGTCTTGGAAAAGAAGTAGCAGGGTATGAGCACTCCTTTGTCATTTTGTTTATGTTGTGACAGAAGTGCCCTAGTCCTGTGGCAGAGGCATCTACCTCCACAACAAAGGGTCTCCGAGGATCTGGGTGTTGTAACCAGAAGGCCTTGCAAAACACTGCTTTGATTTGATGAAAGGCTTAGATGGCACTTTCCAGCCAATTCTTGGTGTCAGAACCCTTCTTAGTAAGGAAATAAATTAGCTTTTAAACTAGAACATGGGGAAAAGCAGAGTGTCGCTCAGCAGTGCATATGTCACAGTGAGAGAGAGTCCTTTGGGCTGTGGCATTGTTAGTGCAACCCAGCATGCGAACCAGCTGGGCCCATGCCGACAGTGGGTAGACACGCTTGGCAGGGGACAAGGAATAGGCTTCACCTATACCAGCCTCTTTCTCCTGCAGGTTGAGCCCTTAGGTTCCGAGACCAGCAGGACTTCGGTGAGAGTCCCTCAGGGAGCGGTCAGGCTAAGTCAGAATGCAAGCCGAGGTCAGGGCAGGCAGCAATCAGGCAGCAGTGTGCAAGCAGCTGACGGAGCACAAGAGGTCAGGCAGAATAAGAGGAGGAGTGTAGCAAGGGAGGCAAGAGTCTAGGTAGAGGATAGGACTTGGAGGAGGCCAGGCAAGGAGCAGGACAGGATGAAAGCAAGGAGCAAGAGAGGAACAGGACTGGAGCAAGGCAGGTGAAGAAAAGCAACATGCTCTGCAGGCAAGGCACAACAGGGGACCTAGCCGGTTCTGACATCATCCTTGGGTGACACTGGAGTTCTTCCACCACGATGTGCACACACTGTTGTCACTTTGAGTGACAACAGTGTGTGCACACCTAGGGAGACCCAAGGTGGTGACCCTGTCATGATTGGTGGCATCTGGGAAGCAGCATCGGCATTCAGAAATGAATGAGGCCAACCATGGAAGGGCCCATGGTCGGCCAAACATTAAAGCATGGTTCAGAGGGTGGTATCTTCAAAGGATACTAGTAAACAAAGTTAGCATATCCCAAAAAAGAGGGGGTTGTGAAAGATGAAAAAGCCCAGGTGTATTTAAATATAGAGCTTGCAGATAAAAATGACTCCCAACTGCCTGTATCATCTGACAAGTAGGATACATATAAAAATAGAAATACAAATAAACCTACTTTAAAATGTCTGTATGTAAAGACAGAAGTCTGAAAAATAAGACTGGAGAGTTAGAATCTATGGATCGAAAGGAAAATAAAGGCATAAGCATCTCCGAGATCTGATGGAAGGAGAATAATAGGACACTGTGATAATAAATAAATAAATGATACCAGAGATAGCGAAATAACAGGGCAGATAAAACTGGTGCCAGGATGGCACTATATTCTATCCTTAACATGGAGTCAAGTAGGATAAAAGTTTTGCAGAAAAACAAACTGCATTTTGAAATCCTTATAGGCAGAAATTTCAAGGGTAAAATTGAAGAATATACTACCAGGGAGAAACTACTACCCACCTGGCCAGAATGAAGAAACAGACTGGCTGGTAAAATGAGCAATACAATAAAAAAATGGAAGACTTCAATTATCAGAGAATTCATATGGTAAATACCACATCGGCACATGCAAGAGAGGTCAGGTTTCTAAATGCTATCAATGACTGCTGCATATAGCACTTGTTCATGGAACCAATCAGGGGAAACAAATTTAGATTAATTTTCAGTGGAGCACTGGATCTGGGAAAAAGATAAAAGTTGGCCACAGCGATCATATTGTAATTATATTTGACAATCACCAGAGGGTGAATACTAAGGAAAATCACTGCAGTAGCATTTGACTATAAAAAGGGAGACCATGATAAAATAAGGAAATGTGTTAAGAAAAAAAAACCAAAAAACACTAAACTAAAAGGAACAATTCACAAGGTTAAAAACTTGCTGGAGGTGTAGACTGTTTAAAATTGCTATCCTTGAGGCCCAGAAAAAAACGTATTCTATGCATTCAGAAATGTAGAAGAAAAGCCAAATTACTGCCAACATGATTTAATAGTGAAATAAAAGAGGCAATTAAGGCCCAAAGTGCATCTTTCAAAAAAATGGAAAGCAGACCCAAAAGAAGAAAAATAAGGAAGAGCATAAACACTGGCAAATAAGATGCAGAATGTGTAAGTAGAGGGTACTTTTTGGGCTCCAAAATCAAGATTTATCTATCACCCATGGATAAGTCGAGGGTAAAACCTAGGGGGCTTATGAAACGGTGAAATCAAACTAAGAAACAAACAGATACCTTAAGAAAATCGCTTTTTTTTTTTTTTTTTAAAAGCAGAATAAAATGTCCCTGCTGTATGAGACAGGAATAAGAAGGGCAGAAGAAACTAGTAGGAATGTGGTTACCCAAAGGAGGTTTGGCAGGCAGCCACGGAGAATTCTGAAGACAAGACAGATAGTTACTAAAAAAAAACCTTGAAAGCGATGAAAAGGTGTAGTCATTCCATGAAGATCAATACAAATTTGTCAAAATTAAGGACAAAGCAAATTTTTAAATAGAATGCAAAAAAATGCATTTTGGAGCAAAGTGAACTCTAGTGACAGCCTGTGTCACAGAGCAAAGTACTTGATGTTTGCTTGTGGTCTCCCTTCTCATGAATTTATCAACATGGCCATGCCCCTCCCTGTTCAATCCTTCCTTCCCTCCCCCCCCCCCCCCCATGGCTGCCCTCCCTGTTAAATCCCTCCCTCCCTCCCTCCCTCCTGAACCCCCTCCAGATTCACCAAAAGTGCCTAATGGTCCAGCAGGGGGCCCCAGAAGCCATCTCCAGCTCCGGGGCCAGCAGCTGCTAGTAATCAAAATGGTAGGGGCTGTCTATTGCTCCTACCATGTGGCAGGGGCCAGCTAATGGCACCAGTAGCCCTTGTCACATGATAAGGGCAAAGGGCCACCAGTGCTATTTTGATTACTGGCAGCCGACGGCCCTGGAGCTGGAGATGGCTTCTGGGCCCCCCGCTGGACCACCAGGGACTTTCGGTGAATCTGGGGGCGGGGGACGAGGAAGGGAATGACAGAGTGATTTAACAGAGAGGGCCAGCCATGGGAGAAGGGAAGGGGGATTTACTAGCAGCTGACCGCCCGGGATTGGGAGATCGCTCTCGGGCCCCTTATTGGACCACCATGGACGTTCGGTGAGATATGGGAGAACGTCGAGAGGATAGGGGCTGTGCACAACATGTGTATAGTATGTGTGTTTAAGTCAAGCCAGCAAATTTTTGCAGTTTTTTGGCATAAATTTCTCAACTTATGAGCATATACAATAAATATGCTGAGAGAATTTGAAAAGAAACTTGCCATAGAGGCATTTGTTTATTTAAAAATTTATATTCCACTGCTTCTGGATTACAAATCTGTCCAGCAGAGACTATATATTACATACATATAACATCATCTTACATGTTTTAAAACATATTTGTCATTTAGAAGTGTTACCCATAAGCTTCTCTAAACAAAAAGATTTTTAACTGTTTCATGAAGAGAGACACATCTGTCTCACACCGCACTGGCTCTGGAATGGCATTCCATAATACAATAATAAAACTTTTTCAAGTACATGCAAAGCAAAAAGCCTGTGAGGATGTCAGTTAGGCTGCTGGATTACACTGGGGTAAAAAGGGTGGCTCAGGGAGGACAAGGAAATAGTTTTTCTGCTAACTTCATTCTTTCCTCCTTTAATGAGGAGGATGTCAGGGTCATAACCACACCGGAAACTTTTTTTTGATAGAGATGACTGAGCAACTAAACAAAATCACTTTGAAACTGGATGATATAATAAATCAGACTGACAGACTAAAAGATCAAATCATTAGAACAGGGTGGTATTCACCCCTGAGTGTTGAAGGAACTCAAACATGTAATTGTAGCTCTGTTTCAGGTGATTTGCAACCTATCATTTAAAACAGCCACAGTATCTGAAGACTGGAGGGAGGCCAATATGACACCAATCTTTAAAAAGGGCTCCAGTGGTGATCAGGGAAATTATGGACTGGTGAGCCTGATATCAGTGCTGAGCAAAATGGTAGAAGTTATTCTTACGTAAAAACAAAATTACTGACCACATAGACATGGTTTAATGGGGGAAGAGTCAACATGCTTTTTGCAAAGTGAAATCTTGTTTTACCAAATATACCCAATCAGGAGTTCCCAACCTTTCAAGGAATGTGGACCCTTTTTCAGCCTCAAAGATTTTCATGGGTCTCCCCCCCCAAATACACTTTATAAACTTCTCTAATTTTTGCATGCCATAAAAGAAATAATTATATACACTCCAGAATCATTCATAATGTATAAAGTTTAATATTAAACAATGCTTACTGATCTAAACTGAATACATAGGAAGGGAAATTTCCAAAGCTATTTAAAAATTGCCCTCTTAATTGAAGGCTGAAGCCAACAGTGACTTCCATCTTCCAATCCAGTTGCATTGGGGGGGGGGGGAGGGGAAACCATGCTCAAGAAAGTTCCCGGTTGGCAACTAGGTGTGACTTGGCAGAAAATCAGTACTGCTACCTGCAGACCTGCAACCTAATTTTAAAGGGAAACTGCCTGCAGAGTTTTCTTTTGAAAAACAGGGGGGGGGGGGAGGGGGGTGACAAGGGAAAGCCGGTTCTTTTGTACCTGCTTCAAAGCAGATGCAAAGTACATATGTGAAAGTGTGCACAGAGATTTGTAAATCAAACTCTTCCATGAACTTTCCCGTCTTCAGTCTAGCAGGTAACATGCATTGGATTCACAACATTCGTACTTCTACCCTAAGCGGAGGGAGTGGCAATTTTCAAAGAGCTTTTTATATATATAGGTAAAAAGGCGTTATCCCACATTTAAAAAGTTTTGAAAATTACCCTCCCTGATAATTGACCCCCTTTTAGTTTATTCTTCTTTTTATACTTTATGATTCTCACAAACACAACAGTCAAAAAATAATTTATATTTCAGAAAAAAGCAAAATAGCAGCCTGCTTTTCAGTATTAAGCAAGCTTATCAGATTTCTAAGTCTGTCTGCGTATCCCCCTAAATAACTTGTGTGTTTAAATGTCACATCCACGCCTAGCTGTTCTCTTCCTTCCTCCTCAATGTCTGGAAATCATCTCTCCTTTTTTTCCTCCTGGACCATGGCAATCCTCTCTCTCTCTACTTCTGGTCCAGCATGATTCCTGGGGTCCTCCCCCTCTCATGCCCCTTAATCAGGTTAATCATGATTCCTGTCTCCCTCTATCTTTTTCCTTCCCCCTTTTATCTTTCCCTTCATATTGTCATCCCCAGTCCCATATCCTCCTTTCTTCCTCTTAGTCATTCTACTCACTTTTTTGGTGCAACTCTCCTCTTCTCTTTGTCAGACCAGTGGCAGTAGCAGGAAATGCTTCTCACTGCCCTGCTTTCTCTTGCTTTCCTCAGTGTGCAGCAGTGACTGCTGAAAGCTCTGACAGCCACTGACGATGGCCCCTCTCTTCCCCACATTCAGCAGTGGGGTTTATGACTCTTGAGGGCTGCAATTGGTGCCTCTCTTACTCACTTTCCACTGCTTCATGTCCAGATTTGAGGTTCTTAATAAGCATGAAAAGCCACTTTCCGTCACCCCACCTCCTGGTCTGCAGCATCATAGGGTAAAGTTTCTGGGGCAGCAATAGGCCCCGGTCTTAATCTTCGGCCCTTGGAAGCAGCTCAACTAATCACAGATAGCAGCAGACTGCTCTTTCCCACCCCACCCTAAAAACCTCTTGCATCCTTTCTGCCTAACCCTTTGGATCCACGGATCCCAGGTTGAGAACCACTGTACTAGATTATTTTTTAAGGTGTAACTAAGCATGTGCATAAAGGTGAGCCAGTTGATATAGAGTATTTGGATTTTCAAAAGGCACTTGACAAAGCTCTCATAAGAGATTTGTCAAAATTTTGGGAATTTGCCTGACATTTAATAGAGTTGCTTACCTGTAATAAGTGTTCTCCTAGGACAGCAGGATGTTAGTCCTCACACATGGGCAACATCATCAGCTGGAGTCTGGCATGGAAAACTTTTGTCAAAGTTTCTAGAAACTTTGACAACTTTGACAGACACACTGAGCATATGCCCAACATGCCACTATCCACACAGGGTCCCTCTTCAATCTTATAATATAGAAATTCGTGAAAAATAAAACAAACCTAATGAGAACATCCTGCTGTCCTAGAAGAACACTGTTATAGGTAAGCAACTCTGCTTTCTCCAAGGACAAGCAGGATGGTAGTCCTCACACATGGGTGAATACATAGCTACAGGATGCTCCCAAACAACTAACAAGACTGACAGGCATTCAAACCAGGTGCCAATGGGCACAACAACACGGTGCTGTCGGCAACAGAGGGAGACAACCTGAACCCAAAGAAAGGGCCCAAGGCAGGAAGAATTGATTTTCACAGCTGGAAAAGATTATGGAGGACCGACTGACAAACTGCTGTCATGTCGACCATCTTTGAGAGGCGAAGGTGTAGAAGGAACTCCAAGTCGCCACCTTGCAGATCTCATTCACGGGTACCGCACGCAAGTGAGCCAACGAAGTTGACATGGCTCGTACAGAGTAAGCTTAGACATGGCCCTCAAGCTGCAGCCCCGCCTATGTGTAGCAGAACGAAATGCAATCTGCCAGCCAGTTTGATAAGGTCTGCTTGGACACTGCGACTCCCAATCTGTTCTTATCAAAGGAGACAAAGAGTTGCATGAACCTCCTATGGGCCACCGTCCGGTCCAGGTAAAAGGCTAGGGCCCTCTTACAATTTAGGATATGCAGGACCCTTTCACCCTGGTGAGAATGTGGCCTTGGAAAGAAGGTGGATAGGCCAATAGACTGATTGAGATGGAATTCCATCACACCTTCAGCAGGAACTTAGGATGCATGCGCAAAACCACCTTATGAAAACATTTTGTATAAAGGTGGGAATGACACTAAAGCCTGAAGATCACTGATTCTGCATGCAGAGGTCACGACTAGGAAGATGACCTTCCAGAATAGGTACTTCAGGTCAATAGATCTCAGGGGCTCAAATGGGGCCCTCATGAGATGGTCCAAGACCACGTTGAGGTCCCAGGATACCACTGGGGGTCAGATCGGAGGCTTGAGCTGCATTAAGCCCTGCATGAAATGCGTCATGAGAGATGGGGTTGAGATGGATAAGCCATCCACCCTCTGCGATATGCTCCAATGGCACAGAGGTGAACTCTCTCGGAAGTGGTCTTCAAGCCAGCCTCGGACAGGTGCAACTGGCAGCAAAGAAGTCTCGGGGTGGAGCAGGAGAACAGATCCAAAACTGTTTCCCTCACACCAGACTGAGACCCTCTCCCACTTGAAACTGTAAGACTTCCTAGTCGAAGCCTTCCTGGACTCCACCAGGATCCGGGACACGCTCTCCGAGAGGCCCAGGTCCTGCAGGGTCATCCGGTCAACATCCACGCTACGAGGGACAAGGCTTGGAGATTGGGATGGCGCAGCCTGCCCTGACCCTGTGTGATCAGGTCTGCAGCGGTCCCCAGATGGATCAGAGCCTGCGAGGATTGATCCTGCAGAAGCGGGAACCAGATCTGCCTTGGACAATAAGGCAAAATCAGGATCATGGTCCCTCTGTCCCGTTGAAGTTTCAGGAGTGTCCTCAACACTAGTGGAAGTGGAGGATATGCATATAGGAGGCCGGTACCTCAATGATGAGTGAAGGCATCCAAAACCGGCCGGCAGTCCCTTGTGAATAGGGAGCAGAACCAATCCACTTTCCTGCTGCACAGGAAAGCAAACAGATCTATGTCTGGGGTCCCCCAAAGGTGGAAGATCCGATCTGCCACCTCCTGATTCATGGACCATTTGTGGGGGCGGAAGGCTAGACACAAAAGTATTCGAAGTCACATTTTTGGCACCTGGTAGGTATATGGCTCATGGAATGCCCTGCGAGAGCACCCAGGCCAGTTCTGTAGTGCCTCTTGGCAGAGGAGGAACGATCCCATCCCCCCTGTTTGTTCAGCTACCACATTGCCACTTGGTTGTTGGTTTGCACTAGAACTACCTTGTTGGCCAAATGATCCCCAAACGCCCATAAAGCGTACCAGATCACCCGGAGCTCCAGGAAGTTGATCTGAAGATGCTGTTCCTGCGAGGACCATTGATCCTGGGTGCTGAGGCCTGCAACATGAGCTCTCCAACCTATATGAGACGCATCCTTAGAGAACAACCTGTGGTGAAGAAACCTGGAAAGGCATTCCACCTCTAGGTTGGACAAGGATTCCCACCACAAAAGGGACTGCCAAAGTGGCGTGGTGACTATGATGCAAGTCCGAAGGTCCTGGGTGGCATAACACCACGAGCGCACAATGTCCACTGTGCTCTGTGCACGTGCAGTCGAGTAAAAGGCATGACCTGAACCGTCACTGCCATGTGCACCAAGAGATGCAGGATCTTGTGCGCAGAGGCCCTGTGGCTTTGAGAAACCAACCCTGCCAGGGACACAAGGGTCAGCACTTGGTCCCGGGGCTAAAAGGCCTTCCCCTGGACCATATTGAACCTTGCCCCAATGAAGTCCAGTTGTAGTGATGGGACTAGCTGGGACTTCGGGTAGGTGATCAGAAACCGCAAGGCCTCCAGGATCTGGATGGTAGAGTGGAGAGACTAACACCCCTGTCCAGTTTCGCTCTTGACAAGCCAATCGTCTAGATAGGGGAAGACATGCACCCATTGTTCCCCGAGATAAGCCCCTACTATCGCTAGGGTATGGATGTGAGGTCAAAAGGCAGCACCCGATACTGATAGTGCTCCTCTCCCACCAGAAAACAGAGGTATTTTCAATGGCTGGGCAAGATCGCAATATGAGCATAGGTGTCTGAGATTGAGGGAGCAAAGCCAGTCCCCACTCCCCAGGAGAGGAATTAGGGAACCCAACGAAACCATTTTGAACTTTTCTCTTACGAGAAACCTGTTCAAAGCCCTGAGGTCTAAGATAGGATGAAGGCCTCCAGTTTTCTTGGGAATTAGAAAATACCTGAAGTAAAACCCATCATCCCACTGACTTGGTGGAACAGGCTTGACCACGCGAGCCATTAAGAGGCAGAGAGCTCCACTCGAAGTATCTGCTGGTTCGCCGCAAACCTCCATGAGGAGCATGGAGGAGATTGCGGAGGGGCTAGTGGGAAGTTCAATCTGTACCTCCACCGAACAATGGATATGATCCATTGGTCTAAGTCGGCAAAGATTTGTAGACTGCCTCCCCACTGGATGGTCGCTCTTCGGTGGTACGGACTTCTGGCTTAAACCCCCTCACAGCCAGTCAAAACCCTGTGGTGGGACCCTGCTGTGGGGTTGGTTGCGGTAGAGAGGCGCAGCTACCTTTGCCACTGTCTCAAAAACATCATAAGCCGACCAGACCTTGGTGCTTGTCACATTCCAGGCTTTGTTGGATCACCTTCAGGAAATCGTCCTGAGATTGCTGTGGGAGGCGCTCCACTAGATCCTCAACTTGTTTCCAGCAGTTTCTGGAATATTAGCTCATATAGAGTTGGTAGCATGCAATCTGGGCTACCAACATGGACCCCTGGAAGAGTCTCCCTTCCCAAAGCATCCAGGGCCCTGGGTTCACGACCTGGAAGGGCCGAAGCATGGATCCGTGACCTCTTTGCTTTATTTAAGGTACATTACGCCATACTCTCATCCCCCCAATAACGATTACAAATGCATCTTAGATGTCTGTCCTTGACATATAAGATTTGGAATGTTTACCCGTATGTATGCCTGCCTTTGTAACTCATCTATGAGTGTTAAACCTGTATACCGCTGTGATCTAGTGATTCTCACATGGAATGACAGTATATGAAACATTCAAATAAATAAATTCCACCACCACCAACTGATAGACAACCACCAACAGATAGACCGCATCAGTCTTCCAGTTTACGGTGGGATAGTCCCATATCCGAACGAAGTTATCTTTAAAAATGTCATGCACCGGCATGGCAACTACTTCTTTCGGAGCATCCACAAATTGCAGGATTTCTAGCATCTTATGCCTGGAATACTGCTCAGCCATGACCTGAAAAGGCACAGATTCCACCATGGCCCTCATGAACCCAGCAAAAGTTAAAAGTCTTCTGGCAGAGACTTATGCAGCTCCTCAGGAGGAGATGGCTCAGAGGGCAGGACCTCCGAGTCCTCCGTCTCAAGGATCATAGAGCACCTCCTCCTCATTCTGGGTGCCCGGGGACACACGAGGTGGAGCCCCAATGAACTTTAATGTTGAGGTCCCAATGGTCTCGGCAGCACCAAAGGAACCGGTGTGGGCCAGAGGGCCCTGCTGGAACTGGAGGGTACACTGGCACCAAAGGTCCTGTAGGAACCAGGAGCACCGAGGGAAACAGCAGCTCCAGAGGCACCAATCCCGAAGGACCCGAGAGGGGCAACAGCGGTCAAGGTGCCTTGCGCAAGAGCTGTATCATTGACTCTGACGGTCTGTCCTAGTCAGAAATTTCACTCACTGGTAGAGTCACCGGTGGAGGCTGTGCTGATGTCCCCTGCGAGGGGGACTGAGGCACTGGGATAGGCTGTGTCAGAAAGACACTGAACATCAAGTCCAGCTGCTCCAAATGTGCAAGCACCAAAGGAGTGGGTTCTGGTAGTGGCAGCAGTCCCGGTGGGGCCAGCCGGCCAACAGCCGCACACGACACTCCAACAACTCCTGAATGCAGGACAGGTTGAGGAGGCGGCAGTAAAATTAGACCCCCCCCCCCCCCCAAAAAAAAAAACCGCGAGGGATTGGTGCCTTCCACCGGAATCTGTGGGGGATCACTGCTGACCCTCGAGTTCAATGAAAGGCAAGACTTCCTCAGCCCAGGAGCCACTTCGAGGGCCCTCCTGAGGGCTTTGGTACCGGTGCCCTCCTGAGATCGGAGGCATGTGACAATGACTTCTTGATTTCCCCCAATGCTCGGCCCAGTCTTATGGCCTAGATTGGCCACTGTTGGAAACAGGATGCTGGGCTTGATGGACCCTTAGTCTGACCCAGAATGGCAATTTCTTATGTTCTTATGTTCTTAACCAGACTGGAACGAGAAGAAACTGACATCTGACGGTCCCCCACGCCCAACTCTACCCGAATATCCGGCAGCGGGGGAGATATCAAAAGGGGTTGAAGTCGCTAAGACCTCCAGACCCTTTGCTGTCAATGTACCTGATGCTGAAGTTTACAAATATTGTCGGGAAACAAGATTGTATGAGAGACGGAGTGAACTATACCGCCCGTCCTATATTTAACTGCAAGACTGAAATTTGATTGCTTTAATCTGCATTACACAATTGGCTGCAGAGAAGCTTATATTGATCTTTGAGACACAATGACATTGGACCAGTTCTAAATAATTTTATCAGTCAACACTGTGTTCTATTTATACAGAGACTTTTGAGTTCTACAAATTGTTACAAAGTCGTTGAACAGTAACAATTGTTACTTTTTTGAGACGTCTGAGTCCTTTCAAACAGCACAGCACAGCACAGCCGATTCAGCAAAGCGCTACAAAGTTGCTGAATAGTAACAAAACGTTACTTTGAGACGTTTGAGTCCTT
The DNA here is from genome assembly GCF_901001135.1 of Rhinatrema bivittatum. Lineage (NCBI taxonomy): Eukaryota > Metazoa > Chordata > Amphibia > Gymnophiona > Rhinatrematidae > Rhinatrema > Rhinatrema bivittatum. The sequence goes on along the minus strand of NC_042616.1, from coordinate 199,245,297 downwards.
CAAACAGCACAGCCCAGCCGTTGATTTAGCTGAGTGAACGATTTGTCACTTCATTAAAATCAATTACAACAAAGTATATAGGACATCAATTAAAAGTCAAAAAAAGTTGAAGGACATTAATTAAGAGTGACAAATATATTTTCTACTCATCACTTAGGAAATCAAGTTCAAGAATTTTTTCAAGAAATATAATATGAATTAAGCTTGATTTCAAGCAAATTCAGAACATCAAAATTGAACACAAGTCACAGTGTTGTTTAACTAGTGCCAATAGACATTTGTTCCAATTTTATAAAAAAGCAAAAATTAATAAATTAATATGTAAGTACGTTACTACAGTTAATAATTAAAAGATTTTTATTAAAATTCACCAAATCACAATTAGAGATTACAAGACCGATGATTGGACCAATTGGCCATTAGAAGTTTCTGTTAATTCAGATCTCTTGCCAATACTGAGGTCTTATCTCTACATTAACAATCTTGTTTTAAATAATACATGAAAAGAAGAAAATAGATGCCTGTAGTCTAAAAAATTAAATCCTTGATTGAAGTGGAGACACAAAGGTAGCCCGACTCTGGCCGAGTTTCGCCGTTTACACACGGCTGCCTCAGGGGCTTATATCAATCTTCTTAAGTTCAACGGTTGCATACAAACTGAGGATAAAAGAAGATCATATAGAGCAATATATGATCTCTTATGTTGATTCGTCTTAAAGCGTTCTCGAAAGTCGATCTCCATATATTGCTCTATATGATCTTCTTTTATCCTCAGTTTGTATGCAACCGTTGAACTTAAGAAGATTGATATAAGCCCCTGAGGCAGCCGTGTGTAAACGGCGAAACTCGGCCAGAGTCGGGCTACCTTTGTGTCTCCACTTCAATAAAGGATTTAATTTTTTAGACTACAGGCATCTATTTTCTTCTTTTCATCCTGACGGCTATTATAGATCGCCTTCCTTTGTGCTTTTTGGGTCCTTTAAATAATACATTACAGTCACAGCATTATTTATTGATTCCAGAGATTAAATTATTATTATTATTTTCTTGCAGCCTATATTGATTTATGTAGCTAGTTATTTTCTCTTGTTCTGACTTTTTGGTGCCAAACAACTTTTCCATTTTATCGAGGCACACGTGATGTCCTTTTAGGGTTATGTGGGCACAAAAATCGCAGCCCTGGACATCATGCGACACCCCCAGGCACAAAATGCAGACCTCATGGGGGTCTGTAATGGACACAGTCCAGGGGCCCACTGGGGGTAACAGCGGAAGCCGGATGACACCCTGGGAAAAAGAGCATGGCACGCGGTCAATGTGCAGGAGCCACTGGAAAGCGGCACTGTCAATCAAATGCGGACAACAAAAAGATTTACCGCAGCGCCCAATAACTAGCCCGCACAGCGCAGAGGGACCAGACAAGCTTGGAATGGAAGAAGTCTTTTTTTTTTTTTGTGGAAAACTAAGAGTGAGCGCCACAGTCGCAAGGCATTAGCTTTGCGGAAAAAGAGAGACTGAAGAGGGACCCCACGCGGACAGTGGCATACCAGGCGCCATCTGATGATGTCACCTATGTGTGATGACTACCATCCTGTTTGTCCTGGAAGAAATCCAATTACCCATCCACAATAGGCAGTGGATGGGTAACTGAATAAACAGGCAAGAGAGGGAAGGACTAAATGGCCAATTTTCCAAATGGGGAAAATTTGTTAGTGACATACCCTGGGTCTATACTGGGACCTATCCTATTTAACATATTCATAAATGATCTGGAAAAGAGAATGAGTAAGGTGACCAAATTTGCAGATGATACAAAATTGTTCTGTCATTAAAACAGCAGTAAATTTTGAGGAACTACAGAAGGACCTTGTGAGACAAGACTGGGCATCTAAATGGCAGATGCAATTTAATGTGGACAAGTGCAAAGTAATGTATGTAGGGAAAAATAACACCAACTACAGGTATATGATGCTGGGTTCTGTCAGGCCGATACAGTACAGTGCGCTCCGGCAGAGTGCACTGTTAACCCGTGTTTGACGCGCTAGCTTTACCCCTTATTCAGTAAGGGGTAATAGCGTATCGAAAACGCGCGTCCAACCCCCCCCCCCCCCCCCCCCGAAACTAATAGCACCCGCAACATGCAAATGCATGTTGATGGCTTTATTAGTTATTCCCACACATCTTACTTTCAGAAATTAGTGCCTACCCAAAGGTAGGCATCAATTTCTTCCGGCACCGGGAAAGTGTACAGAAAAGCAGTAAAAACTGCTTTTCTGTACACACTCCGACTTAATATCATGGCGATATTAAGTCGGAGGTCCCAAAGTAAAAAATAATTTAAAAAAAAAATGTAAAAGTCGGCCCGCAGCTTGAAAACCGGACGCTCAATTTTGCAGGCGTCTGGTTTCCAAACTGTCAGCAGCAAAATTGAGCTGTCAAACTCGCTGACAGCTGCCGCTCCTGTCAAAAAAGAGGCGCTAGGGAAGCGCTAGTGTCCCTAGCGCCTCTTTTTACCGTGGGCCCTCATTTAAATACTGAATCGCTTGCCCGCTCTCCCGCGACTTTTACTGAATCGGCCTGTGTGTTTGGAGTCCTTTTGAACACCACCTTGAATGTTTCAAGTCAGTGTGCAGCAGACGAAAAATGCAAATGGAATGTTGGAAATTATTTGGAAAGCAACAGAGAACAAACCTGAGATCATAATACAAGTGCACCTTGAGTATTGTGTGCAGTTCTGGTCACCCACATCACAAAAAGAAAAACATAACAGACATAGAAAAGGTACAGAGAAGAACAATAAAAATGGTAAATTGGGATGGAAAAGCTCCCTTATAGAGAAAGGCTAAACAAATTATGGCTCTTTAGCTTGGAAAAGAGACAACAGAGGGGATATGATTGAGATTTATAAAATCATGAGTTGGGTGGAACAAGTAAATAGAGAACAGTTATTCTTTCAAAACACTAGAAATAGGGGACATTCCATGAATAAGAAACCGACCGTTTTAAAACAAATTGTAGGATGTATTTTTTCATTCAGCATTCAATCAAGCTATGGAATCTATTGCCAGGTGATGTGGTCAAGGCAACCAACACACTGGTGGTTCAAGAGGGTTGGACAAGGGGAGTCGGGGATCCAAGATGGTACACATTAAGGGAAGCTGCTCAGTCGATCCCCTCATCTTCTCTGAAAACTTTTTCCTAAACTTACGTTTTTGCCTCTCTCTATGGGTAAGAGAAGGGCAAGCAAGTGTGTTTTCGAAGGTGTCCGAAATTTCTACATTACCAGCCCAATGGATAAACATTTTCTTCGGAGCCAGGATCTTCTTTCAGACTCTGTGGAGGCGTCTTTGGACAGCTTGCCCAGCAGAGGTCTGTCAGCAGCAGTACCAGACTTAGAGTCATCTCTAACTCCAGAGCCATGCCGAATTCCTCTGAAACCTAGATGTTTCACCTCCAAAATGACTGGATGACAACAGAACACCGGCTATGGCGGCGTAGAGAGGTGTGTGTCCAAATGGTGGAGTTGAGTCGTGGAGCTTCTGATTGGTGTGTGCAGGGAGCCAAATCTCTGCCTGCTTCGCTTTCCTCTACAATCTCTACTAAGGGACTTTTCCTAAAGAGGTACTGTTTACTCCTCTGGTAAAAACCTCTAATATTACTCTGGATGTTATCTGGCAAGCTATAACTTATCTTTCTACTGAAATTGCTCAGTTTGTTACACAGCAATCGGGCCGATACAGTAAAGTCCGCGGGAGCCCTGCTCTCCTGGCGCGCGCACAGGCCACTCTCCTCAGCGCACGATTCACTATTCAAATTAGGCCCGGTGGACCAGAGCAGCGGCTGTCAGCAGGTTTGACAGCCAACACTCAATTTTGCTGGCATTGGTTCTTGAGCCCGCGGACAGCCACGGGCTCGGAAACCGGACGCTGGCAAAATTGAGCATCCAGTTTTCGACCCGACAGCCGCGGGCCGACTTCAAATTTTTTTTATTTTTTTTTTACACTTTTGGAAACTTTCAGGACCTCCGACTTAATATCGGCATGATATTAAGTCGGAGGGTGCACAAAAAAAAAGCAGTTTTTACTGCTTTTCTGTGCATTTTCCCGGTGCCCGAAGAAATTAGCGCCTACCTTTGGGTAGGCGCTAATTTCTGAAAGCAAAATGTGCGGCTTGGCTGCACATTTTGTCTTCTGAATCACGCGGGAATACCTAATAGGGCCATCAACATGCATTTGCATGTTGCGGGCGCTATTAGGTTCGGGGGGTTGGACACGCGTTTTCGGCCCCTTACTGAATAAGGGGTAATGCTAGTGCGTCGAAAACGCGCGTCCAATAGAGGGTTAACAGTGAGCTCCAGAGCGCACTGTACTGTATCGCCCGATGGGTGATTTATCTGGTTCAATTCAAGCTTCACATTCTCAAATGCTTGAAATCTCATCGAGACTGGATTCCTGGGAGACCAAGGGGACAAAAATCTGTCGAAGTTGTTTCCTCTGGGCATTTATATCTACAAAATCAGATTGAAAATCTTGAAAATGTTGCTCGTCGTCAGAATATCAGGATTATTACTTTTCCAAAGAAGAAGTTGATTATCCCTATAGATATGTTATGCAAATACTTTATGGAAATGTATCTATTTCAGAATCTCTGCTCCCTCCTATCTCAAAAACTTATTATATCCCGGTGAATCGGAAAGATATGCAAGTGAGAGATGATTCCGTCGCTGATGGTCCATTAGATTCCTCACATCTTTCTTCACTCCTAGAAAGATCGGTAGATGAAGACATTCTAACCTCAACTTTACATGTCACTTCTGCTCTAGACTCTGATCGGGATTTTATATTGAAGTTGTTTTTCCGTAAGAGAGATACTCCCTTTTTAGGGCTTAAAATCCATATGTTTCCAGATGTTACTGAAGTTACTCAGTCTAAGAGGAAACGTTTTTTACATAAGAAGATAAGAAATTGCCATGTTGGGTCAGACCAAGGGTCCATCAAGCCCAGCATCCTGTTTCCAACAGAGGCCAAACCAGGCCATAAGAACCTGGCAATTACCCAAACACCAAGAAGATCCCATGCTACTGATGCAATTAATAGTAGTGGATATTAATTGCATCAGTAGCAAGTTTACCTAAGTAAACTTGATTAATAGCAGTTAATGGACTTCTCCTCCAAGAACTTATCCAAACCTTTTTTGAACCCAGCTACCACACACCACATCCTCTGGCAACAAATTCCAGAGCTTATCTGTGCATTGAGTGAAAATTTTTTCCAATTATTCTTAAATGTACTACTTGTTAACTTCCTGGAATGCCCCCTAGTCCTTCTATTATCGGAAAGTGTAAATAACCGATTCACATCTACCTGTTCTAGATCTCTTATGATCTTAAAGACCTCTATCATATCCCCCTTCAGTCGTCTCTTCTCCAAGCAGAACAGCCCTAATCTCTTCAGCCTCTCATAGGGGAGCTATTCCATCCCCTTTATCATTTTGGTTGCCCTTCTCTGTACCTTCTCCAAAGCAATTTTTTTTTTTTTTTAATTTAATATTTATTGAATTTTTTAATTCATGACCAAACAATGTCATCTTACAATACGGATGTCAACATACAATACTTTCACTAATCATTTCCAAATTTATTCATATATTTTAAAAAGAAAAAATCACGACTGAACTTTCACATTATACAAGTCATTTAAACATCCTATTACCATGAAATAGCAAGACACTTGAAAACTTTTAGATTGAGCTTATTTAAGGAAATAAGACAAAAAAAAAAAAAAGAGAACTGGATTAATTACCCCTGTATTTATCATTCTGCGAATGCTCTTAATACTCTTAGTCCACCACTATTTCCCCAATCACATTCTTAGCTTCTAGGAACTTCTTTAAATCAGATGGTTCATAATAAACATAATTTACATTATTTAATTTTAACATACATTTACTGGGATAACGTATTATCATTTGGGCTCCCACTTTATCTACCAAACACTTCAAAGCTAAGAATTATTTTTTTCTATTTTGAGTCACTTTTGTTACATCTGGGAACATCCAGATTTGCTGATCATAATACTTAACAGTCCGGTTCTTCATATATAATGTAAACACCATATCCCTATCTGAGGGAAATATAAATTTCACCAGGACTGTACCCCTCTTTTGGACTCTCTCTTCATTTGATGTTTCAAGTAATTCAGTTCACACTCAAAAAATCCCCTTTTTTGGTTTATTTTTCATAAGATAATTGAACATTTAATAGCTCAAAATCTGTGAGTCTTATCATTAAACCGGCATTATTCATGCAGGAGGTCGGCGGATCTAGTGTCTGACCCAAACCAACCTCGCTGCTACAAACTGAGAAAAATTTTTTAAAGAGACGGAGGGCAGGTTTCATATATATGAGTTTCAAACCCCAACCAGGGTGTACTCAATTTTGTATATATATAATCATTAACCAAAACCACCACCGTCCGATTTTTTTTAGAAAACTCTGTGCAACCAGTACAAATTAAATCTTCATGTCAAGTAATTCAGTGACATTAAGTGGCTCCTGAAGTTCTTCTTGCTCTCTCTTGATCTTCTATCCATAAGAAAATATATTCTTGCCAGAGGTGGAATAGAATCCATAGGCATCTTCAGTATTTTATTCATATATTGTTTAAATTGTTCCTGTACTGAGATACCCCCAATCTGAGGGAAATTAATCAACCTCAGATTTAGATATCTTAGTTCATTTTCAATTTTCTCAATCTTTTTTTTCTGTGCCAAATCCCCCATGATTAATCCAGCTTGTATTTTTTCCCAACTTTTGCACTTTCTGATCTAGATCTTTCATTTGAGTCTTCTGGGACTCATTTAGTTGTTCCAATTTTAACATTCTTTGGTTCACATCTGTAACAACGCTTGTCAAGGTTGATATAGATTTTTCTAATGTCATTATTGCTGTCCAGACATTATCAAGCGTTATTACCAATGGCTTTTCAAGTTTTTGGGGAGTAATGGTGTCTAAGTCTAAAACTCTGACATCCTTCACAATTTTGGGTGTGCCAGAGTCTTCACCATCACTCTGTTTATAAAGTTCTACTCCTCCTCTCTCTTGTAGAACCTTATCCCCTGATGTTAAAGGGGTTGTTTCGAGAAACTTAGGTGTAAACATTTTCTCTCCTAGGGGAGGTGAAGGAGTATTCGGGGCTCCCAGTCTCAAAGATCTAACTGCTTGGGCAGCGCGCCAGCGTCGGCTGCGCGCCACGGGGGGGGGGGGGGGGGGGTCGGGTTTTAAGGCCACTTCACCGACTCCACCCGATGTAAGGTCCCAGAAGTCCTTGGTAGCGCCGTTGAAGCAGGTAAATCCCTTGCCACCGGTATCAGAAGGAGAAAATAGCTGGTAAAATGTTCTCCTTAACCTCCACCTCACCGTTCTGGCCGCAGGGGTGGGGGGGGGGGTCGGGTTTTAAGGCCACTTCACCGACTCCACCCGATGACGTCAGGCCCCGAAGTCCTTGGTAGCGCCGTTGAAGCAGGTAAATTCCTTGCCACCGGTATCAGAAGGAGAAAATAGGTGGTAAAATGTTCTCCTTCACCTCTACCTCCACAATTATATCTTTTTAGAGATGCGGCGACCAGAACTGTACACGGTATTCAAGGTGCGGTCTCACCATGGAGCGATACAGAGGCATTATGGTGCCATGCTGATTTTAATGCTAGTTAGTACAAAAGGCCCATAAATCAAGTCAAAAGTAAATTAGATAACATTTTTAGAGGAAGACAATATTGTTGAGTAAGATCATATAGCAACCCACTAGGGAAATGTGCCAATACAGCAATTCTGAGCTGATCTCCAAATTTGGAATTGGAAGTTTTGTTTTTTTTCATTGCTGCAGAATTAGCAACAGATGCAGATTGCTTTTTTGCCTTCCCCCACAATTACCATGTAGGTAGAGATGTTAAGCAATCAAAAGAACACTGGACTCAAACCTCTGGCATTCTTTCAACCTAAACAACCATCCATGTAATTCAATAACCTTGCCTCTAAATATTTGCATACTATGCATCGGAAGGACCAGAATTTCTGTTTCAAAAGAAGCTACCATATTCTTTAAATAAAAAGCCTACACAGGATATGGCATTAATGTTTCCTTGGTGATAAAATAAACATAATTCCAGTTACAAATTCGTGTAAAAACGCTCAAAACTGACAGAACTAATATTTTATTAAAACATTTGATTCAGCTTTCTTGATGCCTCTTTGGAACTAAAAGTGCAAATTGAGAACTAAGCTGTGGATGACAACCATAGTGTACAGAAATTATTTGGCTGGACTGAAGCAATACATTTTATGTTTTACACGAAAGGCTAATTCATAGGAAAACTAATACACTGCTGGAAGTGAAAAGTTCAACAGAACTTTTATCAAGTCATTTTTTGGAAGGAAGTCATCTCCACAAAATATTTGGCAATCCCAGGAAATAAAATCTGGAAGACTCACTAAAAAAAGAAAATGTTCCAATTTCTGAACTTTCAAAGGATAAAATTGCTAAGCAAATCCATTTGTGAACTGAATATAAAATGCCAAAGCCAATATGAACAGGATTTTGTTTCTTTAACAGCCATGCAATAAAGAATCAGCATCCAATATGATGAAAAACCTGGTTAAAGGCCACAGTTTAGGATTACAACAAAAATCAAGGCAACACTATCATCAGCGGTGGAAAATTCCAGGTACCTAAAATTTGCTAGCATTTGCAGTCTGTGACAACATGCTACCTCTCACAACACTAGGCCATGAAGAATAACCCCCAATACAACTTCCTCTGCAGACAGGCCCCCCCTAGTTAAGCAAGGGGATGGTAGAAAGCGAAAGACTGGAGGAAGGGAAAATGTAAGGCTTGGGGTGGGAAAAGGGCAGTCACCCACTTAGCAAAAGAAAAAAAAAATACAGTGCAAATGCAGCCAAACAAAAAATGCACACAAAAAAATTAAAAACTGGAAATTGTACAAGGGAAAAAATGATGTACTCCCCAGTTACAAAGATTTTGGCTACCACTCAAGTTTTCTGAATATACGTTCTCCCTGTTTATCAGTACCACAAAAAAACAAGTTGGAAAGTGCTATATACCTAGGGGATGCATAGAAGTAACTACATTTTACCCAGCAGACTCGGCTGGATACAAATCCCTTCCGAGCCAGTCAGCTCCGTGTAAGCTGACCACAGACTCCATGGCCCTGGCTGCATTCCTGTTTCTGCCAGAACAGCAACCCCACACTTTACAGCAACCAAGTGAATCACAGGCAGATAAGTTCAAGTCAAAGCATTTTCTTGCAGAAAAGAACATCTTAAAAATAAATACATTCAGGAAATTCTAATCTCTTACCCTCAAAGAAGCCTTTGGCCCTCAGATAACTGACACTGAGCCTCAGCACTGACAGCTTGTCCAGTCTGGAGATGACATCCTGAGAGAAAGGTAACAGGCCAGCCAACCGATCCAACTCTGTATTCAGCCTGTCTCTATGTCTCTTTGATGGATTGGACTTGGCTCCTTCAGCTGAGAAAGATTTTACTCTGTGAACAAATATTCAAGTTTTATTAAAACAGTACATTAAAAGAGAAATACAACTCAGATCTGTTACACTTGGTCTAAAGCTAGCATTAATTTAGAGTAATTATTTTTTATTGCCCAGCAGCAGCAAGATTATCATCACTTTTGTACTAACTTATTGGAGGTGCGCGACATGATTAATATCCTTTTCCTATATCAACTTGTATGCTCAAAACAGGCAAAATACAAGTACCTACAAAATCCAGTTATCAGTCCTTCTGCACCAGGTGCAACTGCCTGAACATAAATGCAGTGCGGAATTATGAACTTCACTTACATAATTTTCCAACTGGTTGCTATATCAATAATCCATAATAATCAGCGAATACAGTTTACAAACTTGTGTATCAATTTTCAAATGCATTTGGTTGACTAAGTAAGGACTTAACTGGCTAAATTAAAGTCTCTGAATTTTATCCCAAGTGGTCTAAAAATTTAACCAGTCACAAAATGGGTGACACAAAATTATTCAAAATTGTTAAATCAGAACATGATTATTAGAAATTGCAAGAGGACACTGCAAAACTGGGAGACTGGGCATACAAATGAAATTTAATATGGACAAGTGCAAAGTGATGTAATTAGGGAAGAGTAACCCAAATTATAGCTACACAATGCAAGATTCCACATTAGGAGTCACCACTCAAGAAAAGGATCTAGGTGTCATCATTAAAAATATGTTGAAATCTTCTGCTCAGTGGGCAGCAGCAGCCAAGAAAGCAAATAGAATCATAGCGATTATTAGGAAAGCAATGGAGGGTAAAACACAGAATATCATAATGCAATCTCATCTTGAGTATTGTGTGATCTAGTCACATCATCTCCAAAAAAGATATAGCAGAATTAGAAAAGGCAGAGAAGGGTGACCAAAATGATAAAGGGAATGAAACAATTCTCCTATGAATAAAGGCTAAAGAGGTTAGGACTCTTCAGCTTGGAGAGGAGATGGCTGAGGGGGAAATATGATAGAGGTCTATAAAAATGAGTGGAATGGAATGAGTAAAAAATCAGTTGTTTACTCTTTCGAAAAGTACAAAGACCAGGAGACACACAATGAAGTTACTAGGTAATACATTTAAAAATAAGAGAAAATATTTTTTTTACTCAATGAATAATTAAGCTCTGGAATTCATTGTCAGAGGATGTGGTGAAAACTTTAGTGTATCTGCGTTTAAAAAAAACAACAAAGTTTGGAGAAGATCCTGGAGGAAAGCCCATTAACCATTATTAAAGCAGAGTTGCAGAAATCCACTGCTTATTCTTGGGATCCGCAGCTTGGAATCTATCAACCCACTGGGATCCTGCCAGGTTTTTGTGACCTGGCTTGGCCACAGTTGGAAACAGGTTATTGGGCTTGATGGACCCTTGGTCTGATCCAGTATAGCAAGTCTTGTGTGCTTATGTACTTAACCCAGGGATGGGGTTAGAGAAAATGGTCCCCAATCTGGGCTTAGAGGTACCACCCTAGGGAGTCTGGTTTACAAGATATCCACAAGGAATGTTCACAAGAAATGGTTGCATGCACCACCACTGTATGCAGACAATTTTTTAGGCTCGGAAGAAAAATAGGGAACATTGGAAGGGTAAATTGGACGGCAATTGTTTTTTAAACTCGGATGAGAGGAAGGGATTCTGACAAGATTTAGCCTGTGAGCACCAATTTTTTGGGCTGACTAAAATGGCAGTCATGTTTGTACAATTTAAAAACTTAGACTGCCACATTTTAGCCAGCTAGATTTAAACTCATTTAGCCAAAAACCTAGGCTCCTAGGTTTGGCTGAAAATATGCTTTTCTTAGGTTCTTATGGCCTGGTTTGGCCTCTGTTGGAAACAGGATGCTGGGCTTGATAGACCCTTGGTCTGACCCAGCATGGCAATTTCTTATGTTCTTAGCCAGTGAAACTCTGTCCAGCTAAATTTGGTGCTCTGGCCTTTTTTGAAAATTGACCCATACATAACCAAAGAGTATCCTAACAAAAAATGCTTTATATATGTTCAACAACATTGTTATCTTTGCAATGAAAAGAAATGATATGCAAGATCTTAAAATTTATACCTCCTGGCTAAAATAATATTTCAGTTTATTTTAATGCAAGCTGTATAAATAAGCATGGCCAGAAGTTAACAGCCTATTCTGATACCATTTTAAAGCAACCCTGCACAAGGGGCAGAAGTTATTTACCCGCCATTTCTTCTTCCAAATGTGGAAATCCCTTATATAAAACAAGGTTTCTCTTCATGACATTTTCCATCTAGATTCTGCGGGAATCACACCCCAAAGGGATGGATTTGCTTAGGATTAAATGTGTACTCAAAAAGGGAAACAGATGACAAACAAAGGTGCTGAAGTAAGTTTAGAGAATAAAATTTTCCATTTATACAACTCAAATATGTTTGAAATTATGCCATTCAGAACTAACTATTGGACACTTTTACTAACTGCTTAAAATTAGAAAGGAGAAAGGATAGTTAGCGTCATGGCTATGCTATTGAATATACGCCAATAAGAGCAAGTTTGCTTACCGTAAACTGTGTTTTCCATAGATAGCAGATGAATTAGCCATGCTGTCTGGGATGTTCTCCATGGCCCTAGGTGGCAGAGCTCTCAAAGATCACTGAGCTTTGTCAGTGAGGTGCGCCTGCTTGTATCTTCCCGCGCTTTCCAGAGTCTCCTCAGTCCATGTCCAAGCAAGATGAGATGCAATACTAGAACTGTCGGGGAGGTGGGAGGGTCAGCATGGCTAATTCATCTGCTATCTATGGAAAACACAGTTTACGAAAAGCAAATTTGCTCTTTTCCCGTAGATAAGCAGCATGAATTAGCCATGCTGTCTAGGAGTCCCAGCTGAAGTATTGAGCGCAAATTTCCCATATCATGTGCTCATGTTGAAGCGAAGTAGCATGCTCAAGACAGTAGACAATAGGCGGACAGTCCTTATGTGCTGTTGTCGTGTTCAAGATGTGCTCAACTTGAGATTTGTCCTTCCCATGCGTGCGTCATCAGCAGTCTGCCTGTCTAAATAGTAGTGGGATGTGAATATATGTAGCGAGGACCATGTGGCTGCTTTGCAAATGTCCAGAAGAGGTACTTCATGGAGATGAGCTATTGAAGCAGCCACAGCACGGACCTGGTGCATCTTAGGGGTGGCGGACAGGGTCTCTGATCGCTTTTAATAGCAGAATTGAATGCAGTTCGAGATCCAGGACGAGTGTTCTCTTGGATACAGGGAGTCCTGGGGCATTTGGGTTAAAGGAGACAAAGAGCTGGGAGGCTCTGTGGTCAGAATGAGTGCAACATTTATAATAAGCGAGTGCTAGTTTACAATCCAGCATGTGGAGTCTATGCTCGCTTTCGTTGACATGAGGCTTTGGGTAAAAAGTCGGTAGGGCGATGGATTGGTTGATGTGGAAAGCTGAAATCACTTTTGGGAGGAAGACGGGATGCGTACGCAGCCTAACCTTGTCATGGTAAAACTCCAGGTAGGGTGGGTAGTGCACCAGGGCTAGTAGCTCACTGACGCGCCTTGCGGAGGTGAGGGCTAGTAAAGAGCACCTTCCAGGAGAGGAACCTGGGATGACAAGTGTCCAATGGTTCAAAGGGTGGTAGCATTAATTGCTCCAGTATTATGTTTATATCCCACAGGACTGGAGGTTTTCGGGCCAGAGGCTGGAGACATAGGACCCCCCTTCATGAATCTGGAGACAAGCAGGTGGCAAGAGATTGGCTCCTCATTGAGGGGAGAGTAGTAGGCTGCTGTGGCACTGAGGTGAACTTGAAACGAAGCTGTGGCCAGTCCTTTCTGGTAAAACAGATTGAGATAGTCCAGGAGACGTTCCGGTGGGCAGGTGAACGGGTCTGCGTCATTATGCGAGCACCAGGAGGCACAGCATGCCCATTTCCTCTGGTAGTGGAGTCTAGTAGAGGGCTTTCTGGATGAGACTAGAATATCCTGAAGCTGAGAAGAAAGGTTCAGGTGTTGGAATACAAGCCTTTCAACCTCCAAGCAGTGAGATTCAGAGATGAGTGAAGTGGGTGAAGCGGAGAACCTCCTTCTTGGGTGCCCAGGGGGATCGGGTGGTTCACAGATAGTTGAACTAGGTAGGTGTACCCCAGCTGCCGTGCCCACGCTGGGGCGATGAGAATTAGGTCCGCGTTGTCTGCGATGCACCTCTGGACTGTGTGAGAGATGAGAGGTATTGGAGGAAAAGCGTAGAGTAGGCCCTCCATCCAATCTATGAGGAACGCGTCCTGCTCTGGTCAGTGTGCACTGCGGTACACAGAGTAGAACAGCTCCACTTTCCTGTTCTGTTGCAAAGAGGTTGATTCGGGGAAGACCCCAAGTGCAAAATATTCGATTGGCCACTTCCCGATGGAGTTCCCACTCATGGGGGTGAAATATCCTGCTCAATTTGTCGGCCTGTTGTTGATTCTGGATAGGTAAGTGGCCTGGAGGGAGATGGATCTGCTCTCTGCCCATTCCAGGATCCCGACAGCTTCTCTGCAGAGGTTCCAGGAACCTGACCCTCCTTATTTGTTGATGTAGAACATGGTGACTTGGTTGTCTGTGTGGACCATGACAGTCTTTCCGCGGAGGGTCTGCTCGAAGGCCAAGTGCGTTTCGGATGGCCCGAAGTTCCAGGTGGTTTATTTGTTGTGCTCGTTCCCAGGTGGACCACAGGCCTTGAGTCTGTAGTTGGGCGAGAGGGGCACCCCCCACCGCTTAGTGGAAGCATCCGTGGTGAGTACTGTGTGATGTAGAGGGGGCCGGAGAGGCAAACCAGACGTTAGCACCGATGGTGTTAGGCACCACTCCAAATCCCTTTTCATGCCGGACGTAAGTGTGACAGGAGTGGAGAGAGGATGGAAGAATTGGCTCCATTGGGACTTCAGGCCCCCATTGCAAACCGCATATGTAGACGCACGTGAGGTACAATAGACTAAAGTTGCCATGTGACCGAAAATGGTGAGGATTTGGCAGGCCGGGGCAGTGGTGGCCGCTTGGAGGCAACCAGCAAGTGTTGTCAGAGCAAGCATCTGGGATTACGGAAGGAAGGCTCTGTCCTGAATGGTGTCGATATGAGCCCCGATGAACTGCAAGATTTGAGTGGGTTGCAGATTTGATTTCTCGCAGTTGACAAGGAGGCCTAGATTGTTCAGGCAAGATATGGTTCAGAAAAGATTGGTTCAGAGAGTGGACTGGTTGGGAGCCACCAACAGCCAGTCGTCCAGGTAGGGAAACATCTAGATCCCCTGTCGCCGAAGGTGAGCCACCACTACTGCTAGGCATTTGGTGAAAACTCTGGGGGCGGAGAAAAGGCCGAATGGGAGAACCTTGTACTGGAAGTGGCGACAGTTGACAACGAAACATAGGTATTGCCAAGATGAAGGATGAATCGGTATATGAGCATACATATCTTTCAGATCCAGTGAGCACATCCAATCTCTGGGCCGAAGAAAGGGGAGGATGGATTTGAGGGATGTCTTCTTGAATTTTTCCCTCGTCAGGTACTTGTTGAGAGAACGTAGGTCCAGGATAAGCCAGAGGCCACCTTATTTCTTGGGAATGAGGAAGTATTGGGAATAAAAGCCCTGATGGAGCTGCGAGGAGGGCAGCTCTCGAATGCACCGCTGCTGGAGTAGATGGTTGATCTCCTGTAGCAGAGGTTCGCATTGAGATGTTTTTAGCGAACCAGGTGCGGTAAGGATGGAAGAGAAAGGAAGTTGAGGGAGTATCCTTCCCATATGATTTGCAAGACCCAAAGGTCAGATGTGATGTTTTCCCAGGCCATAGGAAATTGGGAGACCCTGCCTCCTACTAAAGTTGATGGTAGTGGTGGGGACAAAGTCCCTGAAAATATTGAGGGGCTTTAGGGGGATGGGAATCCACTGACGAGTGAGGCTGCTGAGGGGGCCAGGAACGCTGCCACGATCCCTGCTGCTATGAAGGGCTGTTGGCGATTTGGCTGGTATGACGGGGGCCGGTAAGATGGGTAAGGCCAATATGCACGATGTGGGTAAAGTGATTTTCTGTAGGAGGAAAAAGGAGCGCCTTGATGAAGCTGTGTCGGAGGGGGCAGTCAGAAATATGACAGCCACCTTCTGTTTTCCGAGTTGTGTGACCGTTTCTGTCAACTTGTCCCACAAAAGATTGTTCGGGAGACAAGGAAGGTCCGCCAGCTTTTCGTGAACGTCATCATGAATGGCGCTCGCTCGTAATCACGCCAAGCGTTGAGCCACAATAGCGCTGGATTTTGCAGAGGTGTCGAATCCCTCATATACAGAACAAAGGTGGTGTCATAATCCCTCCTCCATGTCGTGGAACTCCTGTGGGAGTCGATTGTCTGGGGACGCGTCCTACAACAGGGGTTTTAGAGACTGGAGACAATTGTAAAGATACTGCATGACATAAAATTGGTGCTGCTGGATCTTGGCGTTCAGCATGCCAGACTGGAATGTCTTTTTACCAAAGTCATCCAGGTACTTGCAGTCCTTGCCGGGGGGGGGGGGGGGGGGGGGGGGTAAAATTTGAACGTAGTCTAGACTTCTTTGCTCTCTGCATCGCGGATTCAACCACGACCAAGGCATGAGGGAGATAGACCATGGAATAAAATGGTGATTGACGCATACGGAATTTGAGATCTGTTTTGTGGGAAGTTGGCTGTCCCGAAAAGGGGGATTCCCAGGCCTTGGTCATCACAGTATCTAGACAGTGTGGGAAGGTAAGGCCATAGGCTCCACAGGAGTGTCAAAAATCCTGAGGATCCCCCATCATCTCTTGTCTAGGGTCAGGGACTTTCCGGGTTTCCACCTCAAGGCGTTGTCGCACCTTTTCCAGGAATTTAGAATAGGAAAGATCCTCTGGCGGAGAGACAGGCTCAGGTGGTATCTCAGCAGGATCTGAGGGGTACCCTGTGGAGGAGCCCAGTACTTTTCCAGCGCTGATGCAGGGGCCCTTTGGAAATGTCAGCGTGGGGGAAGGAATCTCGACGGACTGAATCGTGCACCATGGCATGCAGCCATGCCACCAGCAGATAGCGTAGTGAGTCGGGAGAGCCCTCACGAGGGAGAGGTACGGGACCGCGTCGCAACATTACCAAAAGTATCAATTGACTCATACTCTACCTGAAAGTGTCAAACAGCCTCTTCCAAGTCCAAAAGAGGATGAAGAGAGAAAGATTCACCTGAGTCAGAGCGAATGAAAGGATTGAGATCTTTTATACAGTTATGTATAGAATGGATGGTGTGCTATGCGGGTCACTAGCATGTCCTTTCTTACCAAAGTAGTTTAGAAAACAATGGTTTTTGCCAGGTGGAGAGAGTGCGCAATCTAGTTTTCTTAGCCTTTTTAAGTGGCAATTCCACTAATACAGATTCTTGAGGGAGCTGAAATACTCTGTGTACCCAGGAGATTTCTGAATTTTAAATCCTATTTTTTGGCAGTGGTGATTCAAGAGATGGCGTTTTCCCACATTTTCATTTGGAGATTATCAAGGATAGCATGGGTTTGTAAGGCTACTGGTTCAGAGAGAATGTCCAAGATATGAAACAGTCCCATGAATACAGATGTTGAGCCTTCACCAGCTTTTCAAAAGTAAGAGGTCCTTCGGTGGAGAACTATGATCCAGAGGAACTGGGGATGAATCTGATGGAATACCAGTAGAACTATATGGGGACTCCCTTAGGGACAGCTCCTCTGATGAATATGCCAATGGCACCTAAGGTGATAAAAGGTACATAGATCTTCGCAAAATGGAATTCAACAGAAGCTTCTAAAAGGTCCAAGGAAGAAGAGAACTCCTCATGCCTCACCATGAGACTGATGGAGCAAAGGTTTCCATCCTGCAGTGGGCATTCCAGGTCATCCAACTCCTCCCTTCTGACTGAGGGAGCGTCAGTAACCCCAAATAGAAGTACCAAGTTATACTACAGCGGTACCAAAACATAGCTATTAAACTCTGAAGCTTCCCCAGAGCAGTCTTTACTACCCACTCTTGGAGACTGACACGCATGGAAAGACCAAGAAGGCATTGGAACAAAGCAATGGCAACCTCTAGGGACCACCCGTTGAGTAGGTGGACCCTTGGACCGAGGGGGAGTTGATGCTACCTGTGGGGCTCCTCCCCACAAGTCACAAGGCAACTGCTCCTCCCCACAAGTCACAAGGCAACTGCTAACCCGTATTTGTTTATTCTCGAGGTTCGCTTTCCGGGGTCCTCCTACTCTGGGGCAGCTGTGGTCGGGATGGTCGGGATGCTGAGTCCATCTGTCTACACTAAGGAAAATGAAATTATCAGGTAAGTCATTTCTCCATTTCCTAGCATGTAGCCAAATGGACTCAGGACCAGTGGGATGTACAAAAGCTACTCCCGGACAGGGCGGAAGGCTGCCCGTGGCCCACTTAGTACTGCCCTTGCGAAGGCTGTGTCTTCTCGGGCCTGAACATCCAGGCAATAGAACCTGGAGAAGGTGTGTAGGGAGAATCATGTCGCCGCCCGACAGATCTTGGCTGGCAATAGCAGTTTGGTTTCTGCCCAAGATACTGCCTGGGCCCTAGTAGAATGAGCCTTAACCTGCAGTGGTAAAGGCTTTCCTGCCTCTATGTAGGCTGCCTTGATTACTTCCTTGATCCAGTGGGCTATGGTTGCCTGCAAGGCCGCTTCTCCTTGTTTCTTCCCACTGTGAAGAACAAACAGGTGATCCGTTTTGCTCAACGGTTCCGATCTTTCCAGGTATCGCACCAGGAGTCTGCTGATATTTAGATGGCGAAGAAGGCGGGAGTCTTCAGAGCCCTTATGTTCATCCCGAGAGGGTAGGGAGATGGCCTCGTTCAAATGAAACTCTGAAATCACTTTAGGTGGGAAGGAGGGGACAGTGCGCAGCTGCATGGAACCTAAGGAATGGTTCCCGACAGGATAGTGCTTGTAGTTCGGAGATGCGACGAGCTGAAATATTGCCACCAGGAATACCGTCTTCAATGTTAAGAGGCGTAGTGACAGACCACGCGCTGGTCTGAAGGAAGCCCCTGCTAGGAAGTCTAATACCATATTGAGGTTCCATAAGGGCACCGGCCACTTTAGGGGTGGCCGAAGTTGCTTAACCCCTTTTAGGAAATGAGTCAAATCCGGATGAGTTACTGAAGCAGGAGAGAGGGCGGCTACTTGGACCTTGAGGGAGTTGAGTGACAACCCCTTCTTCGTATCGTCCTGTAGAAACTCCAGAATCATGGGGATCATGGCCGTCTGCAGGAGTATCTCTCAGTCCTTGCACCAGGCTTCAAATATTCTCCAGATCCGTATGTATGCCAGGGATGTTGAGAACTTGCACGCTTGGAGCAGGGTGTCAATCACAGGCTTTGAGTAACGCGCTTCTTCAGGCAAGTCCTCTCAAGGGCCAGACCGTGAGAGAGAATTGAGATGGATCTTCCTGAAGAATCAAGCCCTGCTGGAGAAGGTCCCTGTGTGGAGGTAGACACAGAGGGCTCCCCGCAAGGAGTCTATGCATGTCTGCGTACCATGGGTGTCTTGGCCAATCCGGGGCCACTAGTAGGACTAGTCCCCTGTGGTGTTCTATCTTGCGAATGACCTTGACCAGTAGTGGCCATGGGGTGAAGGCATACAGTAAGTCCTCCGGCCTGGTCTGAACGAGAGCATCGATCCCTTGGGAGTGTGGCTCTCATCTGCGGCTGAAGAACCTGGGGACTTGGGCACTGAGATAGGTGGCCAGTAGGTCCATGGCTGGGAGGCCCCAGCAATTTACTATCAGCTGGAAGGCTGTGGTCGACAGTGTCCATTCCCCTGGGTCCAGGCTCTCTCTGCCGAGGAAGTTTGCTGAGACGTTGTCTTTTCCTGCAATGTTGGAGGCCAAGAACCCTTGAAGGTTTATCTCCGCCCATGCCATGAGAGGATCTATCTTCAGAGACACCTGCTGGCTCCTGGTTCCTCCCTGGCGGTTGATGTACGCAACTGTTGTAGTATTGTCCGACATTACTCGAACCGCTTTGCCTCGGAGTTTGTGGCTGAATGGCAGGCACACTAGTCTAACAGCTCGAGCTTCCAAGCGGTTTATGTTCCATCCCGCCTCTTCCTTGCTCCATTGTCCCTGGGCCGTCAGCTCCTGAAGTGGGCTTCCCTACCCTCACAGGCTTGCATCCGTGGTGAGCAAGAACCAGTTTGGTGTGGATAGGCTTACTCCTCTGCTTAGGTGGTCTTCCTGTAGCCACCACTAAAGCTGAGAATGTATCTCTGCTGGCAGTTGGAGGCGAATTGAGTAATCCTGGGACAGTGAGTTCCAGCGTGACAGTAAGGAGGTCGCATGTGGGCCCTTGTCCACAGGACGACCTCCAGGGTTGCTGCCATTAGGCCGAGGACTTGAAGATAGTCCCATATCTTGGGGCATGCATTGGTCATCAATCGTCGTAATTGTTCCATCAGCTTCCTTCTCCTCAGGGGAGGGAGGAACACTGTTCTGTTTGGTGTCGAAACGGGCCCCCAGATACTCTAGAGACTGAGAGGGCTGCAGACTGCTCTTGTCCGTGTTCACGCCCCAACCTAGTTCCTGCAGTAGGTTCTTGACTCTGCTGGTCACCTGTCGGCTCTCCTCCTAAGACTTTGCCGTGATCAGCCAGTCGTCCAGGTAAGGGTGTACCAAGATCCCTTCCTTCCTCAGTGTTGTTGCCACGACCACTATAATTTTGGAGAATGTTCTGGAGGCGATTGCTAGGCCGAAGGTAGCGCTCGGAACTGGTAATGGTGACCCAGTATCGCAAAGCGTAGAAAACGCTGGTGATCTTGATGGACTGCAATGTGAAGGTAGGTTTCGGAGAGGTCCAGGGAAGTTAGGGACTCTCCTGGTTGTACTGCCATTATTACGGAGCAAAGAGTCTCCATGCGGAAGTGTAATATCCGCAGATGACGGTTGACATTCTTGAGATCCAAGATGGGTCAGAATGATCCTTCCTTCTTGGGAACGCCAAAATAGATGGAATAGCACCCCGTATTTTGTTGGGGCATAGAGACAGTTATTGCTCTCAGACTAAGTAGTTTTGCCAGAGTGGCTTCCATTGCCAGTCTCTTGGTATGGGAGTGGCAGGATGACATCATAAATTTGTCCCGAGGGATGGTGCGGAACTCCAGAGAGTAACCTTCTCGAATGATGTTTAGTACCCATTTGTCCGACGTAATCGACCCATCTTTGGTAGAAGTAAGTCGACCCCCCTATTTCCTCTTCCTGTGGATGGGTCGGCCCATTCTCATTGGGGAGCAAGGATGGAGCCTGCCCCCAGGCCTGTTCCTCTCTTGGTCTGTCAGTTCTGAAAAGGCTGGGACCTTCCGGAGGGACAAGGTGCCTGGAACTGCGAGTTCCTGTAGGGTCTAAAGCATTGCGAGCTTCTGCCCCTGGGTCTTCTGGAGTAGTAGCGCTGGGATCTTTTGCCCCCGTCTTCCAGTAGCCGAGGCACTGGAGATTCGCCCCACTTGCTGGCTAACTTCTCCAATTCGCTTCCGAATAAGAGAGATCTACTACCATCAGGCACTTAAAGAAAACTACATCTTGTGAGAAAAAGACACCAAAAAATAGTAAAAATGAACTGAGATGTTAAAAGAGAAAATCAGCGATGTGAAAACCCGCCCCCCCCCCCCCCCCCCCCCCGACGTCATGACGACCAGCCAGCGGCGACCTGATTAACAGCGCGATTCCACCAGGCATTTTTCTCCTTTGTGCTAACCTTTGTGCTCCTTCTAATATAATTATATTTATGTTTATGTTAATAATTTAACTTTTATTAATGTTATTTAGCTTTTTGCTTTGTTTAAAATTATTTCATTATTGACGTTTAAATGTATTAGACTAAGGAATTTTACTTCCTGCTTATTCTGTTTCATTGTAAACCGGTTTGATATGCATTTTATGCAGGAAAATCGGTATAAAAAAAACTAAAAATAAATAAATAAATAAATAAATAGATCCTTTAAAGGGCATTCTTGTGAGATTCGCTTTAGAGGTCGTGTCAGCAGACCAATTCCTCAGCCATAATTGTCTTCTGGCTGCCACTACCAAGGCTACGCCTCTGGCTGAGGTACGCACTAGATCTGAGCTTGCATCCGTCAGGAAAGCTGCTGCAGGTTCCATCGTCTCGCCAATATACGCTCAAGTTATTTGCCTCTCTCGATAGGAGCAAACAGGAAGCGATCTGCAGTGTCATTGCTGTTGTGTCGAAGGCCTGCTTAAGAATGGATTCCAATCGTCTATCCAGAGTATCCTTCATTGCAGCCCCTCCCTCAACGGGAATGGTTGTTCGCTTTGAGACAGCACAGACCATGGCGTCTACTTTCAGAAAACGCAAGCATTCATTGGTCGCTGGTTCCAGAGGGTATAAGGCTTCCTTCTTTAAAGCTGGCCTCTGGAGCATCCCACTCCAGGTCAATTAGTTCCTGGATGGCTTCCATCATTGGGAAGTAGCATGAGGCTTTATAAAGGGACACCAAGGTGAAGGTTCTTCTTTGGTTCCGCCATAGGATCCGTGCCTGGAATACCCAGAGTTTGGGAAACAAGGGCTGGTAATTCATCCCTGTGGGAAAAGTGAAGCATGGTTCAGTATGGTTCCAAGACTGGAGTGATTTCTCCTTCTTCCATGGAGCCTCCATCATCATCTGAGGTGTCTGGCTCCTTGTCGGGGAAACTCTTTGTTAGGCGAGGCATGTCTCGAGGCATCCGAATAGAGCCGGGAGGATTTTGTGCTTCCGGCAGGGGTTGAGCCCGGGATGTAGCTGGGACTGATTGCGCCTAAACGAAGGCTTGTAATCCTTGGAAAAATTCTAACCAAGAAAAGGTCGCTGGGTCCATGTTAATCCCAGGGGGAGTCGAAGTAGGGGCCCCTGAGGTGCCCTCTTGTGGAGAAGCATCTCGGGGCTGCATAGATCCGGTGAGCTATTATATGTAGTAGTTCTAGACCCATCTTCAGACAGTGAGGGACCAGGCTTTGGTGCCCCCTGGGCTTCTTCACAATGCTGACACAGGCAGGACTCCAGTTCAGGCTGCGCGGCTCTTATGTGGCAGGCTGTGCAAAGAGAGTGCTTTCTGGCCTTCTTAGATGCCGGTGCCATTGCTTCTATGCCTAGGCGCACAGGAATTGAGTTTCAATGCGCGTGTGTAGTTGTAAGCACTGTTGTGTGCGCAGTTATGTGCACGGAGTGCACCCGGTTGTGCACATGGCTCAGTTGTGTGTGCGTCTATATAAGGTGTGCACAAGTTAGGCGCATCGGCCGTCCACCCTGCCCCGCGTGTACCGCCAGTCGAGAAGGGAAGATGGCGCTGACGACCCCCGCGCGTAAGATGGCACCCCCCCAAGGGTCTCCGTGTGTGTGGACCCTTGCACCGTATCGTAGCCCAACTAAGGCTGCTCAACCCGATCGGTGCTCCCTTTCACCTCGCTGGAAGGAGGAATCGGTACAGCGATTTGAGCTCTGGAGACCAGAGACCTGAATTTAAAGATTTCTGCTTACCAATAGTATGCCGGACGGTCTCCAGCTGCGAGGGGAGAGGGATTTACCTTCACCGCCGCGCTCAGTTATGCACCCATTGCCTTTCAGCCACTCTGGGGGCTAAGTTCATGCCGAGAACCGGCTACTGGACCAAGGCACACCTCTGAGGGATATCTGAAATCACCTCAGGAATTCTCAACTGGGGGGAGGGACCCTTAGGTATCACCGCAGGAGAGCAGGGCTCGATCTTCTTTAAGGTAATTTTGTCTTCTTGCTGAAATTTTCCTAACACTGTGCTAGTGTGTGGGATAGTGTCCCCATCTGCTAGGAGATGGAGAGATACTGAGGTCACTGCAGGGCTATTTCTAGAGTGATGTCAGCTTTGAAATCTGACTCCGTCTCCCATCTGCTAGCAGAGGAACACATAACCCACTGGTCCTGAGTCCATCTGGTTACATGCTAGGAAATCCATTATTCATAACAGCCTGCGGGGGGGGGGGAATCCCCCCCCTACCAGCTCGCCATCCCCCAGCACAGGCTACTGTGCCGGCGGATTCGAGACCACCCCCGGACATACGCGTGTCCCGGGGCTTGTGCACGCCGCCGAGCCTATGCGCGGAGGGGCAGCTTTTCGGGGGTTATGCGCGTAACCCTTTGAAAATCTGCCCCATTGCTTTCCTCAACCACTTGTGGTCTTAAAAGATGGCGGCAATGTCCCCCTACTGATCCAAAACCCTATCCTCCTCTTCCCTGAGAAGGGAAAATACATACCTCATAGAATTGGCCAGTTTAAGGCTGGTGTCATATGTCACACACTGAGAAGATCCCATCTCCAACAATCAGAAGTAGAAGGGAGGGGTGCCTAAAAAGCACCCAGAAATATGAGATTCCCCCCTACAGATTTGTCTCCCAATTCTCCTCTGAGAGCTAAAGGAGATCATGCCCCAGAATTAAGGGTCACCAGCTCCTATCCCCTTAACAGCCTCCCTACTGAGAAGGCAAAGCTATCACCTCCTCTTGTCCTGCCAATTACCTAGGACTGTCCTGGCCAGAGGAGCGCTTTAGCATCTCTAACACTGCCAAGGCCAACCTGAAGTTCTTCCATTTGGGAACAAGAATAATGGGCAAGAATTGCTCAAGGAGAAATTAGGGATGTGAATCGTTTTTTGACGATTTAAAACAATCGTCAGATATATTTTAAATCGTCAAAAATAGTTAGAGCTGCGATACAATAGCAATTCCCCCGATTTATCATCAAAAAATCGTAAATCGGGGGAATACTATGTCATACGACCCGTATGACATAGTGAGGGCAAAAGTAGCGCCGGCGCCATTTTGAATATTGGCAATATGGCCCGAGTGCAGGAGGTCGCTCCCGGACCCCCGCTGGACTTTTGGCAAGTCTTGTGGGGGTCAGGAGGCCCCCCCAAGCTGGCCAAAAGTCCCTGGGGGTCCAGCGGGGGTCCGGGAGCGATCTCCTGCACTCGTGACGTCGGGTGACAGGAACCAAAATGGCGCCGGCGCTACCTTTACCCTGTCATATGGTAAGGGCAAAGGGCCACCAGCGCCATTTCTATTAACGCAGCCGTGGCCAGAGAGCGGGAGATTGCGCCGGGCCCCCCCCCCCCCCCCCCACTGGACCCCAGGTAATTTAAAACATTTTGGGGGGGTTCGGGAGGGTGGGGGATTTGTTTTAAAGGGTCGGGGTGGGTTTTAGGGTTGTTTTGGTGTGCCGGTTTTCCCGCCCTCCCCCGATTTACGATTATTTTAACAAAAATAACCATGATCAGATTTCCCTCCCCCCCAGCCAAAATCGATTGTTAAGATGATCGATCACACGATTCCCATCCCTAGGAGAAATCTAAAAAGGTTCTGTTCAAGCAGAACCTCCCTGGGATTTTTTTTTTTTTTTTTTAAACATTCTGCAGTCTGTCATTCTCAGCAATACAAGCTTAATTTGGTTTTACAAGCCCCTCTAACCAGGGATGGATTTAGGATTATGCTACTTTTAAGCAATTTTTCTATTTTACCCCCCCCCCCCCAAAAAAAAAAATCTCCTGTAAGGGCCTGTTACAGAGTAGCAGAAGGTTGTTCTCTGCTGAATGAGACTCAGCAGTGCTGGAAGGAAGCAAATCTTAGCCAGCCTACTGCCTCTAAACAACTGCTGCTCTAGGCAGAGGTATAATGGGTGCTTATTGACAAATCCAGGGTTGCTTCTATCAAACCTTTGTCTACAGCGGAAAAGAGCCAGTTCTACATGCTGTTCCCTCAATTGCTCCACTAGCAGAGAGAGAGAGAGAGAGAGAGAGAGAGAGAGAGGAGCTCCATCATGCTTGGAAGTCACCTGCTGCAATAACTCCATAGCAAACTGGAGCTAGGCAGACTCTGCCATTCCCAATTTTAAACATGGAGCTCCACCATGCAACTTCTCCATCTATCAGAAAGAAGAGAGAGGTAAAGAGTCTGGTATGCATAACATTTATCTAAATTATCTTTGAGTGGGGGTGGGGCTCAAAGCAGCAGAAAACAGATGCTAATCCTGTCAAAAATACGTACACTGAGCAGGCACTATTATACCATAGTTCTGTTGCTCACAAACCAGGCAGGACGCATTGGCTGACATGCTGAGAAGCCTCAAGTTACCTGTAGCACCTCACCTCCTTTCCAATGGAAAAACTGGAAGCCAGCAGAGGGAGGGAGGGAGGAAGAGGGAAGGGTTATCCACCTCCAAGCCCTTGACAGAATGCAATTAAAAGCAATAGTATCATAGAAGACTGGGAGGCAGTTCAGGGAAAAAGCTATGTTACAAGCCTTTTTTTTTTAATTATTATTATTTTTAGATCCTGCTCCACCAGGAAATCAGCCTGTGAAGACTGTTGCCCTAGAAACCTGTCCATAACTCCTGCTGGCACACCCACCAAGGAAAGAAAGTCAATGGGGATCAATTGGTGCAAGAACTCAGATCCAGAATCTATTCCCAAGGAGGAAGGATCAATTAACAGAACCAGAAACCCAGGCATAAAAAAACCTCTCTGGGAACGGCCTATTCCTGACTGCAGCACCAGTCCATGCATCTGCACCATCTGCTGGAGATAAAGAAATACTGATTTTAGTTATATTTTTAAGACACTGGGTTCCTTCTCTGATTTTGTCATGAGTACAATTTGTCTGGACAATTGCATTTATGTATTTTATTCTATGTTATCTTATATATTTTATTTTTATTTTGATTGTACAAGGCTTGGTTTTGTGAAAAGAAAAGCATCAGTTTAGTTTATTAAATTTTCTTGAAGAGCTGAATGTAGTATCAGACCTTCATAGGGGAGTGAAGTCAGTTTTGAGCTTCTTTGCTGTCTCCATCTGCGTGTAGGAAGACATAACCTATAATCTAGACTGGTCTGGCATGGATGATGCAGGTATTTGAAATTTTACCAACATTTAGCTGCTATTCATTTGTTTTTGTGCACTGTCATTTCACAAATTTCACTTAATTTCGTTACATCTGATTATGTGCGCG
Source organism: Rhinatrema bivittatum (assembly GCF_901001135.1). Lineage (NCBI taxonomy): Eukaryota > Metazoa > Chordata > Amphibia > Gymnophiona > Rhinatrematidae > Rhinatrema > Rhinatrema bivittatum. Next base: position 199,218,702 of record NC_042616.1, on the reverse strand, counting down.
CTCAGAAAAAAAAAAAGCAATAAAAACAAAAAGCAACGAACACGTGTCCATATCCAACCCAAGTACTGGGCTAATCCCGCTCCCATTTCCATCCAACATAATAAAAACCTCTATAATCCAAGTCTCATTATCCACCCACCCGACAGAGCAGAGTATTGCCATAGGCAATCAAAGCTCTATAATACCCCCTCCCCAACTGAAAACTCCCCACCTGCAAGTAATACTCTGATTTAGCCAAATCCTACAAGTATCAAAAATAGTCATATTTCTACTAAATAAATAATTCTCATGCATGATCATCCAAATGCCTGTGCAAAGAGCCAAGTCTTGACTTTCTTCCAGAAGGCCCAAGCAACTGAGCTCCAAAATGAGTCAGAAGAAAATGTCTTAGCTTAAAAAAAGTGTGAACTGGAATAGATTTTGAATTAACAGTCTCTACAAGCACTAAGTACTGAGTCAAAACATCTTGCTACCCTTTTTTCATCTTTACTTTTGCCAACTGAGGTACTGGATTTATATATATTTCCTCTAACAAAAAAAAAAACCCACTTTAATAAGTACAGAGATCTTCTACACACTAACAGGTACATTTTCAAACCCCGGTACACGATTAAGCGCCGGGGCTGGAGGTTCAGGTTCAGCGGCCACTTGCTGCTGTGCCGGGGAAGCTTGCCAAGTTGCTTCTGCTCCGAAGGAGCAGCAACTTAAAAAATAAAAAAAATAAAAATAGGAAAGGCAGATTAGGTTTAGGGGGGTGGGGAGGAGAGGGCGCACGCATGTTATAAAATCGGCATGTCCGTGTGTGCCCGCCGGGTAGCATGTGCACATGGACACATGTGCGCGCTTACTAAAGTCTACCCCTAAATGTTTTTTTCCCCCTGTGGAATCCCTTTAGATGCCTCTCCAAAGGCAATCTGTAATAGCAGAGAGATTGGACCTCATACTTACAAACGTGGAAAGTGTTTTTGGTATTGCAGGTCATTAACACTTTGGGGTAAATTTTCAGAGTCACACGCATAAAAATCAGTATATTTGTGCATAAGTAATATCTACTCACGTACATGCTATTTTATAAATCTCAAACATACATGTGTATTTTTGCTTTTGTGCACACATATGCACATAAAAAGGGGCAGTCTGGGGGTGTTCTAGGGTGGAGCCAATTTTTCACACAAGTTGCTATTTTTTTTTTATTTTATATTTCTTCATTTTACAATTCAACTCAAGCATAATTTTCTTAAATTTATCACAGGTTACAGAGTTCATATTACCCTATTAAAGTCATTAACTCTTCAGTTAAAGACAAAGTATTGCTTTCCCCTTTACACTTAATCAAATATACCAATTTTTCTTATTCCATATAATACTTTCAACAAGCGATTTTGAACCAAATGTTTGTTTTTCCAAAAAAAAAAGAAAAAGTTAATAAATCAAGATTAAGTCAAAATTACATATTCCTTTATTTATATTAAAATCCAATCCTGATACTTTTTGTTCTTTTATTAATTCTATTTACCTGTGCTTAGCCCACAATTGAATCCAAGGTACACAGTACCCAAACATCTATTTAAACTAAATACTCAACTAACTGGGATTACACATACTTAAGCTGGAGAAGATCACTTCATATCACATAAGACTGTGTTAGATGGGTTTGGGGTAGAGCTGGTGGTGGACTTCACTTTAATATGAATAAATTGTGTTAACTGATCAGGTTGTAGGAATACATAGGTATTGCCTTCACACTTTATCAGGCATTGGCAAGGATATTTCAAAATAAAAAAAAATTCCCATTTGTAATATTTGAGACTTCAATGCAAGAAACTTGTTTTCTACGTCTCTGTGTTATTGGCACTAAGTCAGGGAATATTTGCACCTTGCACCCCATAAATTCCTTGAATCTATTTAAGAGAAATTTTTTGAAAATCCAATCTTTATCAGACTCTAACATGAATGATATTATTAGTGTTGATAGCACAACTGACTCTATATCTGTTTGCTCAAGTAATTCTGAAACATCTAAATCTTTATTTTGAGGGGAAGCTCAATGAATTAATTCCTCTATTTTTAAGTTACCAATATCTCTGTTGATTTTTTCATTGATGGTAAATAAAACAGCTTAGATATTATGGGTAAAGTTGCTTCTGGGATATTTAAATTTTCCATCAGATATTTTCTCCATAAAAACAATGGAGTCAAAGTAGGTGATTTAGGGAAATTTATACACCGTATATTTTTTACCCTTGCTGCATTCTCCAACTTTTCTATTTTGAGCTGCAATAACAGATTTTCCTTCACCATCATAGTTTGTTCTTCCCTGGACTTTCCTATTTCTTCCTTTACTTTCATTAATTCATTTTTCACTATTTTATTTTCAGTTTCTATATCCTCTACATTTTTCTTTGTTAATATTTACAAACCTCGTTGATTATTTAATGCAAATTTCCCCTTGTTATTCACACCCTCATTTATTCATTTGTTAACTTGTTTTATTTGTTCAATGTAAAGCGCCATGCCTGGCGTTTGTTTGTGTTACACTGTAAACCGATGTGATATCCTGGATGAATGTCGGTATATAAAAATTTTAAATAAATAAATAAATAATAATACAGTATTTAATATTGCCAACATTTGATCACCCATATTTTTATTTACTTCATTTATGGCCTTCCATATCTACTAGATAAGGGAGCCCGGACCGACGTGCCGCAAATGCGCAGTAGAGAGCAACTCTACCGCGCATGTGTGGGCGAGCACGTCGGCCAGAGCTTGCCCATAACAAAAATGGCGCTGGGAGGAACAGCGGCGGCAAGGAGCAGTGGCAGCGGCGGCAAGGAGCAGGAGCGGCGGCAAGGAGCAGGAGCGGCGGCGGCGGCAGCAAGGCACAGTAGTGGCACGCGCGCGCGAGGGACCTCCCCCAAAGATCTTCCATTTGTGCTATCCGGAAGGGGAGTGACTGAGGGAGGGAGAATAAAGGGTGAGGGGAGAATGAGGTAGGGGGAGGTGGGAGGGAGGAGAATGAGGGGGGGGGGGGGGGAGGAAATGGACCGAAAAATTTTTTTTTAATGTAGCCCGTTGTTACGGGCTTAACGGCTAGTATTTTATAAAGAAAAATCCTGTGGTTTAACTATGGGTTTAATCTGAGTAATATAGACCCCCATCCTCTCTTACCCCATTGCCCTCTTCCTCAGTCTCGATTGAAGCTTGACTGGGTCCCAAGATGTTACTTGGGGCTGAGAGATTTTCCAGCTGACCTCCTTGCCCCAAGGGAGAGCTTCCCCTTGCTCCATCAGCAGGGTTTAGCTCCCCTGGGGTCAGCTGTAATTTCTCAGCAGGGTTCACCAGAGGAGATCTCTCACTTGGGGAGAGTATTGTTAATAGACCTAAGGATGCGGAGGGCTCTTCTTCTCCCCTCCTAACATTCAACGATCCTTCATCCCCTTTCTGTAATCCTCGTCGCACATGCATATCCATCGGTCCCACTTTAGAGATGGACTCCGTTACATCTGAGGCCTGGCATTCCCTGGCCCTTCTCTTTCGTGCTGAGCGTGGCATTTAACAGTACTAAATTGGATAGTGTACAAACTAGTTTAGTTTATTAGCATTTATATACCGATGTATCAGACAGACCTTCACATTGGTTTACAAAAGTTACAGCATATTTGGAAATACAATAATTGATAAAATAGTAACAGCTAAAAACTACACAAGGTAAAAGAAATAAATTAGCTGTTTAAAAGAAATAATCTAAGAACCAATAGAAAAACTCGTAAAAAACAGGAGTCAAATTAAAATAAACGTAATAAAACAATAAAATAGAACATATAGTAAAACAATAAATACAGATAAAGATAATATAATAGTAGCCCGTCAAGGAAGTTAAGAACAAAGTGAATACTCATCATTTGCTGCTCATTTGTAACATTTCAAGCTCTTATTAGCGTTCTGATCTGTGGTTTCGTACGCAATGAAAGCACATTTAAATAGTTAGTTATTTTACCAATATTTTGCGGGGAGGAGTCCAAAAAAATCCAAAGAAGCTGAAAAAGCTGCGCGCACCTCTTTGGCGCTCGCGTCTTCGGCAGCGACTGCGCGCCGCCAAGGAGCAGATTTTAAGCTCCTTCAGTCCCGCAGTTGTGACGTCACAAATAGGCTAAGCTGTGCTCTGTCGGGGCCATCTGGACGCCGCACCCCTGGTAAGGCAGCTACAGCCTCTCTCTCAAGTTACCTGGCGCTGCAAACACCAGTTCCAAGGAGCAGATTTTAAGCCCTTTCCGTCCCGCAGTTGTGACGTCACAAATATGTTCAGCTGTGCTCCGTCGGGGCCGTCTGGACGCCACACCCCTGGTAAGGCAGCTACAGCCTCTCTCTCATCTTCTCAGTTACCTGGCGCTGCCACAAGTTGCTATTTTTAATCCAACCGATGCATGTACATTTGCCAACTTACTCACTTAATTTTATGTCTGCTAATTATCTTGTGTAAGAGATATTAAACATGTTTATAGTGTACTATTGGCTGGGTGAGAGGTCTGGGTGAACTAGGGTGGAAGGAAATTCAGGTGGAAGGGGTTGCCCCTTCTTTCTGAAATGGACTTCCTTTGGAAATCCGTCCATTACAGGATTATAAAACCTTTCAGAAGGAGGTGAAGTCTCATCTGCTCTGGGAGGCCCTTGGAGGAGTGCAGGGTCTTTTTTTGTTTTGTTATGTTTCTGATTTATGAATGTGAAATTATAAACTGCCCAGAACAGATGTCTGGCAACTAAGCGGGTACGAAATTGCTGTAAATAAATAAGAACCAGGAGGGTCTCGCTGCCATGGAAAGGGACTGGAGAAACTGATGGACTAATTGGTAAAACTGGTAAGTTTCAATTATGCGCGCGTTTTATAATATACAGACTTACACACGTAAATTGGGTTTTATGCACAGTACTCTATGTTCGCGCATAAAAAATAAATATTCGTATGTTTTATTTTAAATAGGTAAGGAATGTGCTCTCGTTCAATGCATTGCATGTATTCGCAAGCAAGCACATACACATTTATGATGGGGGGTAAAGATATGCATGTTTTATAATGCATGCAGTTTATTAAATAGTATCATAAATCTGTGCATGCCCATATATGCTGCAGCATGCATTTGTTTGAAAGTTATGCTCCCTGCGGTTACTTCCCCTACTACCCCTAACTAATCAAGCTTGATATTTCATTTGGATGCAGCTCCATCACTGCTCTCTACATTAATGGTGGGGGTGGAAGGGAAATAGAACCAAAGAGCTAAGAGAAACAGATAAGTATGAGAAAAAAATGTGTGAAGCTTGCTGGGCAGACTGGATGGGCCGTTTGGTCTTCTTCTGCCGTCATTTCTATGTTTCTATATGTTTCTATGTTTCTATGTGTCCAGTGATCAAGGAGTAATGCAGAGTTAGGCCATGTAAAAGGTAGGAGATTCAATTGGTGTGTATAAGTCAGCACAATTCTGGCGAGTTGAAACAGTAATAAGCATCATTGATGTTGTCAATCTTTACAAATTTATTTTTTTTTAATGATTTTGTAGATTGCAAAGAATTGCTACACTTAGCTCCGAAGCAGCCCTAGCTGGGCGAAACGCTGACAGTGTCTGAGGACAGAACAGGACACTGATGGATTAAAACATTTAAAGATAAATTTTGAAAACAGATTTTTTGAATATTAGAAATCATAATTTATCTTTTGATCATCAGTAGTGATTGAATCCTGTTTTTGAATACTTGAAGTAACTTACAGTCAAAGTATAAATTCTCATTGTAAATTTAAATGTGTTTTTTAAATATGAATTAGGATAAAGAAGTAAAAATATACAAATTGAGATGTATTAACTAATGATGGTGCTTCAGCCTGGTTATGCAAGGCATGTGTTGCCTAGATATTGGCATCTGAAGTTTTTCCTCCATAATAAAATCTTTTGTGCTTTAGTAAAAATTCTGCGTGCAATTTGAAGCCAAAACTCAACTTTTTCAGGTACATCTGAAGCAAAAAACCTGCAACAGAATCAGTTGGACCATTAGATGATCAAGGGCTAGAAGGAGCACTAAGGAGGCCATAGCGGAGAGATTTAATGAATTCTTTGCTTCGGTCTTTACTGAGGAAGATATAAGACAGCTACCATATCAGGAGTGATATTTAAAAGGTGATGATTCAGAGGAACAAACAAAAATCACAATAAACCTGGAAAATGTACTAGGGCAAAATTGACAAACTAAAGAGAGTAGCAAATCACCTGGATCAGATGGTTTAATTCTCAGAGTGCTGAAAGAACTGAAAAAAGAAATTGCAGACCTACTGTTATCAATAAAATCAGCTATGGTACCTAAAGACTAGAGGATGACCAATGTAACACCATTTTTTAAGAAAGGGTTCCAGGGGTGATCCAGGAAACTACTACATACTGGTAAGCCTGATGTCAGTGCCAGGAAACATTGCTAAAATTGTATATAAAGCTAGACGTAGTTTAATAAGACAAAGTCACATGGATTCAGCCAAGGGAGGTCTTGCCTCATCAATCTGCTGCATTTTTTTTGACCGCATGAACAAACATGTGGATAAATGTGAGCCAGTTAACAGATGAATTTTAAAACAGCGACATGCAAGGCAAGAAGCTGGGCCTTGCATGCGCCATGCACATTTTCAAAGGGGCCCAGCCACACCCATAAACCCTGTTATGTGCAGAAGTGCCGGGCTCAGAGAAAGGGACAGGCCAGGGGCCGGGCTGGAGGCGGCCGGCACAGAGGCCATTTGTCGCTGTGCTGGGAAAGCGCACAAGTTGTTTCTCCTCCAACAGAGCAGTAAGCAACAAAACAAACAGAAGAAAAAGGTAGGAGAGAAGAGGGGAAGAGGGAGGGAGTATGGGTAGGGAAGTTCCCTCCCAGTCTGCTCCTTAACTGGAGTAGACTGGGAGAGAACTTGTGAATGCCCGTTGCGTCGCCTTACGCAATCTTATAAAACCCGGCGCACACCACACGCATATGTGAGCGGCCATAGCATTTAACATGCGCGCGCCGGCGCACTTGTTATAAAATTGATGCATCCATGTGTGTGCGCTGGGAAACGCATGCACCTTTTAAAATCTACCATATAGTGTATATGGATTTTCAGAAAGCATTTAACAAAGTACCTCATGATAGACTCTTAAGGAAATTTTAAAAAGTCATGGTATGATAGGAGGTAATGGTCTATTGTACATTGAGAATTGGTTGAAAGACAGGAAATTGAGTAAGAACATAAGAACATGACATACTGGGTCAGACCAAGGGTCCATCAAACCCAGCATCCTGTCTCCAACAGTGGCCAATCCAGGCTATAAGTACCTGGCAAGTACCCCAAAAACCAAGTCTATCCCATGCTACTGATGCTAGTAATAGCAGTGGCTATTTTCTAAGTCAACTTGATTAATAGCAGGTAATGGACTTCTCCTCCAAGAACTTATCCAATCCTTTTTTAAACCCAGCTACACTAACTGCACTAACGACATCCCCTGGCAACAAATTCCAGAGTTTAATTGTGCGCTGACAGAAAAATAACTTTCTCCGATTAGTTTTAAATGTGCCACATGCTAACTTCATGGCGTGCCCCCTAGTCTTTCTATTATCCGAAGGAGTAAATAACCGACTCACATTTACCTGTCCTAGACCTCTCATGATGTTAAACACCTCTATCATATCCCCCTCAGCTGTATTCTCCAAGATGAACAGTCCTAACCTCTTTAGTCTTTCCTCATAGGGGAGCTGTTCCATCCCCTTTATCATTTTGGTCGCCCTTCTCTGTACCTTCTCCATCATAACTATTATAACTTTTTTTGAGATGTGGCGACCAGAATTGTACACAGTATTCAAGGTGCGGTCTCATCATGAAGCAATACAAAGGCATTATGACATTTTCTGTTTTATTCACCATTCCCTTTCTAATAATTCCCAACATTCTGTTTGTTTTTTTGACAGCCGCAGCACACTGAACCAACGATTTCAATGTGTTATCCACTATGACGCCTAGATCTCTTTCTTGGGTGGTAGCTCCTAATATGGAACTTAACATTGTGTAACTATAGCATGGGTTATTTTTCCCTATATGCATCACTTTGCACTTATCCACATTAAATTGCATCTGCCATTTGGATGCCCAATTTTCCAGTCTCACAAGGTCTTCCTGCAATTTATCACAATCCGCTTGTGATTTAACTACTCTGAATAATTTTGTATCATGTGCAAATTTGATTACCTCACTCGTCTTATTCCTTTCCAGATCATTTATAAATATATTGAAAAGTATGGGTCCCAATACAGATCCCTGAGGCACTCCACTGCCCACTCCCTCCACTGAGAAAATTGTCCATTTAATCATACTCTGTTTCCTGTCTTTTAGCCAGTTTGTAATCCAGGAAAGGACATCGCCACCTATCCCATGACTTTTTACTTTTCCTAGAAGCCTCTCACGAGGAACTTTGTCAAACGCCTTCTGAAAATCCAAATATACTACATCTACCTGTTCACTTGCCTTGGGTAAAGCCATGCTGACTTTGCTCCATTAAACCATGTCTTTCTATATGTTCTGTGATTTTGATATTTAGAACACTTTCCACTATTTTTCCTGGCACTGAAGTCAGGCGAACTGGTCTGTGGTTTCCCACATCACACCTGGAGCCCTTTTTAAATATTGGGGATACATTAGCCACCCTCCAATCTTCAGGTACAATGGATGATTTTAATGATAGGTTACAAATTTTTACTAATAGATCTGAAATTTCATTTTTTTAGTTCCTTCAGAACCCTGGGATGTATACCATCCGATCCAGGTGATTTACTACTCTTCAGTTTGTCAATCAGGCCTACCACATCATCCAAGTTCACCGTGATTTGGTTCAGTCCAAATCACCTTCTCCAGAACGGGTATCTCCCCAACATCCTCTTCAGTAAACAGTTGTGATGGCAAAATCGAACGACGGTATATAAAACTCTATAAACACCGAAGCAAAGAAATTGTTTAATCTTTCCACGATGGCCTATCTTCTCTCAGTGGAGAAAGGTGAATAGTGGAGTGCCCCAAGGATCTGTACTAGAACTGCTTTTAATATTTATAAATGACGTAGAGATAGGAACAAGTTGGCGTCTGTTTGTGTTACACTGTGAACCGATGTGATATCTGTGATGAATGTCGGTATATAAAAAACTAAATAAAATAAATAAAAATAAATAAGTGAGGTGATCAAATTTTCTGATGACAAAAATTATTCAAAGTTATAGATACACAGTGCGAAGTTCAACATTGGGAGTCAGCACCCAGGAAAAGGATCTAGGTGTCATCTCGGATAATATGTTGAAGTCCTCTGCTGAGTGTGCTGCAGTCAAGAAAACAAATAGACTGCTAGGAATTATTAGGAAAAAGAATGGAGAATAAGTCAGAATATCATAATGTCTCTGTATCACTCCAAGGTGTGAATGCAGTTTTGATCACCACATCTCAGAAAAGATATAGTGGAATTAGAAAAAAAGTACAGAGAAGGGTGACCAAAATTATAAATGGGATGAAACTCCTAAAGAAGTTAAGAGTTCTTCAGCTTGGAGAAGATACGACTAAGGGGAGATATGACAGAGGTCTATAAAATGAGTGGAATGGGTAAACATGATTCGATTGTTTAATCTTTCAAAAAAATGCTAAGTTAGGGGACATTCAATGAAGTTACTAGTTGATATATTTAAGACTAGAGAAAAATATTTTTTTTACTCAACACATAATTAAGCTCTGGAATTTGGTGCCAGAGGATGTGGTGAAAGCTCTTAGTGTAGCTGGGTTTAAAAAAAGGTTTAGACAAGTTGGTGAAAGAAAAGTCCATAAATCATTATTAACATAGACTTGGGGAAATCCACTGCTTATGCCTGGGAATCTGTCAGCCTTTTGGGAGACTGCCAGGTACTTATTACCTGGACTGGCCAGTGTTGAAACCTTTGGTCTGACCCAGTATAGTAAATCTTATGTTCTTAACATCTGGGCTTAAAAATGTGTTGAAACCACAAACTCTGTCCATTTTAATTCACCAGTGATTGTTAATCCCACACTTTGTCCTCTCTCATGAACAGATGTTAGAAATGGCAACAAAATTCTCAAAATATTTTTACAAAGCAAGGTTTGTATTCACTATAACCAGGTATAGTTTTACCAGATTTGATTTGTCTGCAAAGAATGCTTTTGTAAATCATGCTCAGAGTTAGAATTCTATTTTACTGAAGTACACAGCAAGTATATTTATAACATATCAGAATGCAACAAAATTCCAATATATTCCTTTTATTTTAAGATTTTTACAAACCATATACAGTCAAGATTATGTAAGTTTTATTAAATGCAAAATCTCAACTTCACCTTGAAAAAATAATTTGGAAATTGTCAAAAGACCAAGAACATACCATACATTTTGCATGACTTTCAGTAGAAATGTTATCCTTACTAAACTGATAAAATAGCAGCTTCTTGCTATCGTTTATTCAGAAAATGTTGTAAAATGTATATGATGCATCAGCTAATAAGGTGCATTAAATTCTCAATGTAATTCAGGGCCTCTTTCACTAAGCATTTTTCCCCCAGACAAAGAATGGGAGAAAAGCCTTAGTAAACCAGAACCTCAATTTTCTATTTATCTGAAAACGTTTGTTTCAGAGAAGGGGATGTTAAAATTAAAAAAAAATAAATAAAAATGAAGGGGGTAAAAAATGTGTGCCGCACCCGTCTTCTAGAGTTAAATTTCTCCTTCGGAGAGGGTATTCCACATTTTCTGTACCATTATTAGACCCCTGTGCTACATGTTTCATAAAATGCCAATAAGGAAAGAAAGAAATACTGGCGTCCTTATACAAAGGATGGCCCATGTGAGCACAAATTAGTTAAGGTAAAAATGTTTAGTATAACTTTTATATTATGGCCTTTTAAAACTTATATTTATGTGGCTTTCAAACAATGTTTGATCCTGAGATATAAAAATATTTGATCATTAAATTTGTTTACAAATACAAAAATAAAATTGTTTCCTTAAAATGTTTTGCTTGTAGCATTAACAGAATATTAGTACACAACTAAGAAATAAGAATATAAATTTTGTAGCTGAAGTCATACTAAGTGTTAGTAAAATTGGAAATCTCAATATGAATGGTTTCTCCTTTTGTGTCTTTATGGACAACATGCAAGACTATTCAACTGAAAAAATAAGATTTTCTAAATAAACTTGCAGTACATGTTTTTAAAGGTACTTGATATAAATTAAAATACCTGCAGTAATAACAAAAACTTTAAAATTTCTTTGATACATTTAACATTTTAAAATATTTTTCTAACATGGTCACTTCCATATTTTATTAAAAAGAGTTCAGAACTCTCTAATTAGAAATTTGCATACCGGTATATTTCTAACACATGTGAATGGACCCTAGTCTCCTAAAAATGTAAAATTATTTTTCAATATTCTAGTCAAAACAGTAACTAGAGAAGTTCTAAAAACAGTCTACAGATTCGTATTTATGGTTGAAAGAACAACTTATTACCAGAATACTGATGACATATCACAAACCTAAAAAAGGCAACAATCACTGCAGTCTGAAAACAAACCAAAAGATACTCTGATTTTTTTTGTCTGCTTCAAAAAACAAGCCTATTTCCTCTTCCCGCTCCTCCCCCTTTTTTAAAACAGAAGATTGCTCAATATCCCAAAGAGAGTTCCTTTTTCTATCTTTCAGCAACATGATCTGAGCAAGAAACTTAAAAAAAAAAAAAAAAAAGTATATACACATACTTTATGCCATGATTAACTACAAAATAAATAAATACATCTAATTCTTTTCAATGTTTCTATTTTATTTAAACATATGGAAATATAATCATCTTACTTTGCTTTCAGGGGAAAATACAGGTGTAAAAATACTTGGTTAAATAATAATGCATTTTTTCCCCACAGTGTTTATAAAGTAAACTATGAATGTTTCTAAGCTGAAGTCCAGAACATCAGAAAACTATCAGGTTCTGCCTGCCCCAAGATCTGATAAGAGTCTAAAATCATCTTTCCACAGATCACCTTATTTCAATAAAGGTTGGGGAGAGAACAGACTATGAGATACCCAAAACACAGCATTAAATACTTAACATGAATGCCCGAGTTTTCACATTAGAATAAAGGAGACTGTAGCTACTACTGTACAAGGATAGGATGCAAAGATGATGCCAGTTTGAGAAACCAGTCTACTAAGCTTTTCTCCCTATAAGCACACTGCACAAGTTGGTTTAGAATGACAAATTTCAACTGTTTTCACACACACACACACACACACACACACACACAATACCACCTGTCCCACTATTAAAACAGGAGCGATGAATGGGAAAAACCCAAATTTAAAGCAAAAAAGAAGTTATTCAATTCGGTACCAAATAAAAATCCAAAACGTATAAGATGAAGATACACAAGAGTAGTTAAGATGAATACAGCAGGGAAAATTCAAGAAAGCAAATAAGAAATTTTTGAACGGAAAGACGATCTGATCCTACAAACCAACTGTTTCTCTCAGCTAAACTAAAAAGGAAAAAGCAGCTCAATTCTATTAAATGCCTGTAGTGCACAAACAAAGAATATTTGTAAATATTTAGACTGCAATATTTTCTCTTTAATTGCAAAACATATATTTGGGTCAGTTCAGAATTATCTTGTCTGTGCCAAGGAGATTTATTGTTGTGCATGATTTACTTTTATCTGAATTTCACAAACATAAATCCATTAAAAAAAGAAATAAAAATGCCCAGAATGTCTAATGCACAAGTCAGTTTTCCTAGGCAGTAAACCATATTCCAATTCAACTATGAAAGATATGTCATTACCTTTTATGCAAGTTAACTACACTTGTCACAATACTGTAGCAAAAATGTCACAATTTAATGTGATATTAGGCTCAAGGGTTAACTCCAAGGGTTTTGTTTCTGGTGCATAGTTACAAAATCACAGTGGTCAACTCAGGCCTGTAATCTAAGGCATATTTAGTATATATGTTATCTGTATAATTATAAATGTGTGCCATGTGTGTAAAGCGCTATGGGCAAAATAGTCACAAAAGTACAGTTTGCCACATATCACAGGGCAGGATGCTATTCCATAATCTACAAGATATAAGAATAGATAAATCTATTACAAATGTTACTGCCAGTGTTTTATAGTTAGGAAAAAATCTGAAAGCATGTGCTTGAGTGAGAATATATTCCTCCTTTAGTAAACAGAAAGAAACTAGTTCTAATTGGGTGATTTCAGAGGTGACTTTTTTTTTTTAAAGTGATCTCTCTGACCATGTGTTCCAATCTGGAAACCTTGTGTTGCTATTTAATAACTTTAGGAATTAGCTTTAACAAAACCATTTTGAAATGCTTAAGTAATTGATGTGCATGATTATGCATTTTTGGCACTGTATCACTAATTCCCAATAAAATTTCTATTTACTTAAACACACACTTAATTTGTATATTGACACTGTAGAAACTCAAAATCTGAGCACTCATATCAAAAGTACATTTTCTAAAGTCTACTCATTCAACAGAAATTAAGGTCCAATAGGAGTTCGTTATTCAAAAGTGTTCTCTCCACTTTACATTCATTCAGTAAAGAATGGATTACTCCCATAACAAACTTATCCAAAGAAAATCCTTACCTAAGAGAGCATTGTTAAATATTTTAATCTTACACTAACACACCAAACTGTTAAAAATGTAAACACTACAATTAATTACAAAATGAAGCATACACCTCCTCTGTTAAAAAATCATGCTTAAAAATCAGTATGACTAAGTATGAAGTCAAAATCTGTAACATTTCTTCATCTTTCCCTAAAAATATGGAAAGGATGTATTCTAATCTGATATAAATAACTTTTCAGAATTAAGTTGAATGATGATGTAAGTATTATTAGAAAATCAGATTGAACTGACAGAAGAACTGTTTTAATTTGATGGTCCCAATTCTCGGTGGTTAAGTAATTTTTTTTTTTAATTCCTATGCTTTTTGAGCTGAAATGTGTATTTATAAACCTATGACAAAACGTTATCCCAGTCATTTACTAGAGTACTTAAATACACTTGCAATGCATCGAAATCAGCGATATACCCTCAGATTGCTCCAGAAAACTTATCTAAACATTAAGTTGATTTCACGTATTGCATATCTTTCATAACAGGAAAAGAAACAAAACAGGTTTATGCAATACAGATAAAGCATACTATACTGCTTCATTCATTTAAAACTAACAAGGGAACATAGAAATCTGATGTAACCCATTATGCGTAATCTTAGAAATATTTGAAGTGAGTTTAACTACATCCAATATGATCCAGAGCTGGTCAGTAAGTCTAATAAATCCTGTACTCCTACAACCTCCCAGGATGAGAAGCGGAGATTTTCTTTTTCCTTCTCTTCTCATAGTATTCATAACGCTACGACTCAGCTCCTATAAGAACAATTGAATAATAGTTTATACAGTAGATATTTCCCCGACAATTTGGGGACGGCACTTGAACGTTGAACCCTGAAGAGTAACGGTGCAGTAAACCGCAGTCAACTTTAAAAAAATGGAAACAATTGGCAGAATTTTACTCCGATCAGTCTTGGGCAATAACATGCAATTTCAGCCTTTTCAACAGGATGGTCAGAAAAGTTCACTACTGAAGCTCGTAAGCAGCAGCTATTCCTACTAACGATATCAATAGTCTCTGCTGGTACAATAATGTATAAACTCTGAAAAAAGGAATACATTAATCGCAAGATATGGAAGCGAACTTTAAAAAGTAGTCTCTTACGTTTTCTGAACAGGCTTTCGCCGCTTTCGACTTGCATAAATAATATTCGTATTCATTCTGTCCTTCTCCAGTGCAGGCAACCACAATTCCCGAAAGTTTGGTAAATATTTAATGCTGTGGCTTTTTAAATCCTTCCTGCCGACTTTCAAAAGTACATCCCTTTCGGCTTTAAAGCGCAAAAAACACAACAGATCTTGCAAGAAAAATCTTATTTTAGAAAAGAAAAAAAAAAGGCAAGGAAAAAAAAAAAAAAAAGAGGGCCGGGATAGAAGTCCCAAGTGATTAAAGGCAGTAAACAAATAGTAGGAATCCCGGCGGGCCAGGTGACGGGGCGGGGAGGAAGGTGCGTCTCTGCGTCCAGTCCCCGGCTGCGCTAGGCCTGTACGGAGTTATCTCTCCACAAGGGCTTCGCTTCGCTCCAGTGCAGGCTCGCGCCTCATCTACTCGCTGAGCCCGTAAATGCGGCGCCCACGCAGGCGAGCGCGCGGCGCCAGGAACGTCACCAGCGGCCCTTCGGGCTCCAGCGCCTCTCCCCTCCCCACTCGCCGCGCCGAGAGAGGGGAAAAAAAAAAAATAAACACACCCTCGCCAAGTACAACTCCGACTCCGCCGCCACTACCACAAGCGGCAGCCCGCGCAACCACTCCCACTGTCCGCAGCGCACTCCGGCGACAAGGCGGCTGCCTTCTTCCCCAGCAGAAACATAAAAGCCAATCGCGGACGACTAACTTCGCACGGTCACCTCCGCGTCCCAGGCTCTTCCGACGCCCCTCGAAAACTCCTAAACAGTCGCAACCCCGTGCCTCCCACTGCCAGGAGCTGGGGAGCAGCCTCAGCTCCTCCCGCTCTTCCGGTTTCTCCTCCTTCACTTGCGGGAGGCACGTCACGTCGAGACGCTCTCGCGCCTTACGTGATGTGGTCCTGAAATTGTCATTTTGGTAAGGTCAAGCTAGTTTTCTCTCTTTTTTTTTCTCCCTTTGCTGCTTTCCTTCTTCAGACAGTGTTTGTACTTCCGCTTCTGAGATATTTGTCTAGTACCAAACAGGTCTTCAACGGTTAACAAAGATTCACCAAAAGTTTTTTTTTCCCAAACTTATTTCATATCTTTCATACACTAAACCTCATGATTGACAATAATAATCATCAGCATTATTAATGCTTTCATTGATAATATCCTTGATTCATGTGTAATTGCAATTGACAGAATTAAAATGCAATAATGTAAATCAAGGTTCTCTAGTTAGTTAGTGTGTGTCACCTATGTTTAACAAAGGCTTCAGTAAAACATTTAGGGAGACATCACTTGCAATGTGGATCTGTCTTTGATTAACAACCCTAAGGTAACTTGTAATATGTTTAGATCTCTGCCTCATGACCATAGACATAATCATGACATTCTTAAGTCCCAGTATAACAAGTAGTTTTCTGCAATAAGTTTATGCATAGTTTTTGTTGGTGCATCTCAATGCTCTCAGGGAGCTTCCCTTTGAAAATCTGGGAGCCAGTGATGCTACAGATACTTCTGTACCCATAGACTTTGCACATGCTTTAGAGCAGGTATAAAGCTGGCACCATAAAACACATGTGATTTCAAAATGACTTCCCTGCGTATTCCATATTAGGAGCTACCACACAGAAAAATGATCTAGGCGTCACATTGAAATGGTCAGTTCAGTGTGCTGCCGTGGTGAGAAAAGCAAACAGAAGGTTAGGAATTGTTAGGAAGGGAATGGTGAATAAAACAGAGAATATCATAATGCCTCTGTATTGCTCCATGGTGAGACTGCACCTTGAATACTGTGTGCAATTCTGATCACTGCAAAAGAGATATAGTTGCACTGGAAAAAGTATAAAGAAGGGTGAACAAAATAATAAAGCAGATGGAATGGCTCATAGGGGAGTCGTTCCATCCCCTTTATCATGTTGGTCGAAGAGATGGCTGAGGGCGGGGAATATGATATTGGTCTATAAAATCATGAGAGGACTAGAATGGTTATTTACTCTTTCAGATAATAGAAGCACTAGGGACACTTCATGGAGTTAGCAAGTAGCACATTTTAAAGAAATTGAAGAAATTCTTTTTCACTCAACGCACAATTAAGCTCTGAAATTCATTGCCAGAGGTTGTGATTAGGGAAGTTAGTGTAGCTGGGTTTAAAAAAGGTTTGGATAAGTTCCTGGAGAAGTCCATAAATGGTATTAATCAAGTTGACTTAGGGAATAGCCAGTGCTACAACTGGCATTGGTAGCATGGAATCTATTTAATGTTTGGGTACTTGCCAGGAACTTGTAACCTGGATTGGTCACTGTTGGAAAGAGGATGCTGAGCTTGATGGCCCCTCAGTCTGACCCAGTATAGCAACTTATTATGTTCTTATATTCCTTACTTTACCCAAAGAGAGGAGGGCAATTTTTGGCCCCTGATTTTATGTGGGTAACTACCTAATAACCTAAGTAATTTCTTTTTCTAATTGTCCTTTTACATATGTATTACTTGTGCAGTGCGGTGTACACTATTAGTGTTAAGTGATAATAATAATATAAACTTCTGGTTTTTTTCCTATTTATGACAGTTTTTCCACTCTTATATACAAAATATTCCCCCATTCTAATGTATTTATGAATTAATCTATGAATTGATTCTATTCTAATGTATTTATGAATTAATCTATGAATTAATCTAATCTATGAATTGGAAACTATTTGCATTATAGTAGCATGCTATATGCAATGTGCATGCTATAGCATTTATCTCAGTCATAATGGGAGTTGGGGGCAGTTTTCAAACTATCTGCTTTGGGGCAAAGTCCATGTATTTTCTTTTTCTATGGTCCTTGCACCAAGTTTCAAAGAGAAAGTACGTGCAGGCTTTCCCTCTGAAATGTGACATGGATACAAAGCACCTGCAGATCTTTGCACCGGCTTTTGTGCAGCTGGAATTTGTAAACAAAATAAGATGTGTAGAGCTGAAAAAATAATCTTTGTGTGTTATTTCAGAAATCTTGCTCAAAACATGTCCCCACCATCCCCCAGAAAACCTTTCCTAAATGCAGCTAAAGGCATGCGAATGTGGAATATCTTGTATACTTTTATCAGTACTGAAGGAGGGTAATTTTTAGACAGCCAACTCACATAGGTAAATCATTATTATTCGCATAAGTGACATTGAAAATTATCTTTCCCAAACATAAATAAAATAGTGAAATGGCTTGTATGTTGCACTCTTATCACAAAACTAAAGACATATTCTTGATAAAAACCTTTTTTATTTAGCTTTAGAGTAGAAAATGTTTCTTATCTAAAAACCTGTAGGAGAATATACTCTGTTTACTAGAGATGTGAATCGGAACTGAAATCCGAACCGATTCTGGTTCCGATTCACATCTATACTGTTTACTCAATTCCTTCCCTAACTGAAGCAGTTACAAATATATCTCCAGAAACAAAATATATTTTGATTTGCATATGAACATTTCTCAAGAATATTAGGCAAAGGAAGCATCATGAAGACATTTGTAGCACATAAAGAAATGCATTCCTTATTAAAATGGCGAGCAAAATTATTGATGAATGTAACACTAAGGCAATATAAAGAGATTTTGGTATCTCATGGTACTTGCCAGTATTTTAGATTATTTAAGTATCTTCATAAAAGCCATTTTAGTAAAATCTGACTTGCATCCAAGGGAATTAAGTTAAGTTTTCCAAATATCAACAGTTTTAAGAACAGATATTTGTTGTATGAAAAAGATGCTTGCCATGGCTTTAAAAAGCCATGTATCACATAGGAGTAAGAGCCACCATAGAAATTCCACTTATGCCCTTTGCTCGGCTTACAGACTGGTCTCCACAGATTGATTCACCCAGATACACATACATCATTTGTGCTGTTTTCAGAGCCCTCCAGTCTGACTATAATTACTCCTGCCTGAAGCAAGAGTCAATCCAGTTTGGCTGGCTGTTCTTGATACATAGACCCATGTGTTTCTCTGTGCGCGTCAACACATTTGAATTATCATATCAAATTTTCACAGAAAAATCTCTATAATTCAAAATGTCTTTTTTTTGTCCTGTACTTAGCTCAAAATGTAAGTTCTCTATTCTCAGCATTCTCATTTTGTACATTTGTCCTTAATTTTCTGCCTATGAAAATACTGTCTTCTCTCTGCTATCTTCTTTGATCATGCCATATGTCTTCCAGATATCAGAAGATTATTGCTTTCTTTGTATGCATGTTAAAACATAACATTCAGCTTCAGGTAAACTCATGATATTGCAGTTTGAGTCATACACACTTCTGAGAAACAAGCACAGACATAAAATTCCAAATAAATCATCACTAACATATATAAGCCTTAGATAAAACAGATTTCAAGCTGGCCATCATCAGCCATTTTTACAGGTCAGGGCAAGAAATATCAGCTGTTTCCTTATATGCACCATTCATATCTGAAACCACCTCTCAATATAGAGAAACATAGAATATGACAGCAGATAAAACCATAAAGCCCATCTGGTCTGCCCACTCTTTCTTCCCATTGCAAAGATTCAGAGGAGCATATTGCATTCAGTTAATAAAGGTGGGGATATAATTTTCTTTAGATATATAAGTGAAAAAAGGCAGACCAAAAGGAGAATAATAAGAATAAAGGTTTAGTGAAAAATAGTCAGGAGAAAGTAGATATCTTACATTTTTTATTCAGTCAGTACTCACATTAGAAGGAGAAGTTGATAGACCAAAAAGTTAAATTACTCAGCCATAGAGAAAGAGTGGCTGGCAGTTAAGTAGAATGTGGAATCTCTAAAATATTATCTGGCTGGGAAGACTGTCACACTCATGACTAACCATGCTACCCTGAAGTGGCTGCCTGTATTAAGAGATGTGAACTCAAGACATACATGGTGGTATCTAGTCTTATAGGCTTATGACTTTCAAGTCATACACTGTATCAGTTGTATTTATGAAGATGCCAACTTATTTCAAGAATGAAATTGGACTGGCTGATAGAATTTGAGGGCGGAAGATTCTCAAAACAAAGGAGGGAGGTATGTGATGGGCTATATATCCCATACCAGCTGTCAGAGAGAAAGAGAACTGCAATAAGATAATAGTTACATTTAAGCTGCCCTCCCAAAAAGTTAAAAGTGAAATAATTGAAACTTGTGGAAATAGGAGATTGACAGAAAGGGCTCTCTGGCTGGGTACCTGGAGTGAGCCAGGATCCCATCTCCACTCAGACTGATGGCTCAAAAGACTGAAGATAGAACACAGAAGCTGCTAGGACGGATACAAAGAGGTTTCACATTCAAGGTGGTCTAGAGACCTTTGCATAGTACATGGGAGAGAGGTTACCTCAGGAAGAGATTTTCTGCATGAGGTGGGTGCTGAAGACGATTCTTTTGGGATTGTATGAACAGTGTTTTGATTCTTTAGAACTTCATAAACATTTGGTGTGAAGGTTACAGTACTTAGAAGCCAGAGTATTCACCTGACTCTAGTTTGGAAGTAGGAGAAGATATTAATAAGAAACAGAGATAGTGGCTCTAATTCTTCTACTAGCAAAGGGACTGATCTGTAGCATGAGCACAGGTGAGTGTCTCCTGTGCTGTCTTCTGAGGAGTAAGGGGCCCATATTATTAACCCTTCAGAGGAGCATATACTGCATCTAAACAGAAGGACTGTAACATTAGAAGTCAAAAGATAGTACTACATAAGAACATACCATACTGGGTCAGACCAAGGGTCCATCAAGCCCAGCATCCTGTTTCCAACAGTTGCCAATCCAGGCCATAAGAACCTGGCAAGTACCCAAAATTTTGCATTCCATTTGCATTCCTTCTTGAACCTAAGTCATTTGGCATCCATGGAGTCAGGCCTAGAGAAACAATAGCATGATTTATTTAGGGATGACTGTATGCATTCTCATGTCTGGCACCCTGCATTATACATACATGTTGTTTCGTGATTCATATATATTGCTTGGTTGTCACGCATGCCAGTTGAATGTCACTGAAATGTTTTTTGCAGGGTATCACATATTGCTTAGACAAAAATGAAATGAGATCATACACTGAAGCCACAAAGCACTCATGAAAATCATAAATTGAATAAATCACAGCAGTTTGTTTAGTCTGCAGATTCTGTTGTAAAGGTAATAATTACAAAGCAGTTCAGCTTGTTGTATTGGTGAGCCTTGAAAGATAGCTCATATCTCCTCTCAAGGCTCCATAGAGTCTGAAGATTACAACTAAGGACTAGAATCTTTTTTGGAGGGCACACCTCTGCTGGCCTATTGTGTCCTATTTGGACTGACTCAGGACATATAGGAAGAGAAGAATGTAAGCTGGACAAGGAGTATGTCTTTCCCTCACCAGAGTTCTGTGGAGGCTCCAATTCTTCCTCCCCCTCCTGTAATCTTGTGTGAGTGGAATGTGTCTCATCACTTCTTTACTGGAGAGTGAATTGAAATGAAGGTTGGAGGAGCGCCAGGGATGAGACACCAACCAGTTGAGATTTTGGGATATCTCTAATGCATGAGCCATATTTGCATACAGTGGAGGTAGTGTGCATGAAAATCTATCTCATGCATATTCATTAGGGATATCCTGAAAACCTGACCTCTTTGTGGCCCTAGAGGACTGGAATTGCCCACCCTTGGATGATCTACATCATAAGGTCTGCTGGTTATCCTTGATTTTAAAGAGATCCAATTAACCTAGTATTGTAACCATATGTTTAGTGTTGCAGGCTATCAACTATGAAACGAACGCCAAGATGTCCTTAAGGCAGAAAATGAACTATTGTGCTTCAGCAAACTTCTGACATTACATCTGTTTTCTCCTGTATTTGCAATCTAATTTACCCTTTTGGTCACTTCTATGCTTGGCCACTGTGAGACATGTGGTTGAAAATAAGCCACCGTACTTTGTATGTATGTTTTTAACCTGTTTACATGTTATATCTCAATATTGTATTATGTTTCTTTTAATACTGTGCATATTTATTGTAACCCGCTGAGATATGTGCATTGGTGGGCTATACAATTTATAAATAAATATAGATGGTGATATTTCAGAAGGGAGTGCAGAAAGTGTTCACAAATATAAGAGGAATCCCTTTCTCATCCAGGCAGATGGCTGGAGCAGCCTCAGAATCCACTGCTTCAAATCAATCTGCACATCAGTGTGATAAGAATGATTGCAGATAAATATCTACATCATGTGGACTATACATGATTTATTTCTTTGCCCACTTGTTACACCAGTCCTTACATATGGGATTTCCTCCCTCACAGTCGATGGAAACAGAGACACACCTCTTTCCTAACATCACTTAGGGCTTATAAAGTAGGTGTGGTTATGGTCCAATTCCAGTAGTCTACTGTCAAAGCTCTGTGGCCACCAGCAATCACTCAGTGCCCAATTTGGAATCTCTACTACTAGGAACTGTAGAGTGCTCCAAATATGTTAAGAGATGAACCCAAAGAAAGCAGAGAGAGCCAGAAACTGGAGAGCCCTGGCTGGTTTTCTTGCATGATGTCTTAGTTCCTGTGCTTGTTCTCACCCTTGTCTTCCTGGGTAGGATCTGGACCAATCTAGCAGGACTCGCGGAAAGAAAATTATCAGGTAAGCATAATTTAACCTTCCTTGTCCTCCTGCTAGACCAGTCCTTACGTACGGGAGTTAGAAAAACTTCCTCTTGCTGGGGCAGGATAAAGATAATGCTGTCCTCGGTACTCCACTCCAAAGGCTGAGGCTGCCTTAGCCTGCACATCCGGCCTTTGTGAAGGTGTGCAGCAAGGACCAAGTTGCGGCCCTGCAGACGTCCTCTGGAGAAATTGTAGATGCCTCGAACCAGTATGTTGCTTGCGCTCTCGTTGAATGGGCTCTCAGACGTTACCCATGGAACTCAGAATGTATAAAAAATGTTTGACTCCTTCTAAAATGTTTTTTGTTAAAGCAGGCATTTGATTAAGAACTTCAGTATTGACCCTCCCATGTAATGTGGCTGCTTGAGCTATTGTGATGTTTTTTATATGTTTTTATTGTGAATGTTGTATACATCGCTTAGGCCATATTGGTTAAGCGATAAATACATTTTAATAAATGAAAAATGAAATGCTGGAGCTTGTTTACCCTCAAGCATGTATGCTGAGGCTAGATTTCTTAATCTACCTAGCTAGGGAGGCCATTGATGCTGCTTCCCCTTTTCGGTTACCACTGATCAACCCAAACCACTTGTGCATCCTCCTAAAATTGTTTGTTACTTTTAGTACCTTAGCAAAATGATCACACGGCTAACATATGAAGACCTTCATCTTTCATTTCTGCGCCAAAAAACCCCAGTAAGGAGACTGGTTGATGTGAAAGGCTGAAATCACCTTAGGAAGAAGCAAGGCACTGGTTGGAACATCACTGTGCCTGGAGAAAAATAACAGGTAGGGGTCCCTGCTTGAAAGGCTTGCAGCTCCAAGATGCAGCTTGCCGAAAAGATTGCTACTAAAAAGACCGTCTTAAGGGAGAGATCTTTCACTGAGGCCTGCTTTATTGGTTCAAAGGGATGCCTGAATGTGGGAAATCTGCTTCACCCCTTTCAGGTACCATATCTATATCTTTATCTGTATCTTTATTAAGATTTATGAATCACCTATATCAGTTCTCCAGGTGATGTACAAATAAATAATGCAAATAAAGACAGTCACAAAACAATTGATGTCTAGTCATAAAAATTCACAGGGGTGCCATAACAGCCTATAATCAGGAAACTGAATTGCGCTAGCAAATGTTCAAAGTCCCCAAAAGGCTAATAGGAGGCCTGTTTAAATAGCCAAGTTTTCAACAAAGTTTTGAAAGCCTTCACTCCATCAGCCAGGCAAAATGCCTCTGCAGAGGAGTTCCAGAGAATAGGTGCTGTAACAGAGAAGACACAGTCCCTAGTACTGCTCAGTCTAGCATGATGCAGAGATGGTTCATCCAATAGTCTTCTTTGTGATGATCGCAATTGGCATGTTGGACAGTACATATGCAGCAAGGCATTGCACCATGGTATGACTGAGGATGAGATCAGTTTAAATACAATAACTGTCATCTTGTACTGGATGCGTCCAGCAATAACACATCTGGGTGGACTGCTCCTGGGCACCCCTAATCTTACCCCTAAAACATGCAATTGTCGCTACTTGTACCTTTAGCGGGTTAGCGACACGCACTTTCGCTAGGTACAATTGCAGAATATCTGAGATCTGTGGTAATCCCATCTTCCATGGATAGGTGTCCTGTTCTCTGTAGAACTTCTCAAATGCCAAACTAATATAAACCCATAATATTGAGTGCTTTCATACTTTTGGTATAGTTGAAATTATAAGCCCATGCCATAATGGGTCAGACCAAGGGTCCATCAAGCCCAGCATCCTGTTTCCAACAGTGGCCAATCCAGGCTATACTATAAGTACCTGGCAAGTACCCAAAAACTAAGTCCATTCCATGCTACTGTTGCTAATAATAGCAGTGGCTGTTTTCTAAGTCAATTAATAGCACGTAATGGACTTCTGCTCCAAGAACTTATCAAATCCTTTTTTAAACACAGCTATACTAACTGCACTAACCACATCCTCTGGCAACAGAGTTTAATTGTGCGTTGAGTGTAAAAGAACTTTCTCCGATTAGTTTTAAATGTGCCACATGCTAACTTCATGGAGTACCCCCTAGTCTTTCTATTATCTGAAAGAGTAAATAACTGATTCACATTAACCCATTCTAGACCTCTCATGATTTTAAACACCTCTATCATATCCCCCCCTCAGCCATCTCTTCTCCAAGCTGAAAAGTACTAACCTCTTTACTCTTTCCTCATAGGGGAGCTGTTCCATTCCCTTTATCATTTTGGTCGCCCTTCTCTGTACCTTCTCCATCACAACTATATCTTTTTTGAGATGTGGCGACCAGAATTGTACACATGGCTGAGGAGTAATCATTGTTATTTAATCATGCCCCCTTATGGGCCAAGTCATAAGGGAGAATGGGTCCAGATCTTCCTCCAGAATTGATCTTTGTTGGAAGAGCCCTTTATTTGGGTAGACATAGCTGAGGACCCACTAACAGCCTTACTAAGTCTACATACCTTGGTCTCCTTGGCCAGTCTGGGGCTACCAGTATCACCAGGGATAGGTCATTGTATGTCTTCTTTATTGTCCTGCACACCAGAAGCCATGGAGGGAAAACATATAGAAGGTAGAGATGTGAATCGTGTGCCAGATCGTCTTAACGATCAGATTCGGCTGGGGGGGGGGGGGGGGGAAATCTGATCGTTAAGATATGTGAATTGGAATAGTTTCCGATTCCAATTCACATCGCAAATTTTTTTTTTAGGGAGGCCCGCGCCGCTAAAAAAAAAAAAACCCACCCGACCCTTTAAATCGACCCCCCCCCTCCCGACCCCCGCAAAACCTTTTAAAATTACCTGGTGGTCCAGGGGGGCCTTGGGGAGAGATCCAGGGGGGCCTCGGGGAGAGGAGAGATCCAGGGGGGCCTCGGGGAGAGATTTCCCGTTCCCAGGCATCAGCTGTTCTAAAAAAAAAAATGGCGCCGATGCCCCTTTGCCCTTACCATGTGACAGGGTATCTGTGCCATTGGCTGGCCCCTGTCACATGGTAGGAGCATTGGATGGCCGGCGCCATCTTTAAAAATGGCGCCGGCCATCTTTACTCATCAGCCCCTATTATACTATACTCCAGAATAGGGGCTGATGAGTAAAGATGGCCGGCGCCATCTTTAAAGATGGTGCCGGCCATCCAGTGTTCCTACAATGTGACAGGGGCCAGCCAATGGCACGGATACCCTGTCACATGGTAAGGGCAAAGGGGCATTGGCACCATTTTTCTTTTAGAACAGCTGATGCCTGGGAACGGGAAATCTCTCCCCGAGGCCCCCCTGGATCTCTCCTCTCCCTGAGGCCCCCTGGATTTCTCCCCGAGCCCCCCCTGGACCACCAGGTAATTTTAAAAGGTTTTGGGGGGGTTGGGAGGGAGGGTCGATTTAAAGGGTCAGGTGGGTTTGGTTTTTTTTAGCGGCGCGGGTCTCCCTAAAAAAAAAAGGGTCGGGAGGGTGGGGGATGCTAAGGGGGGTCGATTTAAAGGGTTGGGTGGGTTTTTTTTTTATCGGGCCATCGGCGCCATTTTAATTAGTGGCAGCCAAAATGGCGCCGATGGCCCGAGAGCGGGAGATCACGCCGGGACCCCCCCCCCCCACTGGACCACCAGGTAACTTAACATTTTGGGGGGGTTCGGGAGGGTAAGGAATTGGTTTTAAAGGGTCGGGGTGGGTTTAGGGGTTGTTTTGGTGTGCCGGTTTTCCCGCCCTCCCCCAAATAATTCCCGTGCCCTATTTAACGATACAATACAAATGCCCCTGACGATAAATCGGGGGCATTTGTATTGTATCGTGCACTCTAACGATTTAGAACGATTTTAAAATTATCTGACGATAATTTTAATCATTCAAAAACGATTCACATCCCTAAAGAAGGTGCTTCTAAGGCCAGGGACATAGGAGCACATCTGTGCTACTGGTACCTGGCTCTGCCCTGCAACTGAAGAAGTTCTCAACCTTGGCATTCATCTTGGTCACCATTAGGTCTGCGGCATCCCCTAGCAATCCACTATCTGCTGAAAGGCTCTTGGATTCAGTTTCCACTCTTCAGGATCTAGGCTTTCCCTGCAGAGGAAGTCCTTGCCTGCTATGTGGGCTGCTGGGAACATGAGTAGGTTCTCCTCTGTCCATTTGAACAGCTGGGCCGCCTTGGCTGCGTTTCTCTCCATCCTTGTTTATATATATGCCACTGCCATAAAATTGTTGGACATTACTCTGACTGCCCTCCTGCTTATCCATGGGAAGAAATGTTGAAGGGCCAGTTGTACTGCCCTTGTTTCCAACCTGTTTATTACCCACTGAGCCTTCAACTAACATCCTTTGCCAGCTTACCTTGGCAGTGGGCCCCTCATCCTTTCAAGCACATGTCTGTATTCATCACAATCCAGTTGGGAGGTAGAATTGCTACCCCCTTTAGGAGTTTGGATGACTAAGTCCACCAATCCAGGCTCTTTTTTACCTCTGTGGATATTAGCAAGCTGTGCTGACACTCTGGTGAAGTAGGTGACCAGTGAGACAGGAGGGCCTGCTGCAGTGGCCCAAGGAACCAAGCTCAGTGCTGCTGCCATAAGACTGAGTAACTGGAGATAGTCCCAAACCTTGGGTGAATCCTGCCTCTGGAATGCTTGTATCTTGAATCAAGCTGGACAATCTTTTGGGAGAAACGTGACTTTCCCTCTCTCTGTATCGAAATGAGCTCCCAGAAACTGTAGGGCCTGTGATAGCTCCAAACTGCTCTAGGTGAAATTTATCTCCCATCCTAGCTGCTACAAGAGCTAGATCATCTCTTCCAAGGCCCTGTGGTTTTCCTGCATTGACTTGGCCCTTATGAACCAATTGCCTAGGAAAGAATGCACCATGATTCTCTTCTTGTGGAGGGCTGCTGCCACCACCACCAAACTTTGATACAGGTCATGAGTGCTGTGGCTAGTCCAAAGATTAATACCTGGAAAATGAAAATGGTGATTTAGGACACATAATCTTAATAGGCTTTGGAAAGAAGACAATATGGGAATGTAAAGGTATGCTTCTGCTAGATCCAGAGAAACCAAACATTCCCCTTGTCTCCGAGGCTATTACTGACCTCAATGTCTCCATTTGAAAATGTGGCATGTGTACATAAGAACATAAGAAATACCATACTGGGTCAGACCAAGGGTCCATCAAGCCCAGTGTCCTGTTTCCAACAGTGGGCAGTCCAAGTCACATTTACCTGGCAAGTACCCAAATATTAGATAGATCACAAGCTACTATTGCTTATTAATTACCGCAATAGCAGTTTATGGATTTAACCTCTAGGAACGTATCCAAACCTTTTTTAAACCCAGTTACAATAACTGCTGTAACCACATCCCCCTGGCAATGAATTCCAGAGTTTAACTATGCACTGAGTGAAAAAGAATTTTCTTCAATTTGTTTTAAATAAATTACTTGCTAACTTCATGGAGTGCCCCCTGATCCTTCTATTATCTGAGAGAGTAAATAACCGATTTACATTAACTTGTTCAAGTCCTTTCATGATTTTGTATACTTCTATCATATCCCCCCCCCCCCCCCCCCCCCCAGTCGTCTCTTCTCCAAACTGAACAGCCCTAACTTCTTAGCCTTTCGTCATAGGGCAGCCGTTCCATGCCCCACATCATTTTGGTTGCCCTTCTCTGCACTTTCTCTAGTGCAGCTATATCCTTTTTGAGATGTGGTGACCATAATGGCACACAGTATTCAAGGTGCGGTCTCATCATGGAGCGATACAGAGGCATTATGACATCCTCCGTTTTATTTTCCATTCCCTTTCTACTAATTCCTAAAATTCTGTTTGCTTTTTTGATCGTCACAGCACACTAGGCTGACAATTTCAATGTATTATCCCCAATGATGCCTAGATCTCTTTCCTGGGTGGTAACTCCTAAGATAGAACCTAACATTGTGTAACTACAGCAAGTGTTATTTTTCCCTATATGCATCACTTTGCACTTGTCCACGTTAAACTTCATCTGCCATTTGGAAGTCCAATCTTCCAGTCTCACAAGGTTCTCCTGCAATTCATCACAATCTACTTGAGATTTAACTTCTCTGCATAATTTTGTGTTGTCCGCAAATTTGATCACCTCACTCGTACCCCTTTCCAGATCATTTATAAATATATTAAAAAGCCCCGTCCAAGTACAGATCTCCAAGGCACTCTACTGTTTACATTTTTCCACGGTGAAAATTGACCATTTAATCTTTCTCTCTGTTTCCTGTCTTTTAACCAACTTGCAATCCAAAAAAGTTCATCGTCTCCTATCCCATGACTTTTTAGTTTGCTTAGAAGCCTCTCATGTGGGACTTTGTCAAATACCTTCTGGAATTCCAAATATACCACATCTACCAGTTCATCTTTCTCCACATGTTTATTCACCCCTTCAAAAAAATGTAGGAGATTTGTGAGGCAAAACGTCCCTTGGGTAAATCCATGGTGGTTGTGTCCCATTAAACCATGTCTATCTAAATGTTTTGTAATTTTATTTTTCTAACAGTTTCCACAATTTTTCCTGGCACTGAAGTCAGGCTCACCAGCCTATAGTTTCTCAGATCACCCCTGGATCCCTTTTTAAATATAGGGGTTACATTGGACATCTTCCAGTCTTCAGGTACATCAGATAATTTTAATGATAGGTTACACATTTTTACTAATAGTTCTGAAATTTCATGTTTTAGTTCTTTCAGAACCCTGGGATGTATACCATCTGGTCCAGGCAATTTACTACTCTTCAGTTTGTCAATCAGACCTACCACATCATCCAGGTTCACTGTGATTTGGTTCAGTTGATCAGAATCATCACCCAGATTTCAGGGAGATAAGGAAGAAAACTTAATTTCCCTCCCCTTTTCATGCTCTCTCTAGCATTTACCCCTCCTCATGCTGCCTCAGCATTCAACTTTCTCTTCATCTCTCTGATATTCACCCACTTTAGGCTAGCCCTTCTCAACTTCCCCAGTTTTAACAATCTTTCATACTCCCCCAAACATTCACCTCCTTTAACATTCGTCCCCTCTCATTTTCACTCTTACACCACTAGAATTCCTACCCTCATAAGAATATTTCATAAGAACATGCCATACTGGGTCAGACCAAGGGTCCATCAAGCCCAGCATCCTGTTTCCAACAATGGCCAATCCAGGCCTTAAGAACCTGGCAAGTACCCAAAAACTAAGTCTATTCCATGTTACCATTGCTAGTAATAGCAGTGGCTATTTTGTAAGTCAACTTAATTAATAGCAGGTAATGGACTTCTCCTCCAAGAACTTATCCAATCCTTTTTTATACACAGCTATACTAACTGCACTAACCACATCCTCTGGCAACAAATTCCAGAGTTTAATTCTTCCCCATCAATCACATACAGATCCCTGAGTGTGCTCTAGCCTCGGATGCCTCCTTTCACCTCCCCCCCCCCCCCCCCCCCACACACACACACACTTTGCTCTCAGATTAGTCTGGTGTCCTGAGATCTCTGTCTCTGTCTGTGTCTGGTTCAGCCCCTCCCGCCTTGTTGAAATATGGGGACAATGTGGGAGAGAGAGACTAGAATGGACACAGTTGAACAAAAACTATTATTCTACTTCCTTGTCCAACCCCTCCCCTCTGGTCTTTTCCCACATGCTGCCTGTAGTATCCACTCCAGTCTCAGCTCAAGTCTGGAGCAGACACTGCAGAGAAGAAAAACATTGCTCTGCTCTCTTTTCTAGCCTCTCCCTTCCTGTTCCCTGCAAGCTACCTGGAAGGGAGTACCCTAAACAGTAAACAAAACAGCTGTTTGAGTTTGGGGGCACAAGCCAATAGCTCTGCAAGTCCATGGCTAGCAACACCCCTGTGAAGAAGTTTATTTTTATGATTGAGGATGTCCTCCCCTCCATTACAGCTTTTTGGTACCTTCAGATTATGTAACAATATTTGCCACTGCATCAATGAAGGAAGTTCAGAAGACCTCTAACACTGGAATAAAGACTTCTTTGCTAACAAAAGGGCTTTCCTTTACCACAAATTTTACTTTTATTGCCAAGTGGAATCATTGAAAATTCATTGAAAAGGACCATTTCTGCCTTCATCTGCATCTGAAACCCTGGGACATACCCCAGATAATTGATAACTGTTATGGTTTGATGAAGTTGTGAACCCCGGGCCGAGGTGAGAGATGTCTCCGCCCACAGGGAGGAGCCCTGTGGGCCTCACCGTCAGTGGGCGTGGTCTCAGCAACGTAGGACACAGCTGTGAGCAAGACTTTATTAAGGGAGAAAAGATGGTACATAATCCGAGGAGTGGGAAATGTAATAAACACAGTCTTTGAGCAAAATACAGTAGTCAAGATGGTAATGTTGATATGAAGCTCCGGTAGTGGCCCACAGCACGGGGTATACCAGGAGGTTCCTGCAGGCTGATGGAAATACCTCTGAGTGCAGATCCTGTAGTAGCCCGCACCACGAGATATGCCGAGAAAACTGTACAATAGGTGTCAAGGAGGTAGCAGTCTGTGATGCAGGAATCAGGCCGTAGACTCTGTATACAGGTAACAAGGTCCTGAGGCACAGGATGAGTAGCATAGGGAGACTGAAGAACGGTAGTGGCCCGAGGAACGGGATACACTGTGGAATCTGGAGGCAACGATAGAAGTTAAAGAATGTACTCACACAAGGAAGTCCCAGAGAGATACCTGAGGAGCGGGTCTGGAAGTCCTAGGCAGGAGGGCCCTCCGAGGAGTGGATAGCCAAGACACGGAAAAGCCCCCGAGGAGTGGTACTCAGAGCATCCGAATTCTAGGAGTAGAGTCTGGAACAGAAGATCCAAGTTAGAGCGGATTTAACAAGTGAGAGAACTCCATGCTAACTCATCTTAGCAATGGGCCAGTCAGTATAAGTACCCTAGCAGTGCTGACATCATCAGGAGGGGACGCCCCCGAGGTTCCCGCCATGACGTATACATAAGGAGGCCCTGCGCGCACGCGCGCGCCTATGTGATGCCAGAAGTAAGATGGTGGCCGGGGGCGCCAGGGAAGTCGGAGTTGGTTGCGGAGGCTGCCATTCTCCCAATGATTGATGGTGCAGAGAAAAAAGAGGTGAGCATGAGAGGTCGTAGCCGTCTGTGACCGGGCGCAACAATAACCCTGATCCAGAAATGCCTGATTTGTATACATGACCTAAAGAAATGGCCCTAGGTACACCTCTCCATGCCACAATTGATACGCCAATTTGCCTGCAAAATCTTGGCCAAAATGGCCTGCCTTTAGGAGAGAGAGTATCTCATTCAAGTTTTATATAGGATTTATTTTAGCATTGGATTGCCTTTAACAATTTTTATATGACTGAAGCACTCTATTTATTCAGTGGCAGATTAAGCATTTTGCCACTCCTAGGCATGGTTGGTGCTGGGCCTCCTCCCTGCTCACCTCTCACCTCCCACTACCATTACCACTGGACAAGGGACAGCAGAGCAGAAAATCTAAGGCACAGCCTTTTTTTGCCCTGCTCTGTCTGCTCCAGGCTCATCTCCTCACCTGAATGACAGGAAAAGAGAGACTGGAGTTGGGAGAAGAGTGGCTTTTCTTTGCTCCCTGCTGTGTGTTCTGGCCTCATCCCTTTTCTGTTCCCTGCATAGGACAGGAGATGAGGACCTGAAATAGGTAGTAGAGCAATTTTTCTTTCCTCTGTTGCTTTCAGCCTTTCTCCTTTTCTCTGCACTGGGAGGGAAGAATTGAAGCAGAAAGATGTTATTGGATGAGTGCGATTCAGCAGTGTTATGGTTAATGGTGTTTGGGTGGATCCTTGGACACTGTGGCAGCTGACCACGCCCATGGGGGCAGTCCCGTGAGGGACCACGGTGTCAGGCTAGACTCTGGACACACAAACACAGAATTGAATCTTTATTTAAACAGGTTTGAGTAACCACCAGAGGTGGCAGTAATGAATAGTAGTTGTAGAGCCCGGCTGGGCGCGTCTCACACAGAACCTTGGAACAGCGGATCCTCTGCAGGGCAGTGCTGTAGTGGAAAGAGACAGAGTTATGAGCATAAAATGAGAATAGCATTCAGAGTCCCAATGTTGAAATAGAACAGCTATGAGACAGGGAGAGCAGGCCCTCGAGGAGCGAGTACCTGATCCCTTAGAGCAGAGAGACTCGGTAGCGTTGAACTCACTTAGCAGTAACAGAGATTCCACTAGACGAGAGGTCTGGCACCGGAGCAGAGAGCAGGCCCTCGAGGAGCGAGTACCTGGTTCCAGTAAAGTGGATAGAGACGGTTACTGTACTCACTGATGGTAGCTGTAGGTTAGTTCTTCCAAGTAGAAGGGTAGAGGTTGCAGGCAGTGGCTCAGGGAACATGGGCCCTCGAGGAGCGAGTACTGGTTTCCTGATAGCACCTGAAAGAAGCAAGAGGCCCCCAAGGAGCGGGTACCCTGTTAGAGACCCCGAAGGGTAGTAAGAGTTCCAGATAGCGCTGGAGTGGCAGAGTAGCTTAGGAATGGAGAGCGAATCCCATCCGTACGAATCCTGTTGCTAACTCAACGAGCTAGCAAATACTGTAGGCAGATATACCCGGAAGTCGTGACGTCACAACAGGGGGATGCCCCTGAGGTTCGCGCCAATGTAGAATTAAAGATGAGGGCGGCATGCACGCGCGCGCCCTAGAGGTACCTTGAAGGAGAATGGCGGGAGGCAGCACTAAAGCCGGTCCGGGGACGCCGGAGAGAACGGCAAGCAGATGCCGCAGCGGCCATCAGTCCAAGGTGAGCGGGAGGAGCCGCAAGTAGAGAGAGGTAGGCGGGGCGAAGCCGTCGAAGACCGACGGACGCAACACACAGCTGTGAGGCAGCACATTTTCAGCTGGGCCTGCTGCCGCCCTAGGCACAAGCCTAGTATGCCTGTTGGCTAATCCAAGGCTGCCTATGTTGTTGAACTGTAAATAGGATATCTATAGTTCCTTTCCATTTTTATATCAAGGTGTTAAAAGAACATTTATTGTCTATTTGCATTAATGAAAATGGAGGGATAAGATAGTAGGCCTCTCCTAATCTTCTAAATTAAACAGTTTCTCTAATATAGTTCTCCCACCTCTTCTCATGCACTTCTTGCCCAGAGAGTAAATGTAATGTCTAACTTGTAGATAGACTTATAATTCTTTGTGACTAAGGGCATGCTACTGTTTAAGTTGATGGAATGATTTGACTTGATCATCCCTAGTTGTTATCTGCAAAATTAATTGTAATCCCCTGATCACCCTAATGCTACAAATTTTATAATGCCTCCTTAGGGGAAAGTTTTAATTTATTTTTTTTTGTGGGAAAAGGAGATACTTTATAGTTAGCTTTTATTCTAGCATACATCATTTCCCCATTTTCCATATAGATGTAATCAGGGGACTATCTCTGATATTTAGTGACATCTTTGAATAGGTTGCATGCAGG
This sequence comes from Rhinatrema bivittatum, assembly GCF_901001135.1. Classification (NCBI taxonomy): domain Eukaryota; kingdom Metazoa; phylum Chordata; class Amphibia; order Gymnophiona; family Rhinatrematidae; genus Rhinatrema; species Rhinatrema bivittatum. Next base: position 199,184,771 of record NC_042616.1, on the reverse strand, counting down.
TGGATATTTTAAATATGAGTATGAGAACAAAGAAGTTGACCTTGGGAGGCCAATTAGCAACAAATTGACTGATAATAAATATTTAATTAGATCTTTTGGGGGTCTTTAGAGCATTTCAGTCATATTAAAATTGGTGTGACAAGACTTGTCTTTGCTAAATCCATGTTGGCTTTGTCCCATTGAACTATGCCTATCTATTATGTTCAGCAATTTTGTTCTTTATGATAGTTTCTACCATTTTGCCTGGCACAGATGTCAGACTCACTGGTCTGTGGTTTCCTGGGTCACCCCTTGATCCTAATTTTAAAAAAATCAGATTCTATAAGAGTATTCACCTAAGCCAGGACCCCTCTACACTTGCAAAGACAAGATGGCTTTGGTGATCTGTACAGTAAAGGGCTCATCCAGCATAGATCATTAGTCCAGAGAAAGAGAGGGATGCACAAGAGGAAGTCAGACTGAATGGAGAGTGTAAGAATCCCTTCAGAAGAGTTAAGATGGTTATAGAACATGCAAAATTGCTCCAGGATGTCTGAATTCTTAACAGTCCATGAATCAGATAAAGTTATTTCTTGGTTTTGCTTTTGTTCCCTCTTCCGCATAAGGTAATTAGCTAAGAGGTGACTACATTATCTTCAGAATAGTGATGAGCTTTTTGAACAAAAGTAGATTTCTCATCACGTTCTCTTAAAAGTTTTTTATATGCATATTTTGCTTTATATAGACAAGGGTGCCTAACTCCGGTCCTTGAGATCCACAAACAGACCTGGTTTTCGGAATATCCACAATGAATATTTTAGTACAGTCGTGTTCAACATCTGAGAGCAAATTTGATGAAAGATGGATGGAGCATCTTCATTTAGAGCAAAGATATTAAGAAAAATACATTTTTTATTTCCTATGCGGGTCAAAACGGATTCCATCTACCCTTTCCATCAGTGCTCTGAGAAATAATGTGAGCCTCTAGGCGTTTATGAAAGAGGATAGCCATGCCTCCTTTTTTTTTTTTTTTTTTTTTTTTAGGGCCGGGGAGTAGACCAGATCTCCTATCTATTCCTGTTTAAACTTTTGGGATTCTGCTGAAGAAAGATGGGTATCTTGCAAAATTACCACATCAGACCTCAGCGATTTCAAATAATTAAGTACTTTCTTCCTTTTGATGGGATGTGTAAGGCCATTCAGAGAAGTAAGAAAGAAATCAGAAACATTCATATCAGACAAACTGATGAGGAAATAGAAATAATAAAATTGCCAGTCATCCCAGTACTACAAAAAGAGAAGGAAAAATGGGCCATTGTAATATGCTAGCAAAATGAATAAATAGGTGTAGTCTAGAGTATTCTGTGTGCCTTGCGTATTCAGATTGTATTGTAGTCTCTTAGGATATGAAAAGATAACCATTATCAAAACTTGTAAAAACAAGAGGCAACCTGCTAACATTGGCCTCATAGCAGGAAGAATGTCAGCTTTGGAACTAGGTTGATAAACGTATTTAAACAGCATCACATTGAGAAAGTTGGAACTGGAAGATGAACATGTGACCACAAAGCACAAGAGTACTTTGTAATCTGAAGCTGTATTTCGAAAAGTCAGCTCAAGAGTAAACAAATTGAGACACCATAGCTGAGAGGGATTCTGGTGACTGTAAATAAGACTTCAGGTTGTCTGGAGAGTTGAACATTTGATTCTTCTTCAAGCAAGTGAACCACATTTGAGCCAGGTATAATATGCCATATTTAGCCCCCAGTGCTTGCAAATTGGGTCTGAAAACTAGAAACGCTTTTCATTTTGCAACAGTGGTTTTTGCCAGATGCAGGACAAAAAGCAGGGAATGGCCTTTGTATTTTATCGGAGCTTTAGCCCAAGCGTTGTTAAGTATTTCAAGGACCTGTGGATATTGGAGTAGTTTCAATATGAGCGGACTGGGATATTTAGCATTTTTTAGCTGTCTGGATTGTACTCTGTGAGCCCTCTCTGTTTTAATGATAACTTAAATGGAAGGGCCAGGCACCCAGGAATCAGTTGTTACAAAAGTAAAACAGGATCCGATCCCTTCATACATTCAACGATGTCCAGAATCTGTAAATTGTTGCATCGATTTCAATTGGAAAGGTCCTCCAAATCTTGTGGTGTTAGGAATTTGGGAAATAGCAAGATGAGGTGAACACCACCTCCAGGAGTGGCATGGGACAGAAGGACTAGAGCAAGTGCGGGTGGTCCGGTGAGGCTGGGCAGAGTCTCTGGAATGAGGAACAAGCTGGACTGAGTCCCTGGAGCAATGTACAAACTGGCTGAGTCTTAGAATGAGATGCAGGCTGGGCTAAGTCCCTGGAGCAAGGTGCAAGCTGGGCTGAGTCTCTGGAGTGAACTGAGGTGCATGGAAATAAGAGTGAACTTCAGGAACACTGGAACAGAGTGTGGGTATGCGTGGAAATGGGTGCTGGTAAGCGTGGAGTTAGAGCACTGGAACTGGATGCAGTTATGGGTGTAACCAGAACACAGGAACAGAATGCAGGTAAGTGTGGTACTGGATGCATATAAGCATGGTACTGGAGGAAGGGAACCGGAACTAAGAAGACAGATAATGACAAGACAAGACAGGACAAACCTGGACAAAGACTACACTGAACATGAAACACAGAATGCCCAAAAGCAGCAAGGCAAGAGAAGCCCCAAGGGAAAGGCAGGGGCAAGAAAGCAGAGCAAGAGACCTAGCCTCAAGGGGGAGACCAGGAAGTCTCAGGATGGGCAAAGGGATTAGAAGGCTAGGATAGGCCGCTGGGCAAGGAGGGAACCAGAAGGGCAGTGAGCCACAGAGCAAGGCAAGAGGGGAACCAGAAAGGCCGTACACCATGGGACAAGGCAAGAGGGAAACCAGAAGGCCTGTAGGCCACCGAGCACGGCAAGCAGGAACCCAGAAGGCCCCTAGGCCACAAAGCAAGGCAAGAAATGGGTGGCTAGAGCAGGGAGCCCAAAGGAACTCAATGCTGAAGCACCGAGGCATGGACTAGGCAGGGTTAAATACTGGAGTCTGGACGTAGGGTAGGCAGGCAAGGAAGGCTGGACCAGCCAGGGGAGAGTGCTCGTGGAGGACCTCTGGTGGTAAGGAGGCTGCACAGCAACCAGAATCGTAACATGTGGAAATTGATCTATTTTTTGCACTGTGGCTTGTAGAGAATCCATGGATACAGACAATGACATAGTTCACTGCTTCACAACCTCCAGATGACTTTGAAATATTGTGACCTGTTGAATAAGCTCAGCAACTTCAGATCGAATTGTAGTTGTATTATGTATGTTAATTTGTAGTATGTCTTTTAGTTGATTTATTTCATTAGGATGACAACAGCTGATGTCAGTGACTTTAGCTGTGCGGCCTTCTCCGGTGTCAGGGATCATGTTTTGCTCATTTTAAGTCTGATGTAATTGCAAAGGCATTGTAAGATAGGAAAGCATTATCAATATAAAAAATTTAAGGTTGAATCAATGGTGATGCATACATTTTTCTTCCATTCTCGAGGAGCCAGTACTCTTAAGTTTCCATCTTGGAGCTGCTCTTGAGTGCCCCCACCCCCGGGACCTCTGCTTTTTAATATATTTATAAATGACCTGGACATGGGAATGAGTGAGGTAATCAAAGTTGCCAATGAAACAACATTTTTCAAAGTTTTTAAATCACAAGAGGATTGTGAGAAATTGAAAGAGGATCTTGCAAAACTGGGAGACTGGGCTGGCAAATGATAAATGAAATTTAATGTGGATAGGTGTAAAGTGTTGCACAGGGCAGAGTAACCCAAATTATAGCTATACAATGCAATGTTCCACATTAGGAGTCACCATTCAGAAAAAGGTTCTAGGCATCATCATTGATAATACGTTGAAATCTTCTGCTCAGTGTGCAGCAGCAGCCAAGAAAACAAATAGAATGCTAGGAATTATTAGGAAAGAAATGGAGAATAAAACAGAGAATATCATAATGCCTTTGTATCACTCCATGTTGCGACCTCATTTTGAGTATTCTATTCAGTTCTGGTCACCACATCTCATAAAAGATATAGCAGAATTAGAAAAGGTATAGAGAAGGGCAACCAAAATAACAAAGAATATGGAACAATTCCCCTATGAGTAAATAATAAAGAAGTTAGGATTCTTAAGCCTGGAGAAGAGACAGCTGAAGGGAGATATGATAGAAGTCTATAAAATAATGAGTGGAGTGGAACGGGTAAACATAAATTGGTTGTTTATTCTTTCAAAGAGACTAGGACACCCAATGAAGTTACTAGGTGATACATTTAAAACTAATAGGAGAAAATATTTTTATACTCCATGCATAATTAAACTCTGGAATTCATTGCCAGAGGATGTGGTGAAAGCTATTAGTGTAGCTGTGTTTAAAAAAGGTTTGGACAAGTTCCTGGAGGAAAAGTCCATAAACCATTATTAAGGTGGAATTGCAGAAATATAATTCTTATCCCTGGGGATAAGCAGCATGGAATCTATCTACACTTTGGGATCCTGCCAGGTACTTGGAACCTAGATTGACCACTGTTAGAAACAGGATATTGGGCTTGATAGACCTTTTGGTATGACCCAATATGGCAAATCTCTTTGGGCCACAGAGTGCAGTATCAGCCTCATTATAATATGCACTAGCGAAAACTGCCCAGTATTGATAGGGTTGTAAAAACTATCAATATTTTATTTTAAGTAATTAACAGAAAGGATATAGAAACACTATAAAGAACACTGACAGTATATATAGTTTTAAAACTATTTATCTTACTAGATAAACGAAGCTTGACCGACGTGCCGCAAATGCGCAGTAGAGACCAGCTCTACCGCGCATGTGCGGGCGAGCACGTCGGTCTGAGCCAGCGTCAGAAAGAAAAAAAATGGCGGCGTCCAGTGGCAGCAGCGGGCGGCAGCGGCGGTACCGGCAGCGGGCGGCGACGGCGGTAGCGAGCGGCGGCGGTAGCGGGCGGCGGCGGTAGCGAGCGGCGGCGGCGGTAGCGGGCGGCGGCAGCGGGTGGCGGTAGCGGCCAGTAGCGAGGGAGGGAGAAGAGAGAGAGAGGGAGGGACGGACTGAGTGGGAGGGAGGGACGGAGAGAGAGAGTGGGAGGGAGGGACTGAGTGGGAGGGAGGGATTGAGTGAGGGGGAGGGACTGAGGGGGAGGGACTGAGTGAGAGGGAGTGGGACTGAGTGAGAGGGAGAGGGGGGACTGAGTGAGAGGGAGTGGGACTGAGGGAGGGAGTGGGACTGGGAGAGAGAGGGAGGGAGTGGGACTGAGGGAGAGTGAGTGGGACTGAGGTGAGTGAGAGGGAGGGAGAGAGGGGGGAGGGAGAGACTGAGTGGGAGGGAGGCATTGAGTGAGGGGGAGGGACTGGGGGGGAGGGACTGAGTGAGAGGGAGGGGGGACTGAGTGAGAGGGAGTGAGTGGGTCTGAGGGAGGGAGTGGGACTGAGGGAGAGAGAGGGAGGGAGAGAGAGGGAGGGAGGGAGTGGGACTGAGGGAGAGGACGGAGGGAGTGGGACTGAGTGAGAGTGAGTGGGACTGAGTGAGAGGGAGGGAGAGAGGGGGGAGGGAGTGAGTGAGACTGAGTGGGAGGGAGGGACTGAGTGAGAGGAGAGGGAGGGTGGGGAGGAGTGAGGGAGGGAGGGAGGTAGGGGGTGGTGAAGAGTGAGGGGAGAGAGAATGAGGGGAGGTGAGAGACAGAGGGATGTAGCCCGTTTTAACGGGCTTAACGACTTGTATATACATATTTCAATCAATAATTACAAGCAAAAATTCACTTGACAAAAAACAGTGTGATATACAGCAGTAAATTACAAGAAACAATTAATGAAAAAAAGAACTATATCCATTAAATAAACCCTCCACCAAGCCCACAGAAAAAGGGGAACCTACCATAAAACCAAACAGGAAATAAAAAAAAGAAGATGACACTGACTGTGAGAAAAAGATAATGCATAGCCACTTAACAAAAAAACAATCATTGGACATGCTCTAGTGTACAGGCAGGAACCATTAGGGGTGTGCATTCGGATTGACCGCATTAGTAAAACGCAACTCATATTTTTTTTTTACTTAAAAAATTGATTCGACATAAACGATCGGATTTCCCACATATCGAACATAGATATGTTCGATATGTGGGAAATCGCGATTGTTGAGCCAAAATAAAAATATAAACCCCCTCACCCTCCTTAATCCCCCCCCCGACTTACCACAACTCCCTGGTGATGGAGCGAGGAGTGAGGACGCCATTTCTGCAATCCTTGGCGAGAAGCATGTGACATCGGCGGCACGTCGAGTGACGCCGGCGTCACGTGATTCCCGGCTCGTTCGCGCCGGACGGCTCGTTCGGCCCAAAAAGAACTTTTGGCCAGCTTGGGGGGGCCTCCTGACCCCCCCAAGCTGGCCAAAAGTTCTTTTTGGGCCGAACGAGCCGTCCGGCGCGAACGAGCCGGGAATCACGTGGCGCCGCGTCACTCAGACGCGACGTCACGTGATTCCCGGCAAGTTCGCGCCGGACGGCTCGTTCGGCCCAAAAAGAACTTTGGCCAGCTTGAGGGGGTCAGGAGGCCCCCCCAAGCTGGCCAAAAGTTCTTTTTGGGCCGAACGAGCCGTCCGGCGCGAACTTGCCGGGAATCACGTGACGTCGGCGTCACGTGATTCCCGGCTCGTTCGCGCCGGACGGCTCGTTCGGCCCAAAAAGAACTTTTGGCCAGCTTGGGGGGGTCCCCCCCAAGCTGGCCAAAAGTTCTTTTTGGGCCGAACGAGCCGTCCGGCGCGAACGAGCCGGGAATCACGTGCCACCGACGTCACATGCTTCTCGCCAAGGATTGCAGAAATGACGTCCTCACTCCTCGCTCGATCACCAGGGAGTTGTGGTAAGTCTGGGGGGGGGATTAAGGAGGGTGAGGGGGTTTAAATTTTTTTTTTGCACATATGTACATGTACCCAACTCATTGGATTTTTTTTATGTCCATATTGGCCGCAAGTGGGACCCCCTTTCGGACATAAAAAATATGAACATAAAATTTTGCTCTGCACATCCCTAGGAACCATCACTATCTTACTGTCTAGAAACAATTTCAGATGACTAGGTTCATAAAAGACATACCTGCTGCCAGATAATTTAATCAAACATTTTAGCAGGGTATATCTAAGAAAGAATTCCTCCAAACCCAAAACAGCAGCACGCAACTGAAGAAAAGACCTCCTTCTACTCTGAGTTTGCTTACTGACATTTGGGAAAGCCCAGACCTTCTGATCCATAAAAGCAGTATTCCGATTACTAAAGAAAAGTCTCATAATAAGATTTGTATCTGCCTCAGTAAGACATGATATCAAAAGAGTAGTGTGAATTTTCAGATCCTCAGTGGATTGTTCAAGAACATCTGTCAAATTCAAACTACCTGAAGATAAAGAATAAGTGTCCAACACACTCTCTTCCTTTTTTTCTAAATGGTAGATAAAATATTTTATTCGGGGGGGGGGAGGGGGATGAAGAATCTTCTGAAATACACAGTATTTCGCTCTTGTATGTTTTAACAAGTTCTTTAGGACCAGTTAGGAGAGATCTTGAAAAGTTAAGGAATCGAAGATTCAAACCTCTCCACATGTTTTCAGAAATCTCAAATCTTCATTGAATAGCTAAACTGTCTGTTTAGTCCACCAACTAGGTGAGGCTAATTGGCCTATAGTTTCTGGTCTCTTCTCTGCTATCACTCTTGTGAAGATGGACCACCACCACTCTTCTCCAAGTCCACGGCACTATTTCTGTTTCCAGGGATTTATTGAACAGATCCTTAAGCAGACCTGTTAGTACATCTCTGAGCTCTTTCAGTTTCCTAGGGTGATTCCGGCCCTTTTCCTTGTTCACTTTCAGTTTGCCTAGCTCCTCCCATACATTCTCCTCTGTAACAGAGTTTTGTCTACTCCATCCCCATCTAGGGTCTTGTTAATCAGCAATGGGCCTTCTCCAGGGTCTTCTCTAGTGAATATCAAACTGAAGTATTTGTTTAATATTTCTGCCATTTCTTTGTTACTTTCCATATATTGCTCCTTGTCACCTTTCAATTTCACTATACCACTTCTACCCTCCGTTCTTTCACTGATGTATCTGAAAAATGTTTTGTCTCTTCAATTTATCTCTTTGGCTGTCCTTTCTCCCGCTTGCCTTTTTACTTTCCTTAATTCTTTCTTCGTCTCCCTCAGTTTTAACAGATATTCTTCCTGTGTTCCTTTTTTTGAGTTCCTTTATATTTCTTAAATGCTTTTCTTTTTGCCTTTATTTTTTCAGCCACTCCCTTAAAGAACCAGATCAGTTTCTTTTTCCTTTACTCTTTTTTTTACTTTTCTAAGATATAGAATTGTTGCCTTTCTAATAGCTCTTTTTAACTTGGCGCACTATTGTTACAGCTCACCCATTTTCACCCAGTCTTCCAGTTCTTCCTCCAGGTACATCCCCTTTTCGACAAAGTCTGTATTTTTGAAACTCAAAAATCAGGTCTTCATGTGTCTTCTCTGTATCTTATTTGCAAAATTGAACCATACTGTCTGATGATCACTGGTGCTCAGTTGAGCTCCTACCTGAACATTAGAGACATTATCACCATTAGTAAGTACTAGATCAAGTATCACACCCTCATGGGTTCCATTACCATTTCTTTGAGCAGAGCCCCTTGAAGGACATCCACTATCTCTCTCCTTCTCATAGATTCTGCAGAAGGGATATTCCAATCCACATCCAGTAGATTAAAATCTCCAACGAGCAACACTTTGCCCTTCTTGCCCACCTATTGGATGTCTTCTTTGAGTTCTCTATCCAGTTCTTCTGTCTGAGTCTTTGGCCTGTAGATCACACCAGTAAAAAACTGAAGTACCATCTTCTTTTTTTAGGATGGTCCACAATGATTCTTCTCTACCTCATGTTCCTTGCAATTCAGTTGCTTGGATATTGTTTTTGATATAAAGAGCTACGCCTCCCCCTTTTCTGCCCTCTCTGTCCTTTCTTAGCAAATTATAGCCCAGGATGGCCATATCCCAATCATGACAATCTGTGAACCATGTTTCCTTAACCACAACAATGTCCAACCATTGGGGCCTGCAGGTCTGGGATTTTGTTACCCAGACTATGAGCATTTGTAGTCATAGTTTTCCAGCTGCACTGTCTAGTCAACTTTTCTGCATTTTTCAATTGATTGATATTTTTTACTTTTTCTTCCCTCTTGCTGTTTTGCTTGGGGGTGACATGCCAAGTTCCCTGGCCACCTCCTGACACCCCTGTTCCTTAGTTTAAATGCCTGATAATGTATGATCTGAATTGTTCATGTAGCATCCTCTTCCCTGCCATTGACAAATGTAGGCCATCATTACCATAAACAGCAAAGAAAAAGCGAATTATATTGGGAAAATACAGAGTAAAGTTAGATTAAATTAGACTTTTAACCTTTGCACAAAGCAGGAAACCAGGTGAGTGCTGCTGGAACCAGGTACACTCTGTTATATCTACAAAAAAAAGACAAAGACAAGATGGAAGCGGTACAGAGAAGGGTGACCAGGAAGGTGTAGGATCTTCATCGGATGACGTACGAGGAGAGATTGAAGAATCTAAATATGTACACCCTGGAGGAAAGGAGGAGCAGAGGAGATATGATACAGACTTTCAGATACTTGAAAGGTTTTAGTGATCCAAAGGCAACGACAAACCTTTACCATAAGAAAAAAATCAGCAGAACCAGGGGTCACGATTTGAAGCTCCAGGGAGGAAGATTCAGAACCAATGTCAGGAAGTATTTCTTCACGGAGAGGGTGGTGGATGCCTGGAATGCCCTTCCGGAGGAAGTGGTGAAGACCAGAACTGTGAAGGACTTCAAAGGGGCGTGGGATAAACACTGTGGATCCATAAAGTCAAGAGGCCACCAATGAAGAGTGGGTGACTCGCCAGAATGATGGCTACTGCCTGGACACAATACCCTTATTCAATAAACATACACATGGTTACTGTGACTCCAACATCACTCTAAGCTTCAACAGCAAGAGGAAATGTGGAAAAAAGGATTTGCACTCACAAAGCCGGGAGTAGCTGGCTTGTTACGGCGGTTACTACCCCAAACCAAATGTGCCTGATACTTCACTTTCGATGCACATCCAGCATAGCTCTCTGCTCCAACGGCAGGGGAGAAGAAAAACTGATACTTCACGCATATCCAGCATAGCTCTCTGCTTCAACGGCAGGGGAAAAGAAAAACTGATACTTCACGCATACCCAGCATAACTTCAACGGCAGGGGAGAAGAAAAAAGGATTCACACTCACAAAGCGGGGAGTAGCTGGCTTGTTACGGCGGTTACTACCCCAAACCAAATGTGCCTGATACTTCACTTTCGATGCATATCCAGCATAGCTCTCTGCTTCAACGGCAGGGGAGAAGAAAAAACTGATACTTCACGCATATCCAGCATAGCTCTCTGCTTCAACGGCAGGGGAGAAGAAAAACAACCAATAAGGGCTGTATAACATAGTCTGGGTTAAAACAAATAAGCATGGGTGTAGCTTGCTTATTGCGGCGGTTACTACCCCTACTACCCCTAACTAATCAAGCTAGATATTTCACTTGGATGCAGCTCCATCACTGCTCTCTACATTAATGGTGGGGGAGGAAGGGAAATAGAACCAAGAGCTAAAAGAAACAGATAAGTATGAGAGAAAAAATGTGTGAAGCTTGCTGGGCAGACTGGATGGGCCGTTTGGTCTTCTTCTGCCGTCATTTCTATGTGTGCTGGACTTAGTAGGCGCTGGGGTAGATTTTATAAATGTACGCACGGGCGTACTTTTGTTCGTGCACCTGCGGAAAGCAGGCATAAATCTGCGCGGCCATCACCCGACCCAGGGGCTGGTCCGGAGGCCTCGACCACGCCCCCGGGCCGACGCCATGCCCCCCAGGCCTGCCCCCAAAACGTCCCTGACACGCCCCTCCATGCAAGCCCCGGGACGCGCATAAGTCCCGGGGTTGCGCGCGCCGCCGAGCCTATGCAAAATAGGCTCGGCGCACGCAGGGGGGGTTTGGGGTAGGTTTTCGGGGGGTACACGTGTACCCCTTTGAAAATCTACCCCATAGCTTTGATTACCTGATTGCTAAGCAACTGATTATACTACATCCAAATAGTCTGGTGGGTAGAGTCCTATGTCCCTCTTAAAAACACAGAGGGATTTTAAAAATAATACTAGCAAAAAATGCCACAACCAGAAAGAGTAAGAACCAGCAGAAATAAGATTACTATCTATTGGAGAATTTTATTTTGTAAGATTATTCAGCCACACACAGAAACAGAACAGGAGAATTCAGCAATGTCAATTGGAAACCAATAATCCTGCTCACTACAAGAACAGATTCTAAACAGCAAAGGGAAAGCAAATTATATTAGGCAAATACAGAGTAAAGTTAGATTAAATTAGATTTTTAAACTTAGCCCAAAGCAGGAAACCAGGGGAGCGGTGCTGGAACCAGGTACTAGTCCTAGATGCCACTCCTAAGCTGCAAACATTTATTATTATCTTCTATATTGGCTCCTTAATAGTCATGGACTTCCATGTGGAATCTTTGATAAACAGGATCCTGTAATTATCTATTATGCATACCAGGATCTTGTTTTCCTCCTGGCTGTACTTGAGCATCCACAGATGTGGCCTTGCCACATCACTACTTATGCTCAGTATTGCCTTCTCCACTACTTGTATTGTTGGTCTGTACTGTTGGGACACCCTGCATCCTTGACGTCAACCCCTGTTTTCCTCCTTCATCTGACTACTAAGGCTTTAATCTAGGTGTTATGGTTTTGAGGTGTTGGAGTGGATTCTTGGGTACTGTGGTGATGACCACTCCCACGGGGAGGAGCCCCGTGAGGATCCACAGTACTAGGCTAGACTCTAGACACGCAAACACAGAGATTTGTCTTTTATTATACAGCAGAATGACACCACCAGAGGTGGCAGTAGTGAGGTGATCCAGAGGTAGCTGTCCAGGGGCCCTCGGCAGAGGAGACCCGTTTCGCAATGATAGTATAGGGAGTGCAGGATGCAGGTTCCCAGTGCTGATCTGTAGATGAGACAGACTGACAATGTTAGATTACTCACTAAGTTGGTAGCTGTATAGATGGAGATCCCAGCAGGCAGAAATAGTTGAATACAGGCACTGAGGCAGGGAGAACAGGCCCTCGAGGAGTGCGTACATGATCCCTGATAGGCACCTGAAAGAAAGCAAAGGGCCCCCGAGAAGCGGGTACCCAGGTTTGAGAATTACCCTGAAGGGCAGAGAGAGCTTCCAGCGGCAGCAGGGAAGCGACAGAGTAGCTTAGACCGGACAAGTCCAATCCTTGCTAACTCGATTTGTTAGCAAACGAAGGGCAGGCTAAATACCCGGATGGCGTGATGTCACTCGAGGTTCCCGCCATGACGTGGATAAAGACGTGGGTGGTGTGCGTGCACGCACCCTAGGAGGCCCTCAGGAGAAACATGGCGGATTGCCTTGCCATTGCCGTTCCAAGGACTCCGGAGAGAGCGGCATGCAGACACGGCGGTAGCCATCTTCCCAAGGCTAGCGGGGAGAGCAGAGAGAAAGGTGAGGCACAGAGGTCGAAGACATCTGAGACCGACGGACGCAACACTAGGCTCCCCTTCCTTTTCCTCTCTCACTTGGCAAATGTCTTCCTTCCCTCCCCCTGCACTGTACCCTTTGTCTCCAGCATGACCTCCATTGCACTGCTCATGTTCTTCGTTTCATCCATCCTGGTCTTCCCGATCTTTGCCTTAAACTCATCACTTGCCTTCCTAGCCACACTCTCAGCATTCACACTCCTAGCACGTCTATGCTACCTCACTGCCAGTCCTTGCCATCCTCCATTCCTGCGGTGTCTTCATTATCACATCTTCTCACTCCCTTCTACCAAAAGCTGACGGAGAGAATAACAAAACTTGAGAGTGACAGAGACCATCAGACAGATATTTACCCTTACAAGCATAGGAGAAGATAAACACCAAACAATAGGAAGGGTGGCAGAGGGTGGGGTAAAATAGCTTGTGCAATTTTGGAAATCACATGCATGTGTGCTGTTTTCTTCCTCAGCCTAAACACATCCCCATATCTTTTTAACTCAGCCAAAAGAATATACATTAAGAAAGCTCACTTGTTCTTTCAGCTGGGAAGAAGGACATTTTCAGCCAGGCGCTATTAATTCAGATAAATAGCTTTGAGAATTGTCATTGGGGAAAATATTCAGCCGCTGAGCGGCTAGTTAATTTAGGTGGATACACATATCCGGCTAATTTAACTGGGATATTCAACGGCACCACTGAAGAAGTCGGATATGTGGTATCCAGCTAACTTTAGACCTGTCTTATGGCGCAGTTAGGTTAATCAGCTAAGCCTACTCCTCCCCAGAACGTCAACCTCTCACCCCTCACAGAAATCATGTGCATCCAGCTATTTATTTAAAATTTTAAAAAAATTGCAATCCAGAACTCTCATTGTGGAATGTTTTGTTAAAAGGAACTTTTACTGAAATTACAGCAGCATACACTAATTAGTACCTTTTCATATTTTTGCCCTTTTCATTCCCCTTTTTTAGGTGAGTATTACTAGTGCAAGAGCAGTAAGTCTGCTTATCCATCCATATGTGTTGGAACTCAGAAACTATTGAACAGATTTGGCTGAAGTTTGGCACAGGGGATGGAGACTAAAAGTTGTCACAGAACTGGGATTTTAGAACTGGTGCAAAATTTTCCATTTTTTTTGTCTGACAACCTATTTTCTCTGTCCTCTGTGCCAACATTTACTTGCTCTGAGGAAGAGAAACACATTTTTGGGTCATGATTCTACAATGCACTTTCCAAATTGTTTTGTTTGCAAAGCAGGTTGCTTATGTCTAATTTTGGCTTTTAAATGCATCTACAGCTTCTCTAACTTAAACTCACCCATATACATAATATTATCCTACATTGATGTTGATATAGAAGATTACAGAAACTGTAAACCGGTATAACAGGTTTACCAGTGATATAAAAAAGAATCCTGTATGCAAAAAGAAGTGGAATCTGATTACATGCCAACGTATAGTAACAGCCAATCTAATATTATTTTCTGTACTACATGAGTTCTGGAAAACTTGTTCTAATAGATAGATCTATAATTCTTTAAGTACTTTTGTAATCAGTATTAAGTAACCTAATCAGTTTGCAGGATTTAGGGTCCATAACAACGAAAGTAATGACCAACTGTTTCTTCCCACTCCTTGCAACTCCATCCAAAGGTCAATCAAAGTCAAAATAAGAATCTGGAGTCTTAAATAGGATAAAAATGCTGCAAATTTATATGAACCAGTGTTGCCTGTCACTAAGTGTTTGCCCTATTTGTCTAGCAGAGTAGGGGATGGGAAAATGTTGGGGATCCTCCCTCTGATTTATCCCCATCTTTTTTGGGGAAAGCTTTAAAGGGACTATAAAAATACCCCAAACATGTAATTTGGGTCTTTGCCATCCCCCAGATGGACTAACCATGAGGAGAGAGGTTGTTCTGTATTGACGTGGAGCTGATCTAGATAGGGGAATTTTTGGGAGCTGTTTGGAGTCTGATACTTTTTTCAGAGTTGGAGTGAAACCAGTTCCTACAGAATGGATTCCTGCCAGTATCTGGATGTACTGAACTGGATATTTTCGCCTCTTCTGAAGGAGTAAAGCAAGAGCTGAAGAGAGCTGAGATTTTTTTGTACATTCCGGGGGGGCGGAAGGTTACTTGATATGGATGATGGTGCAAGGGAGCAAAGAGCTACAAGGAGAAGAGGCATGATACAGGGACTTTAGCATTTTTGACACTTATTTTCCTTATGTTGTTTTTATATTTAGCATCCTGGCTTGGATTTTAATTTACAAACTAAACTGAAATTTTGTTTGAACGCCAAGTTATGTTAAAAAATGTGTTCTTTTATGGGCTTAGGAACATTGAGAAGGAGAGAGAGTGTTGGGGTGTTTTTTTTTTTCTTTTTATTATTCTACATCTTTTGGTTCCCATCCAGCATTACCCTTTACAAAAATCCAGAAGAGCAGTGGGATTTGGCTGACTGTAAGCAACCATGGACCATGTCTTTGCCAAGGCCAAGGAAGTCAAGCTTCCCCTGCTGCCATATGAACCCTGGCAATGTACTGCCCCAAATGCTGCAAATTAGCCAACTGGGAGTACTGCTACATAAAATAGTGCCTTAAAGGGATCTGTTGGCATGGAGATCATGGAGAGTTATGAAGATGAAAACCCCATTGCTAATGGAGCATTTTGTGGACTTAGATTTTTTTCCAGTTTTTATGAAATTTGGACAAGATGTGGTAGCATGATAGCATCAACAATTCTTCAACCAATTTACAAACTCCACAGTAAATAGCAGCAAAACTGTCAGAACAGCATAATCATTATCAGGAGCATCAGTAAATAGACTTAATCATACCCCTCATCATATTCACTAGTGGGCAGAAGCCCCATTAAGCAACAAGCATTCAATCACTGCTTTGTCCTATCCCAATGGCAATATCTGAAACTCTCTTTAAGAACATTCTTCCCTATCTTCATCTCTCAGATCTTTCTAGCAATATAGCAGCATAATCATGATGGCTACGCACATACTGTTTGTCCTTGAGGATCACCTTATTTGCTTGTTCCCAAACCCATTCTTTGTGATGGCATTCAATATTAGGGATGTGAATCGTTTTTTGACGATTTAAAATATCGTCCGATATATTTTAAATCGTCAAAAATCGTTAGGGCCACGATACAATACCAATTCCCCCGATTTATCGTCAAAAAATCGTAAATCGGGGGAAGGGGGAGGGCAGGAAAACCGGCACACTAAAACCCCCTAAAACCCACCCCCGACCCTTTAAATTAAATCCCCCACCCCCCCGAACCCCCCCCCCCCAAATGCCTTAAATTACCTGGGGGTCCAGCGGCACACTAAAACCCCCTAAAACCCACCCCCGGCACACTAAAACCCACCCCGACCCTTTAAATTAAATCCCCCACCCCAAATGCCTTAAATTACCTGGGGGTCCGTAGCGGCGGTCCGTAGCTTAAATTACCCCCGGGTCCGTAGCTAAATCGGGGGAAGGGGGAGAGCAGGAAATCCGGCACACTTAATCGTGGTGTCTTCAGCCGGCGCCATTTTGCAAAATGGCCGCCGCAAAATGGCGGCGGCCATAGACCAATACGATTCAACGCAGGAGGTCGTTCCGGACCCCCGCTGGACTTTTGGCAAGTCTTGTGGGGGTCAGGAGGCCCCCCCAAGCTGGCCAAAAGTTCCTGGGGGTCCAGCGGGGGCCCCTGGAGCGATCTCCTGCCGCGAATCGTTTCCGTACGGAAAATGGCGCCGGCAGGAGATCGACTGCAGGAGGTCGTTCAGCGGGGGTCGGAACTGCAGTCGATCTCCTGCCGGCGCCATTTTCCGTACGGAAACTGGGAACTGGTTGCAGAGGCAAAGACGAAGGCATCAGGACCAAGACATCATGAACACAGAACATCTGGAACATCAAGACTCAGGAACGGAACCACAGAACATCAGGACATAGAACAGGTGATGAAGGAGCTCCGACGGAGGATGAGACTAAGAACATCAGAACAAGGAGACCAGGAACACAGAACGAAGAGCCATCTAGACAAGTGAAGACCATGGAGGACCTGGACCAGCACAGAAGAACATGGACAACCATGGATTCTGATTCAAAGGCCTTGAGGAACAGGAACTGAGCCCTTTTATAGGGCTGAAGCAGGAAGTGGAGTGATGAGGACTTCTGGTAGAACCGCGGGCTTTTTTCCACCACTGGCCCTTTAAATAGAAAGAAGAGGTGCACCGGTGCCTAGGAAGGCCCAGGAATGAAGCAGGACCATGGACAGCGGCGGCCTCCAGGCCGCGAAGATGAAAAGCAGGCAGGCATCGGGAGTGGCCTCCAGGCTGCAAGATGGCGTTGACAGTGGCTTCCCAAGCGGCACAGGCCGCAAAGAAGATCCCTGGCGGCTCTCCTTGCTGCGAAGAGCGGTGTCAGACGGCGAATGCGGCTTCAGGCACAATGAAGGCAGCGCCGGCAGCGGTCTCCAGCTGCCCAGGGGAATCCCAGCGGGGAAACCCCCGCTGCAGAGGTGAAGCTCCAGCGGCGGAACAGGCTGTGAAAAGGATAGTCGGCACTCGGTAGCAGCAGCTCCATGCCACAAAGGAGCAGCAACTCGGTGGCGGCACCAGGCCGCGAAGAGGAAGATCGGTGGCGGCGGCTCCACGCCACATGAGGGTCCCGGCAGCAGCGGCACTCACAGGTCACAAAGGAAGACATCGGCGGCCCCACCTGCCGCATAGGGTGGCGTCGGACTGCACAGAGGCGGCAGCAGTGATGGTGGTGGTAAGTGGAGGCTTGCTCAAGGGATGGGGTCTGCGAGCAGGATTGTTACATCAGGCATGTCTGAACCTAGCTGACACCATGCAGTTTCATGAGATACATCAGGTGCTATGTCAAACTGCTTGCCTGTTGGCTTAACATAGCACCACCCCAACTGCCTGCCTGTGCAACCAAGACATCTTCTCCCAGAAAGGGTTCCTGCCCCTTGTGAGATAGGGATCCTTCCTCAGGGGCTAATTTGGTCATGACTATTTTCCCTTATCATCCACCCTTTGGCTCTGTAACCCCAACAAAGGTCTGGGGTAGTCATGGGCTTTCTCAGTCCTTCTTCCCTTTTCCGCCCAGGAAATTCAATTGTGACTTGATTATACACAAAGTCCTTGAGTGTTTCCTCAAATAAGTTATTAAATAAATCTCCAATGTCTGACAAATGGAACCCATCCTTTTGGTAAAAGCTGTTGGGGAGCGCTAGGTAGCGGCTTACTCAGGGGAGAGTGTGTTCCCTTGGGCCACGGCTTGACCCCAGAGGAGGACTCTGGAGAAGCGCAGAGGCAGCCAGGACGTATCCGAGCACGGGTGGATAGGCTGAAGACTTGGAGCGTTCTGACCTCTGCTGAACCCGAACGCACCAGGGGAGATCCAGGAACTTAATGCTGGTCTCTGGGGTAACCCTCCGGCCACTCGATAGCCTTTTCAGACTTGTCACCCGGGAATGGCAGATGCAACAGAGGTCGAGGACAGGCGATGTCTCTGGAACAAGGATGAGACGTAGGCGCTTGGAGACTAGGATGAGACGTAGGTGCTTGGAGACTAGGATGAGACATAGGAGCTTGGAGACTTGGACGAGACTAGGCACTTAGAGATTCAGGCAGGCGCTACCCCTCAGGGCACCATACACAGCCCCCCGTGGGCTGGTCGTGGACCACCCTGTCCCACTGTGTACCCTGCACAACCTGAAGAGGCTGGTCGCCAGTCACACAGAGAGCGGGACAAGCGCAGGACTGAAGGGTGGCCAATGTAACCCCAATATTTAAAAAAAGCTCCAGGGGGGATCCAGGTAACTATAGACCAGTGAGCCTGACTTCAGTGCCGGGAAAAATAGTGGAAACTATTCTCAAGAACAAAATTGTAAAGCATATAGAAAGACATGATTTAATGGAACATAGTCAACATGGATTTACCCAAGGGAAGTCTTGCCTAACAAATCTGCTTCATTTTTTTGAAGGGGTTAATAAACATGTGGATAAAGGTGAACCGGTAGATGTAGTGTATTTGGATTTTCAGAAGGCGTTTGACAAAGTCCCTCATGAGAGGCTTCTACGAAAACTAAAAAGTCATGGGATAGGAGGCGATGTCCTTTCGTGGATTACAAGCTGGTTAAAAGACAGGAAACAGAGAGTAGGATTAAATGGTCAATTTCTCAGTGGAAAAGGGTAAACAGTGGAGTGCCTCAGGGATCTGTACTTGGACCGGCGCTTTTCAATATATATGTAAATGATCTGGAAAGGAATACGACGAGTGAGGTTATCAAATTTGCAGATGATACAAAATTATTCAGAGTAGTTAAATCACAAGCAGACTGTGATACATTGCAGGAGGACCTTGCAAGACTTGAAGATTGGGCATCCAAATGGCAGATGAAATTTAATGTGGACAAATGCAAGGTGTTGCATATAGGGAAAAATAACCGTTGCTGTAGTTACACGATGCTAGGTTCCATATTAGGAGCTACCACCCAGGAAAAAGATATAGGCATCATAGTGGATAATACTTTAAAATCGTCAGCTCAGTGTGCTGCAGCAGTCAAAAAAGCAAATAGAATGTTAGGAATTATTAGGAAGGGAATGGTTAATAGAACAGAAAATGTCATAATGCCTCTATATCGCTCCATGGTGAGACCACACCTTGAATACTGTGTACAATTCTGGTCGCCGCATCTCAAAAAAGATATAGTTGCGATGGAGAAGGTACAGAGAAGAGCTACCAAAATGATAAAGGGGATGGAACAGCTTCCCTATGAGGAAAGGCTGAAGAGATTAGAGCTGTTCAGCTTGGAGAAGAGACGGCTGATGGGGGATATGATAGAGGTCTTTAAGATCATGAGAGGTCTTGAACGAGTAGATGTGACTCAGTTATTTTCACTTTCGAATAATAGGACTAGGGGGCATTCCATGAAGTTAGCAAGTAGCACATTTAAGACTAATCGGAGAAAATTCTTTTTCACTCAACGCACAATAAAGCTCTGGAATTTGTTGCCAGAAGATGTGGTTAGTTCAGTTAGTGTAGCTGGGTTCAAAAAAGGTTTGGATAAGTTCTTGGAGGAGAAGTCCATTAATGGCTATTAATCAATTTTACTTAGGGAATAGCCACTGCTATTAATTGCATCAGTAGCATGGGAACTTCTTAGTGTTTGGGTAATTGCCAGGTTCTTGTGGCCTGGTTTTGGCCTCTGTTGGAAACAGGATGCTGGGCTTGATGGACCTTTGGTCTGACCCAGCATGGCAATTTCTTATGTTCTTATGTTCTAAGCTCAGGACGAAAGAGGAATCCGAGCAGCACTTGAAGATGGATGCAACCAGAACAGGGCTCCAATGACTGGGAACAGGACACCAGATCAGATATGGATTTACTCACAAGATGGTCATCTGGAGGTGGAATCCAGTGGGCGAGACAAGCTGGGAAACCCGGAGCCAGGAACTAGAGGGTCAGGGACAACTGGACACAGGGACTGAAGCAGTGGTACAACTGGAGACAGGAACAGAAAAACCTGGAACATCCAAAGACAGGGACATCCAAAGAGAGGAACCGGAGAAGACTGTGACATCTGAAGACTGGAGACAGGAACATCTGGAGGAAGGGACATCTGAACACAGGAAATGGAGAACTGGAACATCAAGGCATGGGACAGACAAGGATGCAGGATCCGACGAGAGACTAGGAACAACGGATGAAGACAAGGGAGCTCCCATGAACAAGGACCTTGAAGGAGAGACGATGGACCTCAGAAGCCTCCTGGAATGATGAGAAGAGATGAGGAATCCAAGAGCAGACAGGCTCCTTGTGAAGGCGATGAGGGACTGGCGAAGAGCCCTTTTATAGGGCTGAAGAAGAGATGCCGGCAGACGTAATCAAACAGGCCCGCAGGGCTTTTTCCGCCATGGGCCCTTTAAATATTGAAGAGCGGCGCGGCCATGCACCAAAGGAAAAGCTGCAAAGAGGGAGCCAGTGACTGTGCTCCTGCCGCGAGAGAGGGGCAGTCGTCTGCGGCATCCAGGCCGCAAAGGAAGGATTGGCAGTGGCACCGCTGCCGAGAAGAGAGGCAGCAATGGCGGCGGCTCACCCCTCGTGAGGCAAGGTTGAAGGCGGAACTCCTGCCACAGAGCAAGGCAGGGACATCGGCGGACCCTGTGGCAGGGAAGAGGCACATCGGTAGCCTTCAATCCGTGAAGAGAGCACGGCGATGGGCCGCGAGAAACAGCAGTGTTGGGGCTGTAGGGCCGGGAAGGTAAGAGGCTGCTCCTATCCCTCAATGAAGCAGCTTCAAAGCCCAGATGCTTGATTTTAAAGACCTCTGTTCCACAGTCTGAGATATGCTTATCTACACTGGATTATAATATTGGACCAAATTAGAATGCAGTAGCAGAGAAAATATGTTCATTATTCCTGCTTTATCTGGCGGATTAATTGATGGGAAGTTATATTACCTAGATGGTTGCCACAATATTCAAATAATTAGCCAATGGTCTGATACTAAGCCGCTGCCAGATGAGTGGGACTAGTTGCTCTCACCATCTGCTGTGCCTGCCCATCCAGTGGATGTTACCATCACAGAGTTGTCAGATTTAGAGGGATTCTCGGATTAGAATCCAATTGTAATGATGCACTGGGGATGACAAGACCTGGATTCCGCAGTTAGAAAAAGAGCTTTTAACTTCCCCTTTTATATTATATAGTTATTTAAGACAGAAACAGCTTAAGGCTGGACAGGTGACAGAGGGCTATGTAGCAAGCTAATAAATAATAGTAAGAATAAAACCATTTATAACTAGTAGTTGTTTACTTCTATAAGACCTTTAGGATTGCATAAGTATTAATGAATGTTAATGATCAAAATTCTGCAGTTCAGCTTTTGATAATCAGTCAGTGAAATGTTGCATTTCTGCTTTTTCTAGAGATATATAAAGAATAAATAATTAAATAATAAGAAAGTATACAAACTGACAATTTATTTGTTGAATCTTAATACCTTGCCTTATATGAAAGAAAGCAGAAATGAAAAAGTGTATTTAAGAAGGAATTGAAAGTGCAAAGGCAGGTATTGTTTCCTGATTCTTTATGGTGGCAAGCCTCTTTGTGTACACATATCTAGAATAAAGGGAACTTGTTCACTGCAGCAAGATGGGCTGTCAGATTTGATTCTTTTTACGTTCTTAACAGGGAAACAGACACCGAAAAAGGTAATAAAATTATCGCAGAGTGCAAGCTGAGGTAGGTCCCATACAATCTCATACCCATTCTCCTGCTTACCAAAAAGATGGCATGTCCAATGAGTCAGACCATCCTTCATCTGTAGTGCAAGCCAGAAATTAAGCAAAAAGAATACTTATGCAGTTACTCCTCCCCTGTTGGGTGACTCATTCTTAATGTATGTCATAAATGTGGCAAATTTCCATTGCCCCATTATATGAATGACAAAATTGGAAACTGGATTTGCAGCACTACTTGTCAGTGCTAATTCAGAATGAACGGTCTCTCAATTAGAGTTTGCCTTTGGCTACAGTCATACTATAGCAAGCTCATATTGCATTAGAGGAATGAGGTCACCATGCATAAGGTAATGCATGGTGCCCTTTGGTCAGATATTTGCATATGTGTAGGCATTATTGACCTGGCAGGTAACTAGTGGGATAATGGACTATATTAGCTGCTGTTTGGTGTCTGATTGGTCTGTCTTCAATCTGTGAATGTGGATTTGGAACTTATTGCCTCAGATTTGCACATTGTAGGCTTAGCAATGCTGATGCTGCATTATGGTCTTAGAACTAGGACTAATCTCCTAACATGGAGTGCCATAAGAATATTAAGGAAAATACTAGATGAAATAATGTGGTTTAAAATGGAGAGTCGCTTACTGAAACTAGAGAAAGCATACTCATTCTAGAATATGATGGGTGATTGGAAACCTCTAGTCTCATACTAGGCAGTCCATTATATACCATTCTGCCAGTGAGCACTTTTATGGTTTGTTTGTTAATTATTTAAAAGGATAGATTATTTGGCCTGGTCTGTTTTTAGTTATTTGTTATAATGTATGTTTTTCTTTGCTTTAATTCTACTTAATAAAGTAGAAATTTAATGTTTGTTTTTATTCATTGTTTATTTGTCTTTTATTATATGTTCTATTAGAATTCATTATATTACTTTATGAGTCTTTTTGAAAATGATGGAATATAAAAATGAGAAAATAAATGCCCTGGAAATATCATTCTACCCCTACATTTTTAAAATAAAATATGTCTGCTATGTGTGCCATTTCAGTTCCCTTGACTACCTCTTCTTGCTGGGCATGATTTATATTTTCAGCTACCCATGGATAGGGATGAGGTTGGGAACCCATCCTTTGCCCATTAAGTAATGATGGAGCTTTACATCTGTATGATGCCAGGGTGCTTGCCAAAGAGATTGGCAAAGGAGCTCCTTTCCTGCATGTCCCAAGTTGCCATAATTTCTGACTGTTTCGGGGCCAGTTTCCTGAAAGAGACTGCTTATAATGAGATAGAGAGTCAGCGATACAATTCTAAACAACTGACGTGTGTTTTGCTTATACTATCATATTTAAGTGTTAACATTGTAGAACAAAACTGATTTCCGTTTAATTGCCTCAGTTATCACCATTTCTTCTGACCAATAGTCCACCTTCCTGCCTCTAAAGCAAGAGTCTCAAATGTGCAAGATGACCTCAATCAGAAAGGCGCCAAAAAGGATACATTTTTGTAAGACCGTGTATGACCTATTCCTCTGGTCAATGTACAGCACACCAAGACCTCTGGCAATATAACTTGAATTCTATTCCATTAGAGGCATCTAAGAATAGGTCAAGTTCACAACATGACAGGTAGAGCCTGCCAAACAGATACTTCATTGTAATTCTGATGAAAAAATATTTCTCAAATCATTTCTCAGTGCCCTTGTAATGTTAATATGGTGACTGAGCCCAGCTGTTCCATTCATTAATCATAGAAACATAGAAATGACGGCAGAAGAAGACCAAACGGCCCATCCAGTCTGCTCAGCAAGCTTCGCACTTTTTTTTTCTCATACTTATCTGTTTCTCTTGGCTCTTAGTAACCTTTTGGTTCTATTTCCCTTCCACCCCCACCATTAATGTAGAGAGCAGTGTTGGAATACTTGCTCCATCAATATCACATGGCAGGCAAAATTCAGACTACCAATTAATGACTGAGGATATACTAAAGTGACTCTTTTGACTGATAATACTATTATTTTGTGCAACTTGTTGAGTTTGGACTCAGGCAGCCTGCACACCACATTCTGGGGATGCTTATTCAATTCCCAGAAAAATCAGGACCGTGTTGATTTCTTTAGTTTTGTTGTGGGTAAAGAGATACCCAGGTTATCTGCTACTGCTTGAAAACTGTCAAGCAGGTGCTAGCATGTACCTCAGGCCTCAGGGGAAACAAAAGGAAATCACTTCACTAGTGAATGATGGTTTAAGATCTGGTCACTTCTAAAGTGAATCAATGCAAAAAAACAGGCGAATGTTTTGAAGCAGGCACAAGAAATAGTGCAGCCTTTCGGCATACACATACAATATCATTGTAAAACTACCCCTGAAAATTAAATCTAAAAAGTATGATACTATCAGGGTATTTGAAAAAGAGGTAAAATGCTGTTTCTATATTTGTTTTGGTCATGAACATATTGCACCCACAGGAAACTGCCCAGTCAAATGAGGAAACCACTCAGTCAAATGAAAGTCATTGGACTAAACAGTCCTCTGGGATTAGGAAATTGTTCATGGACATCCTTTCAGGATAGGACAAGCTCTGAATGAGTCAGAACTTGCCTGGCTCCTTTTAGGATATGACTGTTAAAGGAGATGATGCCATTCTTTTGAAGAAAGAGCTATCAAAGGGGTGTGTCATATGTCTTAGTTTGAATTCTACTGCATCTTTGAAGTGCGATAAGGAACAAACATATTTTGCTCACACTTCACCTATAACATCTTGGAAGGGAAGGCAAAAAGCATAAGTATAACCAACTTGGTTTAACTATCTAATAAGCATTGGTATTGCACTGGTTCATATATCCTTTGATATCTGGTGCTCCCGGTAACATTGACATTTGGATACAAAGATTTCTTGTTTCTTAAATTTCATCCCTCCCGATGCAGCTGGACTGGCGAAACATGGAGTCTGTGTTGGGGGACTCCTTGCAGAAATCAATTCATTAACGTGGAGTTGCCATATTGGATATAATAAATATTTTGTGAACTGTGACCTAAGACGTTATCTGCACTTATTTTGTTTTCACTCAGATATCCTTTGAGCCAGGGTTGCATGTTAGTGACTGATAACTAGAGATAGTGCTTTGGCAAATTCAGCTAACTTGCTTGTTTTGCATTCCAGACCTGTCGGGATTTTTGGGGCATCTGGAGACAGGAGGACTGGTAATGCACATGGCAGAGGTACTAGAGAGGTTACGGCTTGTCTACTTACTTCTCCCGCTTGCCTGGGTAGTTGACTCTGGAGGTCATCACAATTCTCTGGGGCTTGGGCGGCTGCCACCCCACATTACTATAAGCAACTAACCACATACAGGAGTGGCTGCAGTAAGTCTACCTCCTTCTCCCAGCTGCTTCAGTGATGGCCTCTAGAGATTACTACAACCCACTTGAGTTGCTTCCATCCTGTGTTCTTCTCAGCTAGCCAGAAAGTGCTTGCCATAGCATTACCTCAGGTGAACAGAATTTTCTCATTTTTCCTCTCTCCGCTTTTTTCTCTTCCTTCCAATCATATTCCCTACTGCAGAATCCTCACTGTCCTCATTCTTGACATTCTTCATTTGACCAGCCATTCTGTTTTCTGCCCTGTCCACTGCTCTTGAAATTCAAAGTTTTCTTTCTCTCATCCAGCCATCTTCACTCTCCCTGACAATATCTCATTTTTGTCACTGTCGTGACACCTCTATCCTTCTCCTCTCAGTTGCGGATATCAATCCAGTCTTGGATCTGCTAAGCAATGCTCACCTACAATATTATCCCTTTTACCCTTCTTTATCCCTCATAAATAAAACTGAATCAAACATTTAAAAAACAAAAAAAGCCCCCAAAATGAAAATGGAGTCTCCCAAGGCCTCCCGTCCTGTCCCCACCACTCATCTCTCACACCCAGAAAAATGCCAGGGCCAGGATCCACCTGACACTGACCCAATCTGGCGGGGTCCACTGGTGAGGCCTAGGCTCAGGCCTCAGCCTCAGCCTTTGCTTAGGCTGGAGACTGGGCTCTTGCTCAATGACACGGCCTGGCCCAAAGGCCATATCCCAATGCCGGGGCCTTGGTCCAGCCCCAGAACAGATGCCGGCGCTCGGCCTGGAGGCTGAGCCCTGACACCTGGTCCTTGGTCTAGGTCAAAGCCTGGGCCTAGGTCCGATGCTGCGGCCTAGTTCAGAGGCCAGGTCCTGATGCTGGGACCTTGACCCAGGCCCAACACCAGGGCTTAGCCCAGAGGCCAGACCCTGATGCCTGGGCCTCAGCCTAGGCCGAGACCTGGGCCTAGGTCTGATGCTGCAGCCCGCTCCGGAAGGTGGGTCCTGACACCTGGACCTCAGCCCAACCCAGGCCCAAGGCCATGTCCTGATGCCTGGGCCTTGGCCTAGGATTAGGCCCAGACCTCACAGCTCTGTTGATGTCATCCTTTTCTTTCTTCTTTAAACTGACATAGTACGCTGGGGTTGCATCAGAGTTAATTAATGCCGATGCATTCACCATAGCAGACAGTGCCATTTTGATGTACACAGATCTGCTGGCATATTGAGCACAATGTCTGGCCAGACCTAGCCAAGGTAGCTTAATGTTATCTTTCCTGTCCAACAACTACTATGCTGAGTGAATGTGTCTTTTCAGTGGCAGATGACAACATGAGCCCTCATCACTCAGAGCTGGTGCCAGAGTTAATGGAAAATCTCCTTCATTTGAAAAAACAATCTGCCATTGGTTGGATTTCCAGAATTTCCATATGTGTGGCAAGATTACTGAAAGCACCTTGAAGGCCTTGCTGCCACTCTGCCTACCTGCCAAGCCCCTTATATCATCTTAGAGTCTTGCTCTTACTGCTTTGCTTACCTGTCATGCCCCAAATGTACCACCATAAGGTTCTTGCTGTTATTGATCTGCCTATCTACCATGCCCCTTATACCACATTAGAGGACTTGCTGACACATGCTTACCTGCCATTCCACTTATACTACCATAGGGGTCTTTCTGCTATTGATCTGCCTACCTGCCATAACCTTTACCACCTTAGGGGACATGCTGCCACATGCCTATCTGCTGTACCCCTTATACCAGGGCTCCCCAAACCTGTCTTAGAGACCTCACAGCCAGACAGGTTTTCAGGATATCCATACTGAATATGCATGAGATAAATTTGTACATACGGAGTCTTCATGATACGAAAATGTACCTCTTGAATATTTAGTGTGAATATCCTGAAAACCTGACTGGCTGTGAGGTCCCCATGAGATGTTTTGTGAAGCCCTGCTGCTACTGATCTGCCTACCTGCCATTCCTATAATGTACAAGTATGGGAGATTTGGTGCCTCTGTATTGTTTGCTGTTGTTTGTTGGTTATCCTGGGGTGTTTGTTTTTCCCCAGAGAAAATATTAAAAAAAATTAAAACAAATAATAATTTCTCGTCCTACTCCAGCCCATTTTATGTTTCTTTGTTTTGTTCTACCCCTCTATAATCCCAGCCTGGTTCTCTTACCCTGTTTGCTGGTTATATTGGAGTGTTTGTTTTTCCCCAGAAAATAATGTGAAATTAAAAAAAATGTTTCTTATCTCTCTCCACTCATTTTACGGTTCTTTATTTGCTGTTATATCCCGTATCCTTCATCTTAGGATTCTTTCATCCACTCAGCATCATTTGCTTTTACCACTAACACTTTGCCTATCAGGAAGCCCTTGATATATCATTTAGGGATGTTCATTCTTTTGAAATGACATAAACTATATTGACTATTGTGCAGAGGAAAAGCCCAATAAATAGTTAATGGGAAGTTTAAAACACAAATGTCAAAAATATCCCCCCGTAACTTTGTAAAAAAATGTTTTTCTTATGTCTGCTAATCAAAATTTGTCAGACCTTATAAATGCCAGGGATTATATAATTAACAAATCCTTGGACCATTTTGTTAGATGTTCTTCTTTGATAATTCTTTTGTTCATTTTCTCATTGCATCAAAATTGAAAGCCAAATAGTGATGCCTATAAATAATGTAATAAACTTAGCTGCATATATCCAGTGCCGTGTTTCGAGTCCATCTGCATCAGGGGTAATCCCATATTTCTTGTACTATAAAGCACCTTCATAAATAAGTTCTATTACTCAAGTGGTCCTATTATTTATAGACATCACTGTTTGGCTTTAAATTTTAATGCAATGAAAAAAATGAACAAAAAAATTATGAAAAAGGACCATCTAACAAAATAGTCCAAGGATTTCTCATTATGTAAGCCCTAGTGATTATAAGTTCTGACCAACTTTGGTTAGAGGATATAAGAAAATTTTTTTTAACAAAGTTACGGTGGGATATTTTTGACATTTATAAACAATATCAACTACATTATCTTTACCATTTCATTTTTCTTTTGTAATGAAATAATAGAAAAAAAATGTTGAGGTTTCTTCCTTTGTGCGCATTGTTTCCAATCACTGACTCCTGGGGCTGATGTTTTTTAAAAAAGGGAATAGCTGCCAGGTGGGAGTGAAGCCTATAACTGATGGTTTAATTTTAAAAATATATTACTTTATGGGGGGAAACAGCTGCCTCCAATAGTGGTTGTGGGGGAGGTGGGATGAGGGTCACTCTCAAGAAACCTCTGGGTTCTTCATTTTGGTTTCAGAAAATAGTGTGTGATATTTTCAATATTTGCACTTTTTGAAAATAGCATGCACTATTTTTCAAAACCATAACCAAAATGAAAAACAAAAACTAAAAAAAAAACATTGAAATAATAAAAAAAACCTTTAATAGCGCACACTCAAAAAGGCGGTGGAAGAGCGTGCCGTCTATTTTACCACACTTAAGACATAAAGGTGAGGGAGTGAGCTTCATTCGGAACCGGCGAACATCATCGCAGTATAAACTGTGCAGAATTTTGAACTGTACCTCTCGAAGACTTAAATCAGGTAATTGCTTATAAAGGGCTGTAAAGTACGCTGCCATCTGTTGAGCTGAAATTGGAAAGTCCAAAGTGGAGGACCATCGGGCAGCCAGACATTTAGGATTGCTAGCTGGTCGCATCTTGATTCCTAGTTTTTTCCAACCGGTGATAGTATTGGTAAGGTATGCTACATCAAACACTTTATTAGCAAAGTCGATTTCATTCACTAGCTCCACCGGCGACCACAAAAACGACTTCGCATAATGTCGTGCCTGTAGGTATGCGTAAAACTGTCGCACTGGCTATTGAAAAGTGCCAGCAAGGGTGGCAAAGTCCAGTAACGCATGTGTTTCCGGATCATACATGTGAAATAGAAAAACCACCCCTTTACTTGCCCATGTCTGGAAAACAGCACCACTGTCCCTCCCCGGCAAAAAGTCTACATTACCCAACATCAACAGAGGCATCAAAAGGGAAGCGACGCCCACTCGCCCTCCATGTTTATGGAGCCATCTCCAAGCCCGGATGCAGGGATATAACATCACTTTAGGATAATTAACAGGGCATTGCGCACCCGGCTGTTGCTGAATAATGCTCAGGGGAGCTCTGGGAGCAACTATGCTAGTTAATAAACCAGGCTTACAGTACTTATAAGTCCCTGTAAGCCATTCCCCCACAAACCTTAATTGATAGGCTGCATTGTATAACCGAAAATCTGGCAGATTAAGTCTTCCTTGTTCCCGGGGACGTTCTAATACTGTATAAGCGAGACGGGCCCGCTTCCCCTTCCATAAAAAGCACTGTATACTAGAGCGCAGGTGACGTAAATCTGCAACTATCACCCAACAAGGTACCATATGCAGAAGATACAGGAGCTTTGGCACAAGCACCATTTTAAGCAAAGCACACCTACCAAACAGAGACAATGGGAGAGGAGTCCACAGTTACAGAGATGCCTGAAGACGGGCAATACATACATATTGAGATCATACAGACAATCTAAATGCCATGGGATCCATACTCCTAAGTATTTAATTTTTCCCGGGGCCCATTGAAAAGGAAAGGGTCCTCCCCAGTTAACAGGTAACCAGTCATTTAAAGCTAAGGCTTCTGATTTAGAATAATTTATAGTAAGACCAGCTACCATCTGAAATTGATTAAAGAGATTAACTATGACAGGCACACTGGTCTGGTACCTCCCCACAAACAACAAAATGTCATCCGCAAATAGAACAGTTTTTAAAGGATGGCCTCCCACGCTAATCCCACTAAATTGTTGTTTGCTATGAAGACGGATGGCGAAAGGTTCCAGTGCCAGCACAAAGAGTAAGGGGGACAGAGGGCAGCCTTGACGGACCCCGCAATGCAAGGCAAAAGGATCCGTAGGGGTTCCATTCAACAGGATCGTGGCACTGGGATTGTTATATAGAACTCGTAACCACTGCAAAAAATCAACCGTAAATCCAAATCTCTGCAACGCCCAAAACATGTACCCCCAGGATAAGGAATCGAAAGCCTTTTCGGCGTCTAGGCTAAGGATCAGGGCTTCCGCTTCTGGTTGGTAACTAAGTGCTGCCAGCAACCGCCGTACATTCCGTACTCTCTACCTGCCCTTAACAAAACCTGTCTGATCCCCATGAATAAGTGAAGGCAAGATATTATTTAGCCTGGACGCCAGAACAGCTGCTAAGATTTTGACATCAGTGTTTAACAATGAAATGGGGCGATAGGAACCCACCTCCAAAGGGTCTTTCCCCAGTTAGTGAAATACCACTATAGCAGAATGATTGGAGAGTTCAGATAGGTGATTGGAGGTCAACAGCGCATTATAATATTTTTGCAAGGGGAATAGGACAGCAGATTGTAAAATTTTGTAAAATTCAGAGCCCAAGCCATCTTGCCCCACAGCCTTACCCAGCTTTAAGAGATGTATCACAGCAAAAGTTTCTTGAGTGGTTATAGGGCCATTCAAAGCAGCAATATGGGGGGCTGTCAGTCGCGGCCATTGAATGGTACCAAAAAGGGCATCCGTGGTCCCCACATCCATAGACTTATCCCCATACAATGCATATAATAGTTCAACAAACGCTGCACAATGGCTTCCGGGGAAGTTTGATGAATCCCCTGACTATCCCGTATACCCACCACAGACGCTCTCTGACCTCATGGTCTTACTAGGTGAGCCAGGAGGCGGTTCACTCTATTACCATGCTTATAGAGCTGATATTGATAGTATTGAGCAGATTTAGATGCAAGCTGGTGGAGCAAATGATTTAAGGCTTCCCGGGCCTTGTCCACTTGAGATTTTGCCTCTGGCGTCATCACTAGCATGTGGTGTTTCTGGGCATCTTTAAGGAACCCTGTTAACTGGAAAATTTCAGCATTGCACTGTCGGTTGTGCTTAGCCACGTAAGCTATGCAAGCCCCCCTCATGACCGCCTTTCCCGCCTCCCATACCATCGCAGGGGTGACATCAGCAGTATTATTGATGTCCATATAGTCTTTCCAGCAGCCTTGAAGATATAAGTGGAATTGTTTATCCAAGTATAGATCCGGCCGCAGGCGCCACGAGAACAGAGGTCTGACTTGGTGACCACATCGTAGTACCATGCTCACCGGGACATGGTCAGAGAGGGAAATGGTTCCAATGCTTGCATCAGTCACCTGAGGAAAACAACGGTCTGAAACTAGTAAATAATCTAATTGGAAGTATGTATGATGCAGGTTAGAGAAAAATGTATAGTCCCGGTCGTCCGGATGTAAAACTCTCCAGACGTCCAGTAACCGCAATTCCCGGCATAGTAAATTCACTTCCACATCCTGATCCGACCCAGAAACAGGTTTTGGGGGGTTAGTATCCAATTGTTTATTGGCAACTATATTAAAGTCTCCACCTACAACTGTCATGCAGTCAGAATAAGCTGCCAGTAAGCTCACCATCGTAGTAAAAAAGGTCTGGGAGTACACATTTGGGGCATACAAATTACAAAATACTACTTGTTGTTGATATAAAGTTCCCACTACTATGAGGTATTTTCCCTTCACATCTTGATATGTGCGCAATAACTGGAATGGCAGTTTTTTATGTATGAGGATGGCAACCCCTCTCCTACACAATGAGTATGAGGAATAGTAACACTGTCCCACCCAATCCCTTCTCAATTTAACATGTTCCTTATTATCTAGGTGGGTTTCCTGCAAAAACACCACCTGAGCTTTCAACCTTTTAAACAGTGTGAAAAGCTTTTGCCGTTTAATAGGAGAGTGAATGTCATCCACATTCAGCGAGACAATCTTAACTTATGCCATTACCCTTAATGTTGAAAGTATCTCTATGAGGAGCCCCAACCTGGGACTCCCAAAACAGAGAAGAAACATCTCCAAGGCCTCCCAGCCTAGACCCCGGAGGAAAAAGAAGCCATATTTTAATGTGCTTGGTCCAAACCTTTGGTCTAGATCTACAAACAGCCCTCTCACCCCTCCCCCCCCACACACGACCCCTACCCCACCCCTACATCCACATCTCCCAACAGCCATACCATTCGTACACCATACATCCATAGAAACCATACACACCAGTGCTCTAAGAGGCTCAAGGCTTGCACCATCCCCAGCTGGTACTCTGGATGATAGGGCTTCCCTCCTCCAGCCCCTTCTCCTTCCATGCCACCCATCCCTATGAGGTGACAACCAACAGGATCAGGACTCACCCTTGGCCATTTTAATCAAGTAAAAGGTGCATCCCAGGACTCCAAAATAAGTGTATCCGTTCCCCACTGCTCCAGTTCTGAAAAAGTAGAGGTCTGTGCTGATATCCTAATACTACAAGCCTTGTGATGAAGAGTATGTTCGAGCTGCTATGGACTAGAACAGAAGAGAAGAGGAGAAATCCCCTGCGGTGCAGGACATTGCAACTCACGATTCAACGCCTGAGGCCTCATTCCAACCGGCTCTTGACCAGAAACAGATCTGTCTTGGTCACTAAAGAAACAGTCTGAATATAGAGCTGCAGCTCCAGAACTCAAACTTAGTAAAACTACGTAATTGAGAACCAAAAAACAGATCAGATCTCCTGTTCATTCCCCGCCGGGTGCCGGCAAAGACTTTAAGAAACCATCTGCTTCTTCCTTAGAGTGGAAAAATAATACTTTGTTAGCATGATAGACTCGTAGCTTCACAGGATATAGTAAAGCGAAGTTGATGCCACATTTGTGCAGCTCAGTACAAGCCGGGGCAAGGACCTTCCTCTGACCAGCGGTGGTAGCAGAGAAATCATTGAACAGCAGCAAACAATGACCCTGATATTCTACTGTGGCTGTCTGCCGATAGGGCCTCATCAATTGTGTCTTATGGGTCCAATTCAAGATGCGTGCCATTACAGGCCTCGGCCGGGTATTCCCCTCCCTTTGTGGTCTGATCCGATGTACCCTTTCATATTGTAGGCGCTCATCAGCTAAGGCCAGTCCAACCTGTTGTGGCAGCCAGTGTTCCACGAACTGTTGCAGTTCACCGTCCTTTAGAAGGACTCATAATCAGGCTAGCCACTTTTGTTTTGTTTTGTCTTACTATGGTAATGTTTTTATTAGGGATGTGAATCGTTTTTGAACGATTAAAATTATTGTCAGATAATTTTAAAATCATCCAAAATCGTTAGAGTGCTCGATACAATACAAATGCCCCCGATTTATCGTCAGGGGCATTTGTATTGTATCGTTAAATAGGGCGCGAGAAAACCGGCACACCAAAAAAACCCTAAAACCCACCCCGAACCTTTAAAACAAATCCCCCACCCTCCCGAACCCCCCTAAAATGTTTTAAATTACCTGGGGTCCAGTGGGGGGGGGGTCCCGACGCGATCTCCTTCTCTCTCTGGCCACGGCTGCGTTGAGAAATGGCGCCGGTGGCCCTTTGCTCTTATCATGTGACAGGGCAAAGGTAGCGCCGGCGCCATTTTGGTTCCTGGCTCCCGACGTCACGCGTGCAGGAGATCGCCCCTGGACCCTGCTGGACCCCCAGGAACTTTTGGCCAGCTTGGGGGGGTGCCTCCTGACCCCCACAAGACTTGCCAAAATTCCAGCGGGGGTCCGGGAGCGACCTCCTGCACGCGGGCCATATTGCCAATCTTCAAAATGGCGCCGGCGCTACCTTTGCCCTCACTATGTCATACGGGCGACGGGTTCATGCCACTGTTGTTGGCGCTCTGTTTTGAAGTCTTGGGGTGTTCTTCCCATTCTAGCTTGCTTCTTTGTTGGTTATACTGGGGTGTTTAGTTCCAACAAAAAAAAATTGAAATATGAAGAACAATTACAAAGTTTCTCCACCCAGTCTACCTGTTTATGATTCTTTGTTTTGTTCTACCCTTCCACAGTCCTAACCTGATTCTCCCATCCTGTTTGTTGTTTTTGCTGGGGCGTATTGTCCATAAAAGTTCTCAGTTAGAAGGAAAGAATATAGGCAGAACAGAAAACAATCATGTAGTGGAAAAACCTTTTACATGTTTGGTTGTAAGTTACATGTAAACCGACACGATGTGCAAACGGTTGTCGGCATATAAAACCGTTTAAATAAAATAAAATAAAATAAAATGTTAGGAAGTGATAAAAGTTTCAGATGGAAGAGGGAGCTAATCCAACACCAGAAAATCAAGAAATATAAGAAACTTGGTTCAGCTATACGATATGGGAAAAGATTTGTTAATAAACCTTACAAATTCCTACGGAAGCCATGCTGAATAGAGACAATTGACATGTTCTGATTGTGAACCAAGTTTCAATCAGAAAATAAATTTCACAAGAACTAGGGTTGGGCATTCAGGAGAAACAAAATAGGAAATTAAATTACATTTCCTAATTCATTTCAGGTCGTTTCCAAAATGGCAAAATTTAAATTCTGATTCAATTTTGTCCTGTTTTGAAAACTGGGGAAAAAAAAGTCAATGTTAAAGCCCGAAGCTGGGGCCTTGCCTAGGCATAGGCCAAGGCCCAATGCAGGGGCTGTGGCCTACATCCAAGCATGATGCCTTGGCCTCAGCTTAGGCCCTGGCCTGATGCCTCAGCCTCTGCCAAGACCCAAGCAAAGGCCCAGGCCCAGGAAATTTCTTGATCCCCACTTACCTTATCCATTGATAATTTGATGCTGAATCCACACCCGGTCCTGATGCCTGGGCCTTGGCTCAAGTCTAGGCCCAATGCCAGGGCACAGCCTGGAGGCCAGGTCTCAATGTCAGGGCCTTGGCCTAGGCCAGGGCTAGGACCCAGGTCCAATGCCGGGGCCTAGTCCAGAAACCAAGTCCCAATGCTTGGGCCTCAGCCTAAGCCCAAGCCCAATTCTGGGGCCTAGTCCAAAGGCCAGTTCACAATGCCTGGGCCTCAGCCCAAGCCCAGGTCTGATGCTGGGGCCAGACCCAGAGTCCAGGTCCTGATTTATTTATTTAAAATATTTACTGTATATGCCACCTATAGTATAGTTCTACGTGGCTTACAATTGAGTATATATACAAAGTAATAAAACATTCATCATAAATACATAGATAAAAGAGGACAGATATAACAGTAATTATACATTCTTGTGTTTTAAGTTACCGTCACTTCAGTTACCTGTCACATTTTGCAACAGTAAACTTTTCTTTTATTGAATTAACATTTCCTGGTGTCAAAATTGTTGTTGGTGCCCAGGTCCTGAAGGTCCACTGCCTTCTTTCTTCTTTTTTGAAATAACGTTAGTTGCTGGGAATGCATCGGAGTAAATTAATTCCTTCACATCCTCTTTAGTGAAGGCCTGTGCTCTGGCGGCCAGGTCTGGGACTGACCCTGGACTGAGACTCTGGCATTGGAATCCGGCCTCTGGGCAGGCTCCGGTATCAGGCTAAGGCCCAGATGTCAGGACCCGGCCTCCAAGTCTTAGCCTTGTGTACAGGCTAGGCCGAGATTTCAGCGAGCTACTGGGGCATAGGCCTACACAAGGCCAAGGCTTCGGCCTGGGCTTAGATTTTGTAATCAGATTCCCTGACTGGGTAAGTAGAGACCAGAGAGAATCCTGGTCCCAGCATTTTTTCAGGTGGGAGGGATAGGTGATGGGGACGGGAGGCCCCATTTCTTTTGTTTTTTTTTAACTAATTAAATGAAATAAACATTAAACAAAATTAAATTTTCCTCAAAAAATGGAATGAAGAACCAAATGAAATTTTACTTCTTCCCACCCCCTAACAAGAACCCCAAAATTCTAACCAGCAGCAAGATCAGTTTCAAGTAGGGAATGTAAATAAAGCTTATGTCATAAAAGTGGTACTGGTCACAGATATTTCTCTTGTACTAAATCTGACAAGTGGCAAGTGCTTCAACAGGAAGACAGACAACATCTCTCATGCTACTCTGCCTTGCTGCTATAATTCTTATCCTTCACTTTAGGAGACTTTTTTCCACTCAGCATTTCTCAACAATGGGAGAAGAAGACACAAAAGGCACCAAATAGAAAGAGCGTGAAAAAATTGGAGTAGTCCTTACAAAGTGTTGTAGAACAAAAAGTTAAAACTTATTAGGATATTGGAACTCCACACATTTTTTAGATTAAATAGATCCACTTAGGCAAAGTGATGTCCCCTGACATGGTCACCATGTTTCACCCCACGGGTTACATCAGGAGGGACCATACAGTACAGTTCAAACAAGCTACAAAAAAAGAATAAACAGTCAGTAAGACAAACAAGAAAAGTGTACAGCAAGACAAAACATAGTAACGTATGCAGCAGAAAATTGTGAATCACACAATCTCACAATCCGACCTTAAAGAGAACTGAGAGCATAAGCTTAATTGAAAAGTTAATTGCCAAAGAGAACTAAATGGGTATATAAACGAGAGCACAATATAAGGTGTTATTGGGAAACCGACCTGAAGGAGAACTTACAATCACATGGTCGTCACTTATATTATAACTTCTCCCTCAGGTCGGTTTCCCAATAACACCTTATATTGTGCCTCTCGTTTATATACCCATGTAGTTCCCTTTGTGGTCAGACTGGCAGTTAGCTTTTCTATTAAGCTTATACTCTCTAGGGATGTGAATCGTTTTAGGACGATTAAAATTATCGTCCGATAATTTTAATATCGTCTTAAACCGTTATGGAACACAATACAATAGAGATTCTAACGATTTATCGTTATAAATCGTTAGAATCGTGAGCCGGCACACTAAAACCCCCTAAAACCCACCCCCGACCCTTTAAATTAAATCCCCCACCCTCCCGAACCCCCCCCCAAATGACTTAAATAACCTGCGGGTCCAGCGGCGGTCCGGAACGGCAGCGGTCCGGAACGGGCTCCTGCTACTGAATCTTGTTGTCTTCAGCCGGCGCCATTTTCCAAAATGGCGCCGAAAAATGGCGGCGGCCATAGACGAACACGATTGGACGGCAGGAGGTCCTTCCGGACCCCCGCTGGACTTTTGGCAAGTCTTGTGGGGGTCAGGAGGCCCCCCCCAAGCTGGCCAAAAGTTCCTGGAGGTCCAGCAGGGGTCAGGGAGCGATTTCTCGCCGCAAATCGTTTCCGTACGGAAAATGGCGCCGGCAGGAGATCGACTGCAGGAGGTCGTTCA
The DNA here is from genome assembly GCF_901001135.1 of Rhinatrema bivittatum. Classification (NCBI taxonomy): domain Eukaryota; kingdom Metazoa; phylum Chordata; class Amphibia; order Gymnophiona; family Rhinatrematidae; genus Rhinatrema; species Rhinatrema bivittatum. The sequence continues at coordinate 199,147,342 of NC_042616.1, read as the reverse complement.
GCGAGGGTTCCGGCGCCTCGCTGAACGACCTCCTGCAGTCGATCTCCTGCCGGCGCCATTTTCCGTACGAAAACGATTCGCGGCGGGAAATCGCTCCCTGACCCCCGCTGGACCTCCAGGAACTTTTGGCCAGCTTGGGGGGGGCCTCCTGACCCCCACAAGACTTGCCAAAATTCCAGCGGGGGTCCGGAAGGACCTCCTGCCGTCCAATCGTGTTCGTCTATGGCCGCCGCCATTTTTCGGCGCCATTTTGGAAAATGGCGCCGGCTGAAGACAACAAGATTCAGTAGCAGGAGCCCGTTCCGGACCGCTGCCGTTCCGGACCGTCGCTGGACCCGCAGGTTATTTAAGTCATTTGGGGGGGGGGGGTTCGGGAGGGTGGGGGATTTAATTTAAAGGGTCGGGGGTGGGTTTTAGGGGGTTTTAATGTGCCGGTTTTGCGATTTTACGTTTTTTCGATTTTTTACGATTTTTCACGATTTTTCACGATATTTTACCCCCCCAAACGGCAACAATACGATTCCCTCCCCCTCCCAGCCGAAATTGATCGTTAAGACGATCGAGGACACGATTCACATCTCTAATACTCTCAGTTCTCTTTAAGGTCGGAAGCTTTTTCACACTATTGCATTGCTTTCGTCATCTTGAGCTTTATTTTTATTGGTTAATTTCTTCTCTCATGGTCGACATTGATTGGTTAGAATTTTTTGGCACCATTTTTAAGCGTCTTTTTAAAATGTCCTGCAATGAATTATCTCTGAGTGAACTTCTTTAAAAAATAAGAGTATCTGTGATTCACAATTTTCTGCCGCATACGTTACCATGTTTTGTCTTGCTGTACACTTTTCTTGTTTGTCCTTACTGTTTATTCTTTTTTTTATGTATGGTCCCTCCCGATGCAGCCCGTGGGGCAAAACATGGTGACCATGTCGGGGGACATCACCTTGTTCTAAGTGGACCTTTTTTAATCTAAAAAATTTGTGGAGTTCTAATAAAATTTAACTTTTGTCCTACAATACTTTGTAAGGACAAAAGGACAATTTTTCCGTGCTCTTTCTCTTAAGTGATTTTCATACTGAGTGTTGAATCCCTCTCTGATATCTTTGTGGCTAGAAGAAGACACAAGTAATTTCTTAGAGTCTATGAAAACTCTCAACTGTTTAGGAGCAAAAAAGATGAAGCAATCAGCAGTAAACCTAACTACTATACATTTACATGAGTATCCTAACATAAAAGATGCACCAAGAGATTGGACTTCCTGGCGCAAAGCCAGGAATCCCTTCCTTCTTTCCTGTGCAATATTGGCAAGATCTGGAAAGATCTGTTCAGCTTGGCATTCAAATTCTGAAAGTGACTATGCTTTACGAAATTGTCTTGCTCATAAACAAATGAAACTAAAAGCCCTTTCAGATATCTCTAAAGTAGAAGTTTCCAAAAAATCAGATTAGTTTGTGGTCTGAGGAGGGTTGCACATCTATATAAGAACAAGTAAATGGCAGGAAATACACCCTATTAAAAGACGGAATAATTTCCAGAGAAAACTGCAATATTTCAATTAGATATTTACGCAGAGTAATTCTTGACAATTCCTCTATAACTTTAGGAAAATTAAAAAATCACACATTCAAATGTCTTAAACGGTTCTCAATAAATTCCACTTTCCTTGCAAGAATGTACTGTTCTTGGATTATTGCAGCATTAACGAACTGAACCCCAATATTGACTGGGTAAATGTATTATCGGGTCACGCTAGAGAGATAACGTTCCTGGATGGAATAAATGATAGCTTTATGGAGCAATTGGTTCAGGAACTGACGAGAGAGGGAGCAATTTTAGATCTAATTCTCAGTGGAGCAGAGGACTTGGTGAGAGAGGTAACGGTGGTGGGGCCGCTTGGCAATAGTGATCATAATATGATCAAATTTGATTTAATGACTGGAAGAGGAACAGTGTGCAAATCCAAGGCTCTCGTGCTAAACTTTCAAAAGGGAAACTTTGATAAAATGAGAAAAATTGTTAGAAAAAAATTGAAAGGAGCAGCTACAAAAGTAAAAAATGTCCAAAAGGCGTGGTCATTGTTAAAAAATACCATTCTAGAAGCACAGTCCAGATGTATTCCACACATTAAGAAAGGTGGAAAGAAGGCAAAACGATTACCGGCATGGTTAAAAGGGGAGGTGAAAGAAGCTATTTTAGCCAAAAGATCTTCATTTAAAAATTGGAAGAAGGATCCAACAGAAGAAAATAGGATAAAGCATAAACATTGGCAAGTTAAATATAAGACATTGATAAGACAGGCTAAGAGAGACTTTGAAAAGAAGTTGGCTGTAGAGGCAAAAACTCACAGTAAAAACTTTTTAAAATATATCCGAAGCAGAAAGCCTGTGAGGGAGTCAGTTGGACCGGACCGTTAGATGATCGAGGGGTTAAAGGGGCACTTAGAGAAGATAAGGCCATCGCGGAAAGATTAAATGATTTCTTTGCTTCGGTGTTTACTGAAGAGGATGTTGGGGAGGTACCCGTAATGGAGAAGGTTTTCATGGGAAATGATTCAGATGGACTGAATCAAATCACGGTGAACCTAGAAGATGTGGTAGGCCTGATTGACAAACTGAAGAGTAGTAAATCACCCGGACCGGATGGTATACACCCCAGAGTTCTGAAGGAACTAAAAAATGAAATTTCATACCTATTAGTAAAAATTTGTAACTTATCATTAAAATCATCAATTGTACCTGAAGACTGCAGGATAGCAAATGTAACCCCAATATTTAAAAAGGGCTCCAGGGGCAATCCGGGAAACTACAGACCGGTTAGCCTGACTTCAGTGCCAGGAAAAATAGTGGAAAGTGTTCTAAACATCAAAATCACAGAACATATATAGAAAGACATGGTTTAATGGAACAAAGTCAGCATGGCTTTACCCAGGGCAAGTCTTGCCTCACAAATCTGCTTCACTTTTGTGAAGGAGTTAATAAACATGTGGATAAAGGTGAACTGGTAGATATAGTATACTTGGATTTTCAGAAGGCGTTTAACAAAGTTCCTCATCAGAGGCTTCTAGGAAAAGTAAAAGGTCATGGGATAGGTGGTGATGTCCTTTCATGGATTGCAAACTTGCTAAAAGAGAGGAAACAGAGAATAGGATTAAATGGACAATTTTCTCAGTGGAAGGGAGTGGACAGTGGAGTGCCTCAGGGATCTGTATTGGGACCCTTACTTTTCAATATATTTATAAATGATCTGGAAAGAAATACGACGAGTGAGGTAATCAAATTTGCAGATGACACAAAATTGAGTAGTTAAATCACAAGCAGATTGTGATAAATTGCAGGAAGACCTTGTGAGACTGGAAAATTGGGCATCCAAATGGCAGCTGAAATTTAATGTGGATAAGTGCAAGGTGATGCATATAGGGAAAAATAACCCATGCTATAATTACACAATGTTGGGTTCGATATTAGTTGCTACAACCCAAGAAAGAGATCTAGGTGTCATAGTGGATAACACATTGAAATCGTCGGTTCAGTGTGCTGCAACAGTCAAAAAAGCAAACAGAATGTTGGGAATTATTAGAAAGGGAATGGTGAATAAAACGGAAAATGTCATAATGCCTCTGTATCGCTCCATGTTGAGACCGCACCTTGAATACTGTGTACAATTCTGGTCGCCGCATCTCAAAAAAGATATAATTGCGATGGTACAGAGAAGGGCTACCAAATGATAAGGGGAATGGAACAACTCCCCTATGAGGAAAGACTAAAGAGGTTAGGACTTTTCAGCTTGGAGAAGAGACGACTGAGGGGGGATATGATAGAGGTGTTTAAAATCATGAGAGGTCTAGAACGGGTAGATGTGAATCGGTTATTTACTCTTTCGGATAGTAGAAAGACTAGGGGGCACTCCATGAAGTTAGCATGGGGCACATTTAAAACTAATCGGAGAAAGTTCTTTTTACTCAACGCACAATTAAACTCTTGAATTTGTTGCCAGAGGATGTGGTTAGTGCAGTTAGTATAGCTGTGTTTAAAAAAGGATTGGATAAGTTCTTGGAGGAGGTCCATTACCTGCTATTAAGTTCACCTAGAGAATAGCCACTGCCATTAGCAATGGTAACATGGAATAGACTTAGTTTTTGGGTACTTGCCAGGTTCTTGTGGCTTGGATTGGCCACTGTTGGAAGCAGGATGCTGGGCTTGATGGACCCTTGGTCTGACCCAGTATGGCATTTTCTTATGTTCTTAACACTTTTTATATCTTCTACCAAAGTTTAAATTCTTCCAGCATGTACCAACAACTGATTATTATGTTCCTGAGGCAGGGAGTCTAATGTGGAGGACATTGATACTTTAGCTGAATATTCTTGAAATTCCGGGCCCAGCTTAAACACTAAGGAGTCCATATTTAGCCACTGAGTGCCTAGTTAAGTTAACCAGATACATGTATCCGGTTAACTTAACTGGGATATTCAGCAGCATAGTTAGTTAGCAGGATAGGTATATCTGGCTAGAATGTAGCCAGTTAAGCTTTTTAAAATAGCAGCTTAGCCATTTAGACAGATTACTTTTCAGTTATCCATCTAAATGGCCTTTGAATTTCAACCCCTCAGTCCCAAATAGAATCCAAAGTGACAACAGCCAGTTTGGGAATTAAAGTTACAGTCTTAGAACCACCAGAAACAGATGATGACAGGGGAGGTTGTAGATTTAAATTAACAAAAACTGAATTAGAAATCTCACCAGTTGGAGAAATAGTAGCTTGCAAACTTTCTGGGCACTCTAGACTGGAGCTCACGTACCCCATTGATGGTAATGCCATTCCAAACATTCAACCCATAGCAAGTCCTTCTGACACAGCTCCAGTGACTTCATCACCTGGAGACACGAGTGCCTTACCTGGTAAGTTGAAATGCTCTTCTGGCAGAGGTTTCAGATCAAGGGACTCAAGGTAGCTTCCCCAGATGTATTTGATGCTCCTCTCACAAACCCAGCAACAGGGATCATGTCCCCCAACATAGGAGACAATGTTACAAATTTGATAATGAATTGCTGCCCAGAGGGAAGTTAAACTGCTGAGGGGAAGACACAACTGAAAGCTCTCTTTTTAAAGTGTTTTTCAAACCTCTTAAATAGGAAAAATATAATCTTCTAAGATTTATTTATTTTTTGTTACTTTTCAAAAATAATTGTTTTCTTAATTTTAGTAGGACTTGATGTTGCCTTGTTTTGTTTCTGTGGTTTATCTGCACAAATTGGGAATAATCAATGGTCAAGAACACATCTCAGGAGGATGCAGAAGAATAAATGAGCAAAGCTATCTGGGTTTTGGATTTACTGGAGTTCATTGTAAAATGTCCCAAATCCGACGAGCCCATCATCCTAAATAAAGTTTATAGAAGCTGACAGGTTCATTCATCAATAGCAGCCTAATTCATGCAATAAATACTGCATTAGAGAGAGAGAGAGAGAGAGAGAGACTGACTAGCCATAATACCCTGACCCTAGATAGGTATTTATATCTCTATGGGAGGCCCACCTAGTAACTCGAAGTGAGGTTTAGGTATTAGTGTAGGGGTTAGGGGCCACTTTGACATTCAGTGTGAGACGTTTAAACAGAACAGTGCTCTCTTGTGAACATTTGATGACCCTCGGAGTGAGGAAATGTCACCCAAAGTTGAGATTTGTGCAATGTTCTCTCAACCTAGCTTGATGTTACCCAGGTAGTATGTAGGAAATATCACCTTCTGGCACTTATCTCAAAGTGATTGCAGTTTGTGGTAACTTAGCTCTTTGCATAGGTATTATTGCAATAAACTCCCTATTAACATAAAACACACCCCTTTTCCCATCGCACGTGATATTTACCACATTTTGATAAATCCAGGCCTAAATATTCTGTGAGTGGAGAACATCCATGTTGAATCGGTTCACATGTCCTCTGAACAGAAATATTCCACATTTCTGTTTGAGAAGAGGGTCACAGTATAAACTAGCCTCAGATACCTTCTCCCTAGATTGGAAAGATGGTCATCTGTATGTGTATCCTCCAATTCCTCTAGTGGTAATGACTTTGCTAAAACTCAGAAGAGACAGCGAACTATGATTCGAATAGCTCCCTATTGATTGAGACAAATTTGTTTCCCACTCCTATGCGAGTTGCCCATTGGGGAAGCAGTTCAGGTGGGGAATTCCCCAACTTGAAACACACAGAATCTCAGTTACAGGTCCCTAGCCCTTACAGCCTGGATGTTAAGAAGATAGTATTCAGTTCCCTGAATCTGCCTGATAATGTACCTTGTATTCTTCTGGCTTCTAGGAAGGTTTTATTTTTTTAAGTGTAGGAAATTTGCCATCTGGTCAAAGAAAAAAACACCTAGATCCTTTCTCCTATCCCATACAAAACAACTTGAATACATTTTATATTTGTTAGAATATGGCCTGAAGATTAAGTTCATTAGGGTTCACCTCACTACCACTTATCTTCATGAAGAGAATAAGCTAATCTCTGTTCAGTTTTTAGTTGTCCAATTCATGTGGGGCTTGCTTCAGTTGATGCCTCCCATCAGGCCTTCTGCTGTGTCTTGAGCCCTTATCATGATACTAACCCAAATGATGAAAGCTCTTTTTATGATATTAAACTCCTGTGAGTTGAAGTACCTGAGCTGAAAGATAATACTTTTGGTGGCGGTTATTTTAATGTGCAGTCAGGCCGGATTTTCAAGCTCTACGCACGTAAATCCAGTGGACTAATTTATAAAGGCCCGACGATGTGCATAAAGCCCCTGGACGTGTCTAAGTCTCGGGGCTTCAAAAAAAGGGGTGGTCCAGGGGCAGGGCGGGGCCAAAGGCCTCCGGCATAGCGGACATTTGCTGCTATGTCAGAGGATCGTGTGCCAGCAGCCTGCCGGCGTGCGCAATGTGCCTGCCCAGAGGCAGGCACAAAAGGTAAGATAGAGGTCGGGGGTGGGGGATTAGAATAGGGCTAGGGGGTGGAAAGGTTAGGGGAAGGGGTGGGAAGGTTAGATTAGGGGGAAGGGAAGTTCCCTCCCAGGCCGCGGGAATCGGCGCACGCAAGATGCACTTGTGTGCACCCCCTTGTGCGCGCTGACCCCCGATTTTATAACATGCAGGCTTCTGCGTGCACATGTTATAAAATCAGGCATCCATGTGTCTGCGTCGGGTAGCACATGAACGCCTGCGCGTACCTTTGAAAATATACCCCTCAGTGAAATCCAGGACCTTGTGGATTATCTACCCTGCGCAGACATTCCTTCCAATATTCTTTCCCAGGCCACATGTCCCCAAATATGAACAAATTTTGCACAAATTGGATTGTAAAAGAGTCTTAACCTTCTACCTGGAATGTACTGAAGCCCATAGAATTAATCTAGCTTTTTGTTTCTTTTTAACCCAATAGATACTGCCATTGCTATATACACAGAGATCAATATTTAGGTCAATAAAATCTTATCCGACTAATTTATCAGATATTTAGTAGTACAAGTGTGCTGCTGAATATACCTGGCTATCAATAAATTAGCTGGATTAGTTTATCAGGCTAGCCTTAGGACTAGAGATGTGCTGGAAAAAATGTGTTCTGTTTTTCAATTTTGTTATTTTTTTCTATTAATTTTGTTTTGTTTAACGTTTATTTCATTTTCTGTAGTTTACACAAACAAAATAAACATAAAAAAAAACCCCCACCCCAAAAACAAATTAAAAAAAGAACAGGGCCTTCTGAGGCCTCCCATCCCCACCATTCAACCCTCCCACCCAGAAAAATGCCAGGGCCAGGATCCACCCTGGCCCCCATTTACCCGGTCTGGGGAGATCTGCTGACGAGGTTTAGGCCCAGACTTGTGTAGGCTTAAGCTGCAGTAGGTACCGTGAATTCAGTATAGGCCCTTACACAAAAGCAAGGCTTGGGGGCATAGTCCCGACACCTCAGCTTAGGCCAGACACCGGGGCCTCAGCCTAGGGCAAGGCCAAGGCCAGAGGCAGAGGCCAGGCCAAGGCAGAGTGTTAAGGTTAAGCGGTGTTTGGGTAGATTCTTGGGTACTGTGGCAGATGACCATGCCCACGGGAAGGAGCCCCGTGAGGCGCCACAGTACTGGGCTAAACGCAGACACACAAACACAGAGTTTAGTTCTTTTATTAAACAGCTTGAAGTGTACCACCAGAGGTGGCAGTAGTGAGGTAGTCTGGAAGTAGCAGTCTCAGGACCCTCAGCAGAGGGGACCCTTCTCACCCCATTGGTAAAGGGGGATTCTGGTGTAGGTTTCCCAAAAAGGCAGTACTGTAGATGAGACAGACTGAGAGTTAGATTGCTCATTAGATGGTTGCTGTTGGTTTTCGATTCCACCAGGTTGAAGAAGTTTGGTAGCGGCACCGAGGTAGGGAGAGCAGGCCCTCGAGAAGCGAGTACCTGATCCCTGTAAGGCACTTGAAATAAAGCAGAGGGCCCCCGAGGAGTGGGTACCCAGGTTAGCAATACCCCAAAGGGCAGAGAAAGAGCTTCCAGCGGTAGCACGGAAGCGGCAGAGTAGCTTAGACCGGCCGAAACCAATCCTTTGCTAACTCAATGAGCTAGCAACAAAGTACAGGCTATATACCCAGATGGCGTGACGTCAGTAGAGGGGAACGCCCCCGAGGTTCGCGCCAAGGCTGGAATAAAGACGTGGGTGGTGTGTGCGCACGCGCACCCTAGTAGGCCCTTGGGAGGAGCATGGCGAGAGGCAGCACCATAGCCGTTACGGGGACGCTGGAGAGGTCGGTTTGTAGATGCGGCGGCAGCCATTTTCCCAAGGGAAGCGGGAGGATCTGTGAACAAGGTGAGGCAAATGGGGCAAAGCCGTCTAGCACCGACAGACGCAAAACAGAGCAGAGGCCTAGGCCCAGGTCCAAGCCCAGGCCTGAGGCCAGGGCCCAGACAAGATGTCAGGTCCCCACGCCTATGCTCAGGCCTGATGCTAGGGCTGGTCCAGAGGCCAGGTCCTGACCCTTGGGTCTCTCCTAATCCAAGACCAGGAACAAGCTGATGCCTGGACCCACTCTGGTAAACCGAGTTTTGATTCCTGGACCATGATCAAGGCCCAGGCTCGGGCTCTGACCTGATGCCGGGGCTTGATTCAGAGGCCAGGTCCCAGTGCTGGGGCCTCAGTCTAGGCCCAGACCCAGAGGCCAGAGCCCAGAGCCCAGGCCTCCTACATCAATATTCTCGTCTTACGATATCTTCTTTAAAATGATATGGTCCGCTGGGAATGTGCTGGAATAAATTATCTCTGGCACCTTCCTTCTCATCAGAGGGTGCCATTTTGGTGACTTTTTTTTTCATTTCAAAACAAAACATGCAAACCAATAATATTTCTTTGGATTTTCAATTGTTTCATTTTGAAAATGAAATGAAATGAAATGAAATGAAATTGTCTTTTCCTATTTCGTGTCTAATGAATGCTTATCCCTACTTTAGAACTGTTATCAAACATTCCTAAAACTCTGGCTAGCTTAGCTGGATAACTTAACTTTGCCCCAGAATGCCCCCAAAACACCTCCAGTTTATTAGGATAAGTTTTAGCCAACTAACCATTTAGCTGGATAACCTGAAGAGGTTCAGCACATGAGAATTTTTAAATCTTGATGCTTGTTTTGCTAGGTCTTAAACTTAGATGGATAAGCACACTGAGTATTGTCTTCACACTGTCTAACTGGATAGCAAATTGCAACTCTTTCTGTTATGCCCAGGCAGGCTTGATTCTTCAGTGGTATGTCTAGGCTCATAGTGTGAGAGCCATGGCAGCATTAGTAACCCGTTTAAGATCAGCTTCCATGGAAGAGAAAGTCACACATTTACTTAACATTGTTGTTTGGACAGGTCCTCCCTGTGTTACATTCCTGTACTTATCAACGCGGCACGGTGCCACCGACTACCTTCGCGGCACAGAGTCACAGTCAGCTGTCTTCCTTCACCGCGGCAGGAGCCACGGACTTTGGTAATTCTCTCTTGCTCGGCGGGCCCTGCCACTGTGCTCTAATGTGGCTGGAACTGCCGCCGATGCTCTCTCCATCTTTGCGGCCAGAGGCCACAGTCCCCGGGATTTCCTGGTGGCTGGAGCCAACCTTGGTCCTTCCTGCAGTAGCAGGAGCCTCTGCTGACGTTGGGGCCTGCTCCACGGCCCAGCTCTGCTCCATCTCCTCAGCGTCTGTGCAGGACCGCTCTCCAGGGTCCTGCACTTCCTGTTCCTGTCCTCCTAGGGTGCGGGCTGCGCCTCCTTCATAGATTTAATGGGCCCGTGGCCAGAAATGCCCTGGGCTCCATCTGGACTCCTCTCTGGGCATTTCTTGATCTTCAGCCCTATTTAAGGGCCCAGCTTCCAGTCCTTAGTGGCCTTCGCAAGGAGTTAGTTCCTCTCAAGGGCTTCTTGTCTTCGCTCCTGCTGGCATTTCCTGTTCTTCATGGGATCCCTCTTCGTTCTTCATGTTTGTGGTCTCTTCTGGATTATCTCTCATCTTGTCCTGAGATTTCATGGTATTCCTGATGTTTCGTGGTCTTCCTGATGTTCCTTCCTGATGTCTTGTCTCCGCTTCTGCTTCCTGGACCCTTGGTTCCTCATTGCTACCTCTTCTGGCATGCCATGTCGTGTTTTGTCACCTTGTGGCATGAACCTGTCTTCTTGTCTGCAGCGCAAGCCTCTGGAGGGTCATCTTCACCTGAAGCCAAGTCTCGTCTTGGTCCCCTGTCTCATATTTGAAGCCATGTCTTGTCTTGGTCCCTTATCCTGAATCTCCTCTCGGCCCTCAGATATTCTTGTGGCTGCTCCATCCATGCCTAAGACTCTGACTGAACCTGCTCTGTTCCAGCGTGGTCTGTGACCAGCCATTGGCAGCTGTGTAGGGCGGGTCTCAGTGCAAGCTTCTACTGAATCTTCGCCATGTTACGGCTTCATCTTCTATGTATTCATCTGGAGTCTGCTTCGCACTCAAGCGTGGTCCACGAACAGTACCATGGGTCCACCCTGTGGTGGGCTGTGTACTACTGTGTACTACTGCGCATGTGCTCTACTGCGCGCATGTGCGGGCAAGGACGTCGGTCTTAACCAGCGTAAAAAAAAACAAAACATGGCGGCGTCGGGTGGCAGCGGCAGCGGCGATGCCGGCGTCGGGTGGCAGCGGCGGCGATGGCGGCGTCGGGTGGCAGCAGCGTCGGCGGCGGGCGGCGGCGGCAGCGAACGACAACGAGGAGCAGCGGCGGCCAGTAGCGAGGGAGGGAGGAGAGAGAGGGAGGGAGGGAGGGACTGAGTGGGAGGGACTGAGTGAGAGGGAGGGAGGGACTGAGTGAGAGGGAGGGACGGACTGAGTGGGAGGGACTGAGTGGGAGGGAGGGACTGAGTGAGAGGGAGGGAGGGACTGAGTGAGAGGGAGGGAGGGATTGAGGGAGGGGGAGGGACTGAGTGGGAGGGAGGGAGGGACTGAGTGAGGGGGAGGGAGGGACTGAGTGAGGAGGGAGGGAGGGATTGAGTGAGGGGGAGGGACTGGGAGGGAGGGAGGGACTGAGGGAGGGAGGGGGAGGGACTGAGTGGGAGGGAGGGACTGAGTGAGAGAGAGGGAGGGGGAGGGACTGAGGGAGGGAGGGACTGAGAGGAGGGAGAGGGTGGGGAAGAGTGAGGGGAGAGGGAGAATGAGGGAGAGGTGAGAGACAGGGATGTGAGTAAGTGGAAGGGTAAGAAGTTGTGGAGCAGAGAAAAAGGGAGTGGAGGAGGGCTGAGGGAGAGGGGATGGGATTGAGACAGGGTGGGAGTGACTGAGGGAAGGGGAGAGAGGTGGGAGTGACTGAGGGAAGGGGAGGGAGGTGAGAGTGAGGGGAAGGAGGCAGTGGGAGACAGAGAGTGAGTAAGACTGAGGGGTGGGAAGGGGGTGAGTGACTGAGGGGAAGGGGGAATGAGGGAGAAAAAGTGTAGGAGGGTGCTGTTTTCGAAAATGGACCGAAAACAAAAATGTAATGTAGCCCGTTGTGACGGGCTTAACGGCTTGTATTATTTATTTATTTATTTATTTATTTTTAGTTTTTATAAACCGATGTTCCTGTATAAAATACATATCACACCGGTGTACAGTGAAATAAAAACTGTCGCCACGTGGGCGGCTTACATTATAACAAATAACATTTTAAATAACATTATAAATACATTTAACATTTTAACAGATAACATAAAGATTAGAGGAGATTAGGGGAGATTACAGTAAACAATCGGGGTTGGAGTGGCTTGGAGATTGGAGTGGCTTGGAGATTGGAGGCTTGGAGATTGGAGGATAGATGTGAAAGAGCCCCTTCATGAACTTAGAGATCAGAGGAATTGAAATGGCAAACCCATCCTCAGGAGTGGGGTATGCCGCTATTGCGCTCAAATGAACTGATGGAGGACGTTGCCAGTCCTGATATAAATGTATGTATGTAAATAGCATAACAAGAGTTCAGGGCTGCAGGAAAAAGTATTGATTTCCCTTGTCATGCACCTTTTGTGGTATCTATACCATTTTCTAGTGTAGCTCTCTCTCTTGATGGTTTCCTAGCAGAGACTAGGATGTTTTGAATGTCTAGAGATAAGTGGAGATGGTCTAATACACTCCTTTCAACCTCCAAGTGGTCAGATGGAAGGAGGATTGCATCGGATGTAACAGGGCACCGTCCTCCTGTGGGAGGATGTCTGCACTGTTCCCCAAGGGAATCTGAGGAAGAATGGAAAGGTGAACAAGATAAAAGCATACCACATTGTCTTGGCCAAGCTGGAGCAATTATGAGATCTATGTTTACTATGCACTTCTGTAGTGTCCGAGATATTAGAGGTATCTGAAGGCACACATAGAAAAGACCTCCCATCCAGGGAATGAGGAACGCATCTTGCGAATACCTTCTGGGACTCTGATAAACTGAACAAAGATGGCATAGTTTTGCATTGTGCTCTGTCCACAAAGTTATGTCCAGTTTCATAGTCTTCGTTAATGCCACCTTAATGGAGGCTAGTTGTCAGAATTGGGACCACTGGAACCTGAGATCCCACTGTAGACGACACATATGAAGGCAAGCACAAGAGAACGTAAACTGCTGCAGCCATTTGCCCCAACAATGTTAGAACTTCCCGTGCAGAGGATTGGAATTGCTGGTATAGGTGAAGTGCTACTGAATGTAGGGACTTAACTCTCTTCTGGAAGAAAGGTTTTGCACGCTACAGTGTTTATATAAACAGTTATATAAACAGTTACATAGTTCTATGCATAGAGATTGTGCTGGTGTGACTAGTCACAAAGGCAGGGAAGAATGGCAGCCAGACTCAAATTAATACAAGTTATCTGGGTAATATTTACAATCCTCCCCTTCCCATGCAGGGCCAAGTAACAAAGCCAGGGAAAGTTAATCCCTTGCTGCCTGGCTTATTTTATTTTGTTATTTAACCTATTTGTGTACCGCTTCCCCAGCTCCAAGAGGAACCACTCAAAGGGGTATGCAAGCATATATAACAATAAGCACATTACCTACAAATCAACAAATATAGTAAAAAAAAAAAAAAAATCCAGTAGACACACCCAATCAACCTGGTTTTTAGTATACACACACAATTCATATACATGAGATAGATCTACATAGAATGTAGGCAGTGCATGCAAATCTGTCTCGTGCATATTCATTGTGGATATCCTGAAAACTCAACTGGTTGGGAGTGCCCCGAGGACTGGGCTGAGAACCACCAAGGTAAATATTGAAATGATTGGGAATTTATTAGTTTCTCCAGCAATAGACAAAATCAGGTATATCTTTAAGGCAAAATCAGGTATATCTATAGTCCGCTTAAGTAACCCGCCTGAATTTTTGTATATAGTCCTGTAAATAGCCCGTTACAGTTTTAATGCTTTAATTTCTATGCCCCTTGCTCTTTGTATAATCCTCCCTGTTCTCCCCTCCCTGTTGATTGTAATTTCTGCCTTTAGTTACAATGTGAACCGGTATGATGTATGCATACTAATACCGGTATATAAAAGTTTCAAATAAATAAATAAATAAATAAAGGCATTTTCAATGTAACGCCTATGCTGCGATTGTTCTGTTGTATTGTAAACCGACATGATTTGTATATCATACAAGAATATCGGTATATAAGAATCCAAAATAAATAAATAAATAAATAAATATAATCTTAACTAGTTTAGAGGATAACCTTTTGCTATTGGTTCTCTAACACATATGAGAATCCTCACTTATACTCATGCACCTCCCTCCCAACTTTCAGTAGGTCAAGGTGTCACTATCACATGATGTTCTGCCGTATTCTGAAAGATTGTGATCCACATGTGCAGTCATCAATGTATTATCCAATATGCTAACAAGTAGGCAGTTAAGTTTTCATTAAGAATACCTCTAAAACTGAAAAAATACCAGTGTTAAGACTATACACATTTTATAGCAGCATAACTACTTCCTACAACAGATCTTTCACCAATACCACCCATCCATTTTATGTTTATATGTATTTATTTAGTAGCTCAAAAGATATATGCTTATTAATAAGAATAACTACCCCTTAGGCAAAAGTGGTAAAAAGCTGACACAAAGACTGGTCCCACCCACAATTTTTTAAACTTGTTAATGTCCCCTGAGGGCATACATGTCTCCTGGAGAAAAACATTATTTATTTTATGTCACTGTAGAAAATTTAATATCCTGGTTCTTTACACTTTGTATTTAGGCCACACACATTTCATGTGCAAATATTCAGTCCAATGGCGTTCGTCCTTCAGTCACTGAATTCATTTGTTTCTAAACACAGGTCCCTACCTGTCCAGAGTGCTCTTCCCAGTGATTGCCTGGAAAATGTATTTGGCAATTACAACATCTTTCACCAATCACTGCATCTAGAGTTACATAGCCATACCCAAACATTCCAGCAACACAACTGAAAAAGTAAATCAACCACACATTGCAAATACAAACATAGTTGGTACATTCTAACCTGATAAACTAGTAATGCCAATCCTAGAGACTATATTTTTTTCAATAGTTCATATGATCTGTACAACATGTGTGATAAATTGAGATATCTACCATTTTATGTCCCAGTGCACTGAGTCCTTAGCTTAGTTGTGTTGCTAGTCAAGAAACATTCAATAATCTTCATGGCATCTAATGCATCTGTAAAAACTTTGTCTTGCAGATCAGCAGAAAACAGCATGTCATATTTCACATTATGCTTTTGGGCAGCTTTAGGACATGGAGAGGGGAATGTTCTAAAGTCATTTACCCAGGTAAATGTGCTTTCTGAAAATTGTCTATTCTTTCTATGAGAAAAAATGTGTGGGTATCAATAGCACACATGCTTTCACCTATCACAAAAGTAGGTGGCCTTAGACATGGGGATTAAGTGAGGCAATAACATGTATAGTTTTTGTTGTGATTCTGCTTGCGGGAGGGCCCCGCGGGCGGCTCACTCACCTCCCGGCATGGCCTTGTGCCACTGCTCTTCATGGCAGTGGTGCTGTTGTCATCACCTTGCCTCTCTGTGTGGCCTTGGGACGTTTCTTTGGTCTCCTCCACCAGCTCCCGATGTCGGCTGGATGCTGCCTTTGCCATCCATGCGCAGCCAGAGTGCTGCTTTCCCCGATGCTGCCTCTGCGGCCGGAGAGAATCCACCTTTTCTTCATGGCCTGAGGACCACCGACTTCCATCCTGCTCCTGCACACCGTCATTCTAAGTGCTGGTGCCTCTGTTAAAGATTTAAAGGGCCCCCAGCAGGAAATGCCATGGTGCCTCCTGATGATGTCATCTCCTGCCAGCCCTATAAAAGGGACATTCACTCCTGGCCATGCCTTCATCCAAGTACTGCCACCATGTCTCCGTCTAGTATGTTTTGAATGGTTCTTCACTTCAGTACCATAATCAAGTATCTCCAGATCCTGTGTCTGTCCAGGTGTGCCTCTTGATGATGTCATCTTCTGCCAGCCCTATAAAAGGGATCTTTGCTCCTGGCCTTTGCAAAGGTCTGCTAACACTTTCAAGGTCCTTCATGTTGCCTGTTCGATGTTCCTGGTCTCCTGGTTCTTGTGATGTCCTGGTCTCTTCGTTTTGTTTCTGAATAAAAGTCTTTGCCATGTTCCTGAATCCAAGTCTTCACCTTGTTCTTGAATCCAAGTTCTTGCCTTATTCCCAGTTCTAAGTCTTCATCCTGTCCAGAGTCTTCAGAGTTTTTGTTTGCTGGTTCAAGTCTTTGGAAGTCCATTCCTGGTTCCTGAGACTGAGTTTTGCATTCCTGAGTCTGTGCTCCGAGTTTCTGAGTCCTGTCCCAGACTTTGGAGTTCTTGTTCCAGCTTCTGCCTTGTTCCTGAGTTCAGTGCCTGCACTGCTGTTTGTCATGGTCCGTGATCAGCCCTCAGGTTGTGTACGGCACGCAGCGATGACAGACCACCTCAGAGCATATGTCATGTTCCAAGTCCTGATGCCAAGTCCTCATTAAGTTCCAAGTCCAGAGTCTGCGCTGCCATCAGCATGGTCTGTGGCCAGGCCATGGACATTGCAGGGCATGCTGTGGTGCAGGGCGTTCCCAGTGCTTCCTCATGTTTCCAAGTCTTCAATGCTTTCATCTGGTTCCATGAATTCAGTGCCTTCATCTAGTTCCAAGTCTTCAGAGTCATGTTCAAGCCTTCATCACTTCTTGTCTTGAGTCCTCAGCCTCCATCTGTCCTCAAGCTCAAACCACTTCCAAGTCTCAGTTCGCCAGAGGACTACCCCAGAGACCAGCATTGCATTGCTGGGTCTACCTTCCTGGTGTGTGCTGGACATCTAAGGGTTCCTGTTCCAAGTCAAATGTGTTCCTAGTTCCAAGACAAGAGTATTCCCATTCCAGTCAGCCTGTGCCCAGATGCATTTGCCCACCAGCAGCATGGACCATGGCAGGTTACACTGTGGCACAGAGGCTCATGTTCTTGAGTGTCCGTCTGCACTCACAACAGATTTCAAAGGCCATGAGCTCAGTGAACATGTCCCTGTGATAGGCCTTCCATGCTTCAACTCTTGTATTTTCCTAAGGCTTTTCTTTTTTGCCTAGGACCCACAGGAGGTAAGAACATAAGAACATGCCATACTGGGTCAGACCAAGGGTCCATCAAGCCCAGCATCCTGTTTCCAACAGTGGCCAATCCAGGCCATAAGAACCTGGCAAGTACCCAAAAACTAAGTCTATTCCATGTTACCGTTGCTAGTAATAGCTGTGGTTATTATCTAAGTCAATTTAATTAATAGCAGGTAATAGACTTCTCGTCCAAGAACTTATCCAATCCTTTTTTAAACACAGCTATACTAACTGCACTAACCACATCCTCTGGCAACAAATTCCAGAGTTTAATTATGCGTTGAGTGAAAATGAACTTTCTCCGATTAGTTTTAAATGTGCCACATGCTAACTTCATGGAGTGCCCCCTAGTCTTTCTATTATCCGAAAGAGTAAAAAAACGATTCACATCTACCCATTCTAGACCTCTCATGATTTTAAACACCTCTATCATATCCCCCCTCAGCCGTCTCTTCTCCAAGCTGAAAGGTCCTAACCTCTTTAGTCTTTCCTCATAGAGGAGCTGTTCCATTCCCTTTATCATTTTGGTAGCCCTTCTCTGTACCTTCTCCATTGCAATTCTATCTTTTTTGAGATGCAGCGACCAAAATTGTACACAATATTCAAGGTGCGGTCTCACCATGGAGCGATACAGAGGCATTATGACATTTTCCGTTTTATTCACCATTCTCTTTCTAATAATTCCCAACATTCTGTTTGCTTTTTTTTACTGCCGCAGCACACTGAACCGATGATTTCAATGTGTTATCCACTATGACGCCTAGATCTCTTTCTTGGGTAGAAGCACCTAATATGGAACCTAACATTGTGCAACTATAGCATGGGTTATTTTTTCCTATATGTATCACCTTGCACTTATGCACATTAAATTTCATCTGCCATTTCAATGCCCAATTTTCCAGTCTCATAAGGTCTTCCTGCAATTTATCACAATCTGCTTGTGATTTAACTACTCTGAACAATTTTGTATCATTTGTAAATTTGATTACCTCACTCGCTGTATTTCTTTCCAGATCATTTATAAATATATTGAAAAGTATGGGTCCCAATACAGATCCCTGAGGCACTCCACTGCCCACTTCCTTCCACTGAGAAAATTGTCCATTTAATCCTACTCTCTGTTTCCTGTCTTTTAGCCAGTTTGTTATCCACGAAAGGTCATCGCCACCTATCCCATGACTTTTTACTTTTCCTAGAAGCCTTTCATGAGGAACTTTGTCAAACGCCTTCTGAACATCCAAATACACTACATCTTCTGGTTCACCTTTATCTACATGTTTATTAACTCCTTCAAAAAAGTGAAGCAGATTTGTGAGGCAAGACTTGCCTTGGGTAAAGCCATGCTGACTTTGTTCCATTAAACTGTCTTTCTATATGTTCTGTGATTTTGATATTTAGAACACTTTCCACTATTTTTCCTAGCACTGAAGTCAGGGTAACTGGTCTGTAGTTTTCCGGATCGCCCCTGGAGCCCTTTCTAAATATTGGAGTTACATTAGCCACCCTACAGGCTTCAGGTAGAATGGATGATTTTAATGATAGGTTACAAATGTTTACTAATATGTCTGAAATTTCATTTTTGAGTTCCTTCAGAATCCTGGGGTGTATACCATCTGGGCCAGGTGATTTACTACTCTTCAGTTTGTCAATCAGGCCTACCACATCTTCTAGGTTCACCGTGATTTGGTCCAGTCCATCTGAATCATTACCCATGAAAACCTTCTCTGGTATGTGTACCTCCCCAACATCCTCTTCAGTAAACACCGAAGCAAAGAAATCATTCAGTGATGGCCTTATCTTCTCTAATTGCCCCTTTAACCGCTTGATCATCTAACAGTCCAACTGACTCCCTCACAGGCTTTCTGCTTTGGATATATTTTAAAAAGTTTTTACTGTGAGTTTTTGCCTCTATGGCAAACTTCTTTTCAAATTCTCTCTTAGCCCAACACTTATTGACAAAGGTCCATCCATTCAGAAGGCTTCTAGGGGAGGTGTTTCTTAATAGCTAACTTCTATACTAGGGAACTAGGGACATCTTATAGCTAAGTAAAGGGTGTGCTGCGGATGGCACGCGTAACAGTCATCTGGTTAAAGGTAGCCAAATAACCTTATTCATTTATATTCAGCAGGAGATTTATCCTGTTGAATTTTCCAAATAACTTATCCAGCTAACTTTAGTTGAATAAGTTATCCATTTTCCAGGTTTTTGAAAATTGGTCTTGGAGGAGGACATTTACTAAAGGTTTTCTCCCATTTTGTGGGAAAAATGCTCAGTAAATGGCCTCCTTAGGGCCTGATTTACTATCACACAGGCCGAAACAGAAAAACACGCGGGAGAGCGGGCAAGTGCCCGCTCTCCCGGCGCGCGCACAGGCCACTCTCTCCTGGGCACACGATTCAGGAGGGTGGCCTATGCAAATTAAGGCCTGCGGTAAAAGGAGGCACTAGGGACACTAGCGCGTCCCTAGCACCTCCTTTTTGACAGGTGCGGTGGCTGTCGAGTTTGACAGCCGACGCTCAATTTTTCCGGCGTCGGTTCTCAAACCCGCTGACAGCAACAGGTTCGGAAAATGAACGCTGGCAAAATTGAGCGTCCATCTTCCAACCCGCAGGCCGCAGGCCGATTTTTAATTTTTTAAAAATGTTTACTTTTTTTTTTACTTTTGGGGCCTCCGACTTAATATCGCTATGATATTAAGTCGGAGGGTGTACAGAAAAGCAATTTTTTCTGCTTTTCTGTACACTTCCCTGGTGCCGGCCAAAATTAATGCCAGCCTTTGGGCAGGCGTTTATTTCTGAAAGTAAAATGTGCGGCTTGGCTACATATTTTACTTTCTGTATCGAACGGGAATAACTAATAGGGCCATCAACATGCATTTGCATGTTGCGGGCGCTATTAGTTTCGGGGGGGGTTGGATGCGCATTTTTGACGCGCTATTACCCCTTAGGGGCGGATTTTAAGAGCCCTGCTCGCGTAAATCCGCCCGGATTTACGCGAGCAGGGCCTTGCGCGCCGGCGCGCCTATTTTCCATAGGCCTGCCGGCGCGCGCAGAGCCCCGGGTCTCGCGTAAGTCCCGGGGTTTTTTGACAGGGACGTGTCGGGGGTGTGTCGGGGCGGGGCCGATCGACGCGGCGTTTTGGGGGCGGGCCAGGGGGTGTGGTTTCGGCCAGGGGCGGTCCGGGGGCGTGGCCGTGCCGTCCGGAACCGCCCCGGGTTGCGTCTCGGCACGCCAGCGGCCCGCTGGCGCGCGTGGATTTACGCCTCCCGGAGGGAGGCGTAAATCTATGGAGAAAGGTAGGGGGGGGTTTAGATAGGGCCGGGGGGGTGGGTTAGGTAGAGGAAGAGAGGGGAAGGGGAGGGGAGGGCGAAAGCGAGTTCCCTCCGAGGCCGCTCCGAAATCGGAGCGGCCTTGGAGGGAACGGAGGCAGGCTGCGCGGCTCGGCGCGCGCCGGCTGCCCAAAATCGGCAGCCTTGCGTGCGCCGATCCTGGATTTTAGCAGATACGCGCGGCTACGCGCGTATCTGCTAAAATCCAGCGTACTTTTGTTTGCGACTGGTGTGCCAACAAAAGTACGCGAAAGCGCATTTTTTGAAAATCTACCCCTTAGTGTATAAGGGGTAAAGCTAGCGCATAGAAAACGCGCGTCCAAACCTGGGCTAACAGTGGGCTCAGAATGCCTTTAACTTATCCGGCTAATATCTAGCCACCTAACTTATTAGCCGGCTAGAATTTAGCTGGATATGTGCCCAAGTATTAATTTATTTAGTTAACTTCTGAGTTAGCCATCTAAATGCTTTTGAATATGAACCTCATAGTTTTTAGACTTAAATCTATCTCTATGGGTTCTCTGTACCTCTCATCCATATCTATCTGGCCAGTTAGGGTCAATATTACATTAGCTGCTTGGGAATGCTTTGTATACTATATTCTGTTCCACAGTGAAAAGAGGACATGCAGAGGTGGGATTGTAAGATTGAGAGGAGAAAAAGACTGCATGGAGGAGAACAAGAAAAAGCAAAAATGCTAAACAAATACTTTTGTTTGATATTTACTGAAGGGATACATATGGCAGTAAGGTTGATGACACATTATTTATAGAAGAAAGGGTTTGTGCAGAACTAACAAAACTGCAAGTAGTCAAAGCTATGGGACCAGATGGGACACATCCAAGAACATTAATAAAGCGCCAGCTTTCAGCGCACATAATTGCATCGGCCCCAATGTTATTCATATTGAAATGATTCTTTTTTTCTTTGCCGAATAATGAATTTGTGGAACAAACAGATCTTTTCATCAAGCTCTTTAGCCAGTTTCTGTGAAATCTTTGTGCGCTGACAAAGGCACAATCCTTATCAGTTCATGAACCACGAATACCAACCAGACGATACTGTGAATTTTTTCAGACCTTCGGTCGCTGAATGTTTTTCTTTTTTTGCCACTTGAAGAGCATGACTCCTAATGCTCAAGCAAGTCACAATGTAGCCATTCTGCCTGCATTTCATTACCCAATCATTCAAATCCTTCTCTATTCCTTCAAAAGGCGCAATTTTCTCCAGTCTCTGATGAGATTTTCGCTAATGCCAAATTCTCTGGCAGCTACACAATTATTGGCCTCCTTTGCATGTTCTATGAACTTCAGTTTCAGCGATGCAGTGTAAGTTACTCTCTTTTTCTTCTCAGCACTCATTTTCCTGAGGGTACAATGTCATTATTTTAATGGTTGTTCCTGCTTTCTGAATTCTTCTCTCTCTCTCCCCCCCCCTCCCAATGTCTGATCCTGCTGTCAGAATCCTTCTCTCCCTCCCTCATGGCTGCCCTTCCTGTTTGAATCCTCTCTCTCCCCCCCCCAACCCCCATCTAATTCCTTAACTTACCTGCTGCTATATGGACAAACACTGCACTTGCATTTGCTCAGAAATGACCTTCCTCCTCCCCTGCAGTGTCCCATTGTAGTGGTAGAACACCTTCTCTCCCTGGCGAGGTCCCAGTGGCACGCTTTGAACCACATAAGGGCTCCAATCAGACCCTGGCTTGGAAGGGGGGGGGAGGATATACCTGCGCAACTGCAAGTGCCATCATTGTTCTCATAGCAGTGGGAGAACTGAGGGATTGGGAGGAGGAATATGTGAATGATTCACTCATGCATCTTGAATTACGGGACTGGCATTATGTGGATTGACCCGTGGATAAGATGGCCGTGTTTTTTTGACTTATTCACGAGTATATACGGTAGATTAAAGTCCTGCTGGAACACTTATATAGCTAGATCTGCCTGCAGGCTATGCAGTGGATCTAGAAGATCACATGTTCAGATAGCATTTTGTCTTTAGATATGGGAAGGAAAGGTTACTGGATGTGAACTAAATAGAAAATCTTTTATAATAATTTTTTCAAGATAGAGTACTAAGGAGAAAAACAACAAAAACTGTGCTGGATAGGAGTCATATCTTAAGAGCAGCCATATTCTATGGTTGGCAGCTAGGATATATATTTTTCATGAGGAACAGAAATACCTTGGCAGACTAGATGGACCAGTCTTTATTTGTTTATTATTACAATTCAAAAGCTCACAATTCCCTTAGGCAATAAAATATCATATAACAATTCATAAAATCTAAAATACAACATTATCCCCCAATCCTACCACCATCAACTAAAATAACCCCCTCCTCTCCAAACAGCAATCTCCAATATTACCCAGTCACCCTTACACAAAGGTCAACTTAAATAATCATATTTTAATTTTCTATACTTTAAATTATTTGCTTCAGCACAAATTTCCAATGGAAATATTCTAAAGGTTGAGTGCAAGTTACAGAACTAAAAGCCTTGTTCCATTAACCACTAAATATTCTAGCCCAACAGAGGGCATAGATAGGAAGAACTGAGAAGCTGATCTTAAAGTCTGAACAGGATAATATCAAGCTAATTAATTTACTAAAATCTACAGACCAATGTCATGCAGGCATTCAAAGACCATGATCAAAATCTTGATTTGCAGCCTAAACCGCACTGGCAATCAAAGTAATTTCTCAGTTGGTCATTTTCTGCCATTATGTACTGGTTTTTTAATTATGAGTATATCTTTTACATTTTTCTGTCTGCTTCCAACATTTGTCTCTATTTTACAAGTTGGAAATTTTAAATATTGAGGTATCAGTATTATTAAGTATGGAGTTCTATTGCATGCATTTGCTGTACCTCGTTTTGAGATTTTTGGAAAAGCATGTCAGAAATCCAAGAAATAAATAAATAACCACATAGCTTTTTTTTCAAGCCATAATAAATATTTGTTTTCTGAATATCTTCTTTTATGGCCATTTGTATTTGACTTTTTTTCCCCCACTACTTGCCTTCTAGAGGCCAGAAAGAATTTGATTAAATTGATCTCCACAAAGCAGAGCTAAGATGTATACATTTTTTTTTAAATTCAGAAGCCATACAGCAGATGGTATATTACATGAACAAAATATGGCTCAGCTATGTGTGGATAGGAAAATGTAAATTTAAAGTAAGGATCTAAGAGCATAAGAACACAAGAAGTTGCCATATTGGGTCAGACCAGGGGTCCATCAAGCCCAGGTTCCTGTTTCCAACAGTGGCCAATCCAGGCTACAAGTGCCTGGCAAGTATCCAATCATTAAATAGATCCCATGCTACTAATGCCAGTAAAAGCAGTGGCTATTCCCTAATCCCTAAGTCAACATGATTAATAGTAATTTATGGACTTCTTCTCCAGAAACTAATCCAAACCTTTTTTTTTTTTAACTTTATTTTTAAACCACACAGAGCAAAAGGATAAGACATACATCACACCATTCGCATGTACAGAATTACAGAAGGGACCCACATCAGAACTTAAACATTACTTGCTTCAACCAGTGAGCCAGAGAAGCCCACCTCCTGTTCCCTCCAGTCCCAGTATGGCCTCCAGTCCTTATTATAATAGTCCAGTTTGTCTTTCAGCTGGTGTGTCAATCTCTCTCCATCCAAGCGATTTCGGTGACCTTGCTTCGCCAACATTGGCGTGAAGGCGTCCGCTTCCACATGCTCGCCACTGTGAGGCGAGCAGCATGAAGGAGGGATCCCACAGCTTCCTACAGCCACGCATGATGAGATGATCTGGCCAGCGACCCAACAAAAATAACACCGGGTCCGGAGCTAGGGATTGAGAACAGCTAGCTGATATGCAGCCTGCAACCGCAGCCCAAAAGATTTGCACTCTCTGGCATCAAACCTTTTTTAAACCCAGCCTCGCATGAAGGACTTGGGAAGTCATGACAAGGAAGAGAAACGTATATCATAAACTGAACAATATTACTCTGAAATATCTTTTAGAAAACAGCAATAATGTTATCATCTTGCACTATGGAATCTTAGATATATATTTTTTTTGTAGTTGTGATTTAAAACAGTTATGGGGAAACCAACATAGAGGACTAATAACTAGCAATACGCTGCATGAGCAGAATTTTACTGACTTAAATGTATATTACAATGGTTACTGGTTTTAGTTTCACCTTTTATTTGATGGTGAAGTATAAAGGGAAGACCCAGGTTTTCCCCACAACAACCAGCCCCCTCCTCCAATTGCTAGCCTGACAGACTAGTTTGTTCTCCAAGTAGCTGATGAATCCACTTTGCCCTCTGGAGCAGTACCTTTATTTATTTATTTATTTATTTATTTATTTATTTAACGACTTTCATATACCGGTATTAGTGGGGACATCATACCGGTTTACATTGGAACAATAGAAGGAAATTACATGTTAACAGGGGGTAACAACTGGGAAGGGGGTCACACAAGAGCAAGAGCTTTAGATTTGTTGGTAGGGGAAGTAGGGCCAATGGTTTACCCAGACCTGAGTACTACTTTGAATCTGAAGAAGGTGATGTCTCCCAATGATCTGGCCATAAGAGGCTCTACTGGCAATAACATTGTGCTATCTGATGCTACTGCTTCAGTGCTGGGAGCAGCACAAGAGGAAACGAATTACAACCACCCAAGCAGTTGTGCAATGGCCCATGTTTGAGAGATTTTGAAGGACTGTGGGAGCTCTAATAGAGGCTATTAGTGTCTCATCAGTAACTAGCCTGGGAGGGGAATGGAGCAATATCATCCTTCTTGGTACCTTATTTCCTCCCATTGCAGCAAGACCAGCAGTTATTGGTGGTCAGCATTCCCTGGATTCTTCCAGATTGGAATTGGAGAGACATAAGTTCTTCAGTTTAGACAGAAATATGGAAAGCCATCATAGGACTGGTCAGGGCCAGTGCAAGGGGATTAGCCACCCTAGGCACCTTCTGCCTTCTGCCCGCCTCCCTCCTCCTGGTCACGCCACCACCCCTCGGTCTTGGTCCCGACTCTTACCTCGTTCTCAATTGTGCCCACCGAGTGTGTGATTTTCTGGGCTGCGAGCAGGTTGGGTGCTGCTCACGGCCCACCGAATCTCCACTCCTATTTGCCGCCTCTTGCAGCCCCCACATGGCTCCCGCCCCCCTAATGGTCAGCACCCTAGGCCCAGGCCCAGTTTCTCTAGTGCTTCTTCCGGCCCTGGGACTGGTAAGTCCTTCTCTTTGCAGAATTTCATTTCTTTCTTGGTAGCTGCAAGAATCCTTGTCTAAATGTGTCATCTAAAGAGGGCCGGATTTGGATTGCTGGCACTCATAGGCAGCGGGTGATGGGTAGGGTTGGGTGGAATGAGAGTGGCAGGCACCCCCTTCCCTCTCCTGAGATATTGAGGAGGGGAGGGGTTCAACTCCCAGCCGCTTACCTATAGTGGCATTGTCCTGATCCTGCACGAAGGTGACAGCAGCAACCTAAAAGAAATTCAGCACAGAGCCTGCAGCCTGTGAGCACACATTCAAGGCCCTGACCGTTCCTCCCATAGGGGCTTCCAGTTATTATGGAAACCTGTGTAAGAGGCAGGGCCTTGAGCGTGTGGCTGTGAGCTGCAGATGCTGTGCTGAATTTATTTTATGTTGCTTCTGCCTCTGTCATGCAAAATCAGTACAATGCTGCTTTAGGTAAGTGGCTGGAAGGCAGGCGCCTACAGAGCTTAGCTGCAGCGGCAATGTGCCGGTGCCTATCAGAATCTGGCACCGGAGTCAGTTGCTTATGTTGCCTATTCCCAAATCCAGGCCTGCAGCCAGGAATGGGAAATATTGGAGTGTAAGAGATATTTAGATAGTGGAACTGAAAACTGATAAAACTTTTGAGACTGAATGTTAACAGCTTGTACTTGACTAATAAACTATGGAACTTAAAAAATGTTGTGATTTGGCATAATGTAAGTCTCGTAAATTTTCCAAGGATTCCATCTGTATCCACTCTGGATATGTGTAAGAGATAATTAATAGATTTGTTAAAAATTCCTGTATAATTTCTTCCTCCTAACTCTAAGGTATTCTAACTTCCACCCCTTCCCCTTTTTATTAAAGGGTAAGGATGAGGTGCAGTCTAGGGTCTCTAAATTATTCTCGGGCCGATACAGTACAATGCGCTCCGACAGAGCGCACTGTTAACCTGCCATTGGACGCGCGTTTTCCCTTACCCCTTATTCAGTAAGGGGCTGAAAATGCGTGTCCAACCCGCCAAACCTAATAGCGCCCTCAACATGCAAATGCAAGTTGATGGCCCTATTAGGTATTCCCGCACGATTCAGAAAACAAAATGTGCAGCCAAGCCACAGATTTTGCTTTCAGAAATTAGCGCCTACCCAAAGGTAGGCGCTAATTTCTTCAGGCACCGGGAAAGTGCACAAAAAAGCAGTAAAAACTGCTTTTCTATGCATCATGGCGATATTAAGTCGGAGGTCCCGAAGAGTAAAAAAAGAAAAAAAAAATGAAAAAAAAATTTGTCGGCCCGCGGCTGTCGGGTCGAAAACCGGACGCTCAATTTTGCCGGCGTCAGGTTTCCGAGTCCGTGATTGTCAGCGGGCTCGAGAACCGACGCCTGCAAAATTGAGCGTCAGCTGTCAAACCTGCTGACAGCCGCCGCTCCGGGCCAAAAGGAGGCGCTAAGGACGCGCTAGTGTCCCTAGCGCCTCCTTTTGCCTGTTTCTACTGCCGGGCCTAATTTAAATACTGAATCGCGCGCACAGGCGAGTGGCCTGTGCGTGCGCCGGGAGAGTGGGCGTTCACCCGCTCTCCCGCGGACTTTATTGAATCGGCACATCTGTTAGTTTGCATTTAACTGCAATCCTGGAGAAACCTGCAGAGGACCTAGTTGTATTTTACACTTTAATTGTGAATTGTGACTGATAGAAATTAGTTCCTTAGACCAATGGTTCTCAACCTTTTTCCTGTTGTGACACACCTGATGGATAGTGCTCACTTGTGTGACACACCACTCACAACAATCCACAGCTAAACTAAAAAAAAGCCTCAGTATTACTTTTATTGTTAAGAATGACTCAAGAGAAAGAAGATAAGAGTACTCTCTCTCTCTCTGAACAGAATTATCACATTTTTGTACAAGCTGCATTCTCTGTCCCCAGTGGGGCCACCAACCTTTTTTCTTCTGTTGTCACTCTCGGGCCCAGCAGGGGATGATAGAATCAGTTATCACTAGCCCAGAAGAGAAAGAAGATTGCCATTTTTCACTGGGCTCCGGCAGGAATGGAGGACAAAAGCTGTGTTCTGCTGTGCTCAGTGGGTGAATAAGTCTGCCTTTTGAACCGTACAGCCTTTTGCACCTCCCTTCCCACACAAAAATTATACAATTATAATAGATTTTATATGAAAAATGACATTAAAAGTACAGAATGAGGTAAAAAAAAAAAATATCACTTGCAACATGTATATTATATTTACATGCACTGTGTGGTGCCATGTTCAGTGTGGGCTTAGCACTCAGAAAGTCACGAGTAAAAGAATTATAACAACAACAATATAGTAAAACCTCAATACTAAAACAATACTAAGTGCCAGAACGCAAACAGTAACAACGCTACTTATGAAAAAGTACAAGTACTAATATTATACCAGGCCCTAAAATACCAATACACCTCATTTTAGGACAATAGAACAAGCTAGGCTGCTATAGATCCCTACACAAAAACTACACACTGGCAGAATACCTCACCTCGGTCATACATGCAGAATACAGACAGACCCTCACCAAATACAGAATAAAAAGAGCATATTGTAAGTATGAATAGAAATATACAGACAAAAACTGTAAAAATCACAACAGGACAATGGAAAAACAGAATCACCATTCATCATTAAAAAAAATATAAACTAAATAGTAATAAAATCATACTACTAAAAAAATGCATATTTCTTAACAGCTGAAGAATAGAATAACATCCAACAATTAAAAACTCATAAATATGTTCCAAACACCAATAAAACATTTCAAAATAGACACAAACATCCAATAATTAAAACTAATAAGGATTAAAAAAAATTCCCTGCTCTCCATACCTAGGAACTTTTGATTTCTTGATGTCCTGAGATTGTCTTGGATTAGCAAGAAGGGGGGGGGGGGGTCTTGTACCATATATGCACATATTGTCTCCCTCACTCTCACATGCTCACACAAACACACAGGCTTTCTCTCACTAGCTTTTGTTCAGTCTTGTTCACACACACACACACACACACACACACAGGTTGCCTCTCACTTTCACATGCTCAGCCTCACACAACACATAGACACAAGCTATCTCTCATATGCTCAGTCTCACATAGGCAAATAAACACAGGCTGTCTCTCACTCTCAATTGCTCAGTCTCACACAGGCACATGCCTACACACGCTGTTTCTCACTTTCACATGCTCAGCCTCATACAGGCAAACACATCCACAGGCTTTCTTCACTCTCAGATGCTCAGTATCACACAGACTGTCTTTCACTCATGCTCAGTCTCACACAAGCATGCAGACATAAGCTCTCACTCTCATATGCTCAGCCTCACACATGCAAATACATTCAGGTTTATGGCTGTCGGTGGCAGACGGCTGCGACCGCTTCTACTTACATCTTGTGCTGCCCTTTTCCCTTCTCCGGGCCTGCTCGTGGCGAGCGCTAGCCCCTACCGCCTCATACCTCAAAGTTCCTCGTGGCGGCCGGGACGCTGCCGCCGTCCTCGTCAACTCCGGGCCTTCCTAGTCGCGCGTGCGCACCACCGGGGCCTCCTTTGAAGACGCTACGGTGGGAACATCAGAGGCATCCCTGATTGATAACATCACTTGGTCAGGGTTCTTAAGCACCGCCTTCGCCCCTTGCTAGCTGGCTTGGCAACGAGTTCCATCGCTACTGGTGCTTCGTCCTGTCTTCTTGGACCCGTGATGGCTGTCTCCGTTCTACCTTGAACTCTGGACTTTGGCTCAGGTACCCGCTCCTCAGGGGTCTGTTTGTGCTTCTATTGGAGACCTGGTCTCCTGGCTTCTCCTAATCGGGAGACCTGCCCCCCCCCCCGACATCACTGAGAACTGCGACGGACGTTAAACGGCGCCAGAACACCGGGCGCCCGCGCACAGGGAGGCCACCCACCACCAGGCACCCTGCAACACCTAACAGTGATGAAAAAGAAAACAAAAAATGAAGGAATTCATCTGGAACTGAGACAGGAGGGGCGCCGTGAGATCCCCGATCGGGAGACCTGCCCCCCCCTGACATCACTGAGAACTGCGATGAACGTTAAATGGCGCCAGAACACCGGGTGCCCGCGCACAGGGAGGCCACCCACCATCACCACCGGGCTCCCTGCAACACCTCACAGTGATGAAAAAGAAAACAAAAAGTGAAGGAAGTCATCTGGAACTGAGACGGGAAGGGCGGCGTGAGATCCCCGATCGGGAGACCTGCCCCCCCTGACATCAGTGAGAACTGCGACGGACGTAAACGGTGTCCGAACACCTGGCGTCACACGCCGAAGGGGTGCGCCAAAGGGGTACTCCCCTTTGTGCACCCCTTCATGCATCCCGTAGTGTTAACCATTCTCCATGTTCTTTTTATATCCCCTGTTATCAATTTCCATATTATAAATGTTCAATGTATTAGACAAAGGAAACGCCTGATTTCCTGCATTTTTTGTTTGAATGTAAACCAATGTGATATGTAAAATCGAACACCGGTATATAAAAATAAATAAATAAATAATACATATCTGCTGGTCTCCCTGCTCCTCGGGGTTGACTCTCAGAACTGCCTCACTACATTGGAGACTCAACTCTGCATTTCTCCGCTCCTGGGGGCAGTGCCTACATTCTACACCAGTGACTGTACGTTCTTCACCGGTGATTACCCGTGCTTCCCCGCTTCTCGGGGCAGTGCCCTTGTTTTACTCTTCTGACTGTAATTACACCTCCCTGCTTCATGGAGTGGTGTCTTCGTTCCTCTTCCAGAGGTTCCTTCTGCGCAGCCCCGCTCCTTGGGGTTGCTCATGTCATTGCCTGGAGACTCGATTCGGGCTTCCCCGCTCCATGGGATAGCCTACATCATATCATCAAGTGCCTTCCTTGCTATGCAGCTCCACCCCTCGGGGCTGCCTCTGCAGCCACCTCCTGAACTTCCTGCCTCGCGCTCCCCGCTCCTCGGGCCTGCCCAGTGCCGCTCTCTCGGAGGTGCCTGCTCTGGCATTTGCTCTCCAGCTCAGCCTGTAAACTGTGGGGTCCCTCTGCACTGTGTCTCTCACCCCGCTCCTCGAGACCTCTCACAGATTTCTCTCCACAAGTTTCTGCTGCACCTGACCTTGCCTCCCGATTGTGAGAACCTGTGGGGCTCCTCCCCTCAGGTGGTATCAGCCCTCACCTTGGGCCAAGGGTCCACAAAACCCACAAATCCTAACAGATTGCCAAATCATGGACCCGGCAGAGGTCTCAGTCATCCAGGCCATCCCTGGCCTGGCACAAAGAATCAGTGAACAGCAAAAGTTCCTGGAAACACTGGCAGCAGCCATTGATAACTTGAGCACTCATTTAGACGCTACCGTGATTGCTGCCACAACGTCTACCAAGCTCAATTCCTCCACCTCTGTGCCAGTTCCTCGGCCTACCGTGCCCTTGCCGGCACCTCCACGCTTTCAGGGAACCCTCTTATGTGCAGAGATTTCTTGAATCAATGCAATATGCATTTCTGCCTGCAACCAGCTTACTTCCCAGATGTGATCACCAAGACTAACTACATCCTTTCTCTTCTGGATGGCAAGGCCTTGGCCTGGGCGTCACCTCTCTGGGAGCGTGCAGATCCAGTTCTTCGAGACCTTCCAGTGTTTCTGGCCTTATTCCGCTCTGTCTTCGACGATCCGGGCCGAAGAGCCGTTTCTGGGTCACCACTTCTTCATCTACAACAAGGCTCTTGTTCATTAGCGGATTACGTTATTGAAGTCAGGACCCTTTCATCAGAACTCCACTGGGACCCTGACTGCTTATGATCCATCTTCCTCGAAGGGTTGAGTCCCCGGATTAAAGATGAGTTGGCGGCTCGCAAATTGCCTGCATTGTTGGACTCTCTGATAGACCTTACTGGTCGCATCGACCGCCGTCTGCAAGAATGCTCACAAGAGTCTAGAGCATCCAGGAAGTCTACCCCAGGCTCATCCCGAAATCGACGTTAATCTTCCCCAGAGTGAACACAGCTCAGAACAAAGCTGAGCATGAACCAATGCAGATGGGTCGGAGCAGACTTTCCTCCAAGGAACGCTGCTGCCGCCAGCAATCCGGTCTCTACCTATACTGCGGCTAATCCGGGCATGTCTTAGCCTCATGTCCAGTCTGTCTGGGAAACTCCCAGGCCTAGATTCTTCTGGAGGACTGCTCCTAGGCCTGACTTTGCCGTCTTCTCCATTGACTGTACCCATTAGGGATGTGAATCGTTTTAGGACGATTAAAATTATCGTCCGATAATTTTAATATCGTCTTAAACTGTTATGGAACACAATACAATACAGATTCTAACGATTTATCGTTATAAATCGTTAGAATCGTGAGCCGGCACACTAAAACCCCCTAAAACCCACCCCCGACCCTTTAAATTAAATCCCCCACCCTCCCGAACCCCCCCCCCCCCAAATAACTTAAATAACCTGCGGGTCCAGCGGCGGTCCGGAACGGCAGCGGTCCAGAACGGGCTCCTGCTCTGAATCTTGTCGTCTTCAGCCGGCGCCATTTTCCAAAATGGCGCCGAAAATGGCGGCGGCCATAGACGAAAAAGATTGGACGGCAGGAGGTCCTTCCGGACCCCCGCTGGACTTTTGGCAAGTCTCGTGGGGGTCAGGAGGCCCCCCACAAGCTGGCCAAAAGTTCCTGGAGGTCCAGCGGGGGTCAGGGAGCGATTTCCCGCCGCGAATCGTTTTCGTACGGAAAATGGCGCCGGCCATACGCGTATGGCCGGCGCCATTTTCCGTACGGAAAATGGCGCCGGCAGGAGATCGACTGCAGGAGGTCGTTCAGCGAGGGTTCCGGCGCCTCGCTGAACGACCTCCTGCAGTCGATCTCCTGCCGGCGCCATTTTCCGTACGAAAACGATTCGCGGCGGGAAATCGCTCCCTGACCCCCGCTGGACCTCCAGGAACTTTTGGCCAGCTTGTGGGGGGCCTCCTGACCCCCATGAGACTTGCCAAAAGTCCAGCGGGGGTCCGGAAGGACCTCCTGCCGTCCAATCTTTTTCGTCTATGGCCGCCGCCATTTTCGGCGCCATTTTGGAAAATGGCGCCGGCTGAAGACGACAAGATTCAGAGCAGGAGCCCGTTCCGGACTGCTGCCGTTCCGGACCGCCGCTGGACCCGCAGGTTATTTAAGTTATTTGGTGGGGGATTTAATTTAAAGGGTCGGGGGTGGGTTTTAGGGGGTTTTAATGTGCCAGTTTTTCGATTTTTCGATATTTTTTCGATTTTTAACGATTTTTAACGATTTTTCACGATATTTTACCCCCCCAAACGGCAACAATACGATTCCCTCCCCCTCCCAGCCGAAATCGATCGTTAAGACGATCGAGGACACGATTCACATCCCTAGTACCCATCTCCATTAAAATGGATAACCAGGAATTTCACATTCTGGCATTGGAGGACTCTGGGGGCTGGTGGAAACTTTACTCTAAAACAATTAACTGAGCACCTGCGAATCCCCACCATTTGCTCCCCAGTGCCCTTACTCCTCTCGTCCATCCATAGAGAACCTCTCCCTGGTGAGGTTATTCACACCACGGCCCCTATTCGACTCTGCACAAGGTCCCTGCATGTAGAAACCATTTCTTTCCACTTTCTGGACAAAGCCATTCATCCTGTGGTCCTAGGACTGCCCTGGCTACAGCAACACACTCTGCAGTTTGACTGGGCCACCTTATAGCTCTCTTGTTGGGGTTCCTCCTGCTATGACAACTGTCTGGAGTCCATCTTGCTTCTGCCTTGCCTGAATGCCTCGCTCCCTCCTCCCAGGCTTCCACAGAATACTCTTCATTTGCTGATGTGTTCTCAAAGAAGACCACGGACACTCTACCCCCGCATCGCTCCTATGATTGCGCAATAAGGGGCAGATTTTAAGAGCCCTGCTCGCGTAAATCCGCCCGGATTTACGCGAGCAGGGCCCTGCGCGCCGGTGCGCCTATGTTCAATAGGCCTACCGGCGCGCGCAGAGCCCCGGGACTCGCGTAAGTCCCGGGGTTTTCCAAGGGGGGCGTGTCGGGGGCGGGGCCGAGTGGTGCGCCATTTTCAGGGCGGGACCCGATGTTTCAGGGGCGGGCCCGGGGGCGTGGTTTCAGCCCGGGGCGGTTCGGGGGCATGGCCGCGCCCTCCGGAACCGCCCCCTGGTCCCGTCTAGGCGCGCCAGCAGCCCGCTGGCGCGCGGGGATTTACTTCTCCCTCTGGGAGGCGTAAATCCCCCAACAAAGGTAGGGGGGGGGGGGTTTAGACAGGGCCGGTGGGGGGGGTTAGGTAGAGGAAGGGAGGGGAAGGGGAGGGGAGGGCATTAGCGAATTCCCTCCGAGGCCGCTCCGATTTCGGAGCGGCCTCGGAGGCTACACGAAATCGGTAGCCTTGCGCGCGCCGATCCAGGATTTTAGCGGATACGCACGGCTACGCGCGTATCTACTAAAATCCCGCGTACTTTTGTTGGCGCCTGGAGCGCCAACAAAAGTACGACAACGCGCCGTTTTTGAAAATCTACCCCTAAACTTGTTGCCCAACACAGAGCCTCCTCAGGGTAGGATCTATCCTTTATCGCTAACTGAAACTCAGGCCATTTTGGAGTACATTCACGAGAACCTGGCCAAAGGTTTCATTTGGCCCTCCAAGTCTCCCAGGGGAGCAAGACTTTTCTTTGTAGGGGAAAAAGACGTCTCCCTCTATCCCTGCATTAGTTACCAAGCCTAAATGAGATTACTCTAAAGGACCACTATCCTTTGCCTCTGATTCTGGAGCTTTTCAACAGGCTTCAGGGAGCGAACATCTTCTCCAAATTGGACCTCCAGGGAGCTTACAATTTGGTCTGTATCCGCAAAGGCAACGATGGAATGGAAGACCGTGTTTAATACGTGTGATGGCCACTTTGAATACCTTGTGATGCCGTATGGCCTTTGCAACGCGCCCGCAAATTTTCAGAATCTGATGAACGAGGTTTTCAGAGATATGCTTTACCAATGCATAGTGGTGTACCTTGACCACATCCTAGTTTTTTCCCAAGACCTACAAAGCTACTGCCGGGATATCTCTCGGGTCCTCCAGTGTTTACGGGACAACCAACTTTATGCCAAACTTGAAAAGTGTTCCTTCGAGCCATTCCTTTCCTAGGCTACGTGGTTTCCAGTCAAGGGTTCAGAATGGATCCTCAAAAATTGAAGAGCATCCGTTATTGGCCTCAACCTACGGGTCTCATGAGACTACAGAGATTCCTTTACTTTGCCAATTACTATTGATCCTTTATTCACCATTATTCTACCGTGACCGCATCCCTCACGGCCATGACTCGCAAAGGGGCCAATCCATCTCAGTGGTCGCCTGAAGCCATGACCACCTTTCAGGATCTTAAGGCCGCTTTTCTCCAGGAGCCGTTTCTCCGCCAGACGGATCCCAGACGTCCATTTGTAGTCTAGGTCAATGCCTCTGATGTTGTAGGAGCCAATACTCGACCACCCATACCTGAGGAATGGAATCCCTGACTCGAGGGAGCCCAACACCAGATCACAGTGTATATG
Source organism: Rhinatrema bivittatum (assembly GCF_901001135.1). Classification (NCBI taxonomy): domain Eukaryota; kingdom Metazoa; phylum Chordata; class Amphibia; order Gymnophiona; family Rhinatrematidae; genus Rhinatrema; species Rhinatrema bivittatum. The sequence goes on along the minus strand of NC_042616.1, from coordinate 199,112,087 downwards.
GATCACAAAAACCTCAAGTATTTACACCATGCTCAGCGTCTGAACCATCGCCAGCCCCATTGGGTTCTCTTTTTGCCCAATTTAATTTCCTGCTGTGCTACCAACCAGCCAATAAAAATTGCCATGCCAATGCTCTCTCCATATCCTTCATCACAGAGGATGTTCCCGGTACCAGATGGCACATAATTGACCCTGCCTAGGTCATCTTGTCTGCTACTTTTCCAATGCAACCTGGAAAGATGGTGGACCCTCACCAATTACGATGGAGGGTTCTTTGATGGGCTCCCTACTCCTTGACTGCAGGACATCCGGGCCAGTCTCGAACTCTCTCCACACTTCAGCGGTATTATTGGTGGCCTACCATGAGAAAAGATACATAAGCTTACGTAGAGTCCTGTCCCACTTGTGTCCGTCATAAGCCTCCTACGGGAAGACCATGGGGACTCTTGCAACTGCTGCCTATTCCAAGTGAGCCATGGACCCACATTGCGACGGACTTCATAGTGGACCTGCCTGTTTCCAGTGGCAACAAAACCATCTGGGTCACTGGAATACGATGAGTGAGGTTATCAAATTTGCGGATGATACAAAATTATTCAGAGTAGTTAAATCACAAGTAGATTGTGATACATTACAGGGGGACCTTGCAAGACTGGAAGATTGGGCATCCAAATGGCAGATGAAATTTAATGTGGGCAAGTGCAAGGTGTTGCGTATAGGAAAAACTAACCCTTGCTGTATTTACACGGTTAGGTTCCATATTAGGAGCTACCACCCAGGAAAAAGATCTAGGCATCATAGTGGATAATACTTTAAAATCATTGGCTCGGTGTGCTGCAGCAGTCAAAAAAGCAAACAGAATGTTGGGAATTATTAGAAAGGGAATGGTGAATAAAACGGAAAATGTCATAATGCCTCTATATCGCTCCATGGTGAGACCGCATCTGGAATACTGTGTACAATTCTGGTCACTGCATCTGAAAAAAGATATAGTTGCGATGGAGAAGGTACAGAGAAGAGCTACCAAAATGATAAAGGAGATGGAACAGCTCCCCTATGAGGAATGGCTGAAGTGGTTAGGGCTGTTCATCTTGGAGAAGAAATGGCTGAGGGGGGATTTGATAGAGGTCTTTAAGATCATGAGAGGTCTTGAATGAGTAGATGTGAATTGGTTATTTACACTTTCGAATAATAGAAGGACTAGGGGGCATTCCATGAAGTTAACAAGTAGCACATTTAAGAAAATTCTTTTTCACTCAACGCACAATTAAGCTCTGGAATTTGTTGCCAGAGGATGTGGTTAGTGCAGTTAGTGTAGCTGGGTTCAAAAAAGGTTTGGATAAGTTCTTGGAGGAGAAGTCCATTAACGGCTATTAATCAAATTTACTTAGGGAATAGCCACTGCTATTAATTGCATCAGTAGCATGGGATCTTCTTAGTGTTTGGGTAATTGCCAAGTTCTTGTGGCCTGGTTTGGCCTCTGTTAGAAACAGGATGCTGGGCTTGATGGACCCTTGGTCTGACCCAGCATGGCAATTTCTTATGTACTTATGTTTTTCTAAAATGGCCCACTTCGTGGCTCTACCCTGTCTCCCTTCAGCACCACACCTTGCTAAGTTGTTCATCTGACATGTGTTCCGGCTCCACGGTCTCCCTAAACATATCCTCTCGGACTGTGGAGTCCAATTCACTGCACGCTTTTGGAGGTCTCTCTGCAAAAAATTCAACATCTCAGATTTCACCTCGGCTTACCATCCCCAAGCCAATGGACAAACAAAAAGGACTAATAGGACCTTGAAGCAATTCTTGCGGGCCTACGTGAGTCTACGACAAGATGATTGGGCCGAGACCGCCTTCCTTGGGTGAAGTTCTCTCTAAACTCTCATCAGTCCACTTCCACTGGATTGTCTCCCTTCCAGGTGGTCTATGGACGTCAGCCTCTGCCACCCATAGACCACCCACTCCCACTGTCTGTACTTTCTCCAGCGGCACAGTCAACCACCCAGGCTGCTCAAACATCAAAAAGGTTCTTTGATGCACATCATCATCAAGCACCCCAATTCAAACCAGGCGATAAAGTGTGGCTCAGCACCTGGTTTATCCGACTTAAGTTGCCCTCAGCTTGCTTCGCTCCCAGGTATATTGGTCCCTTTCCTGTGCTCCACCGTCTTGGTCCAGTCACCTACAGGCTCCAGCTGCCTTCCTCACCCAAAATCCACAACACCTTCCACATTTCTCTACTAAAACCTTTGGTACTGTCCTGCTTCTCCAAAAAATCCACCAGAGCCTCAACCACTGTCCTTGAAGCGGACGTCACATATCAAGTCCGAGATGTCCTGGATGTAAGGAAACATGGTAGAAAATGGGAGTTTCTCTTTTCATGGGAGGGCTTTGGACCTGACGAGAACAGTTGGGAACCTGCCGCCAATATCCTGGACAAAGACCTTATCTGGCAGTTCCATGCCACACATCCTCGAAAGCCCAAACACCCAGGTAGGTGTCTTTAGAGGAGGGGTACTCTTATGACCATCAGTCGCAGCCAGCTGCGACCGCTTCTACTTACATCTTGTGCTGACTTCTCCCCCTCTCTAGGCCTGCTTGCAGCAGGGCCTATCATTTGGAGAACCAAGGGCTGTCCCTTTTGCCTTCAGCAGTCTAAAATTAAAATGGAGCTGATCCATCTAAGGGAGCAATTGGCCAGGATTCAATTAACTTCCCCTTTCTTGAAACATCCATCTGTCACCCATCTCCCACAGCGGTTATGGAATCCCAGAAAAAATATTTTACAGTGGGCTCAGGTAGAACTAGACATGTGACAATCAGGTACCCACCTTCCCCAAGTTTACAGCAACCTGTACCTCAACCCCCACTCCCACAGAGTTATCAATCACCCAGGATTCAAAAACCCAGAATCAATTGGCTAACAGTAGGCTCTGGCAGAATAAGACCTGTTACGGACATGCAAAGTGAAAATAACAATCAATCAGCTCAAAAAAACAGAAAAAGATCCTAGGAAGTGCAACATAGAAAGGAGAAAAATTGGAAATCTATGACTACAAATGCTCGCAGTTTGGGCAATAAAATCCCAGACCTGCAGGCCTTAATGGTGGAGACAGACTTAGACGTTGTTGCTGTCATGGAAACATGGTTCACGGATTCTCATGATTGGAATACGGCCATACCAGGCTATAACTTGTTAAGGAATGACAGCAAGGTCAAAAAAGGGGGAGGAGTAGCACTTTATGTAAAAAATACTATCCAAGCAACTGAACTGCAAGGAAAGTGGGGTAGAAAAGAAGCATTTTGGGCCATCCTAAAAAAAGATGACAGTACATCCATTTTTACTGGAGTGGTGTACAGGCCTCTGACTCAAACGGAAGAACTAGAAAGAGATCTGATCAAAGACATTATAAAGGTGGGAAAGAAGGGGGAAGTGTTGATTGTTGGTGACTTTAATCTGCCGGATGTGGACTGGAGAATCCCTTCTGCAGAATCTAACAGACCCGAGTTTTGAACTTCAAAAAATCAGACTTTGTCGAAATGGGAAAATATCTGGAGGCAGAACTTGAATACTGGGAGAAAATGGGAGAGGTTGAACAACAGTGGGCCAAACTAAAAGGAGCAATTTCAAAAGCAACAAATTTGTATGTTAGAAAAGTAAACAAAAGTAAGAGAAATAAGAATCCAATCTGGTTCACAAAGGAGGTGGCTGATGTAATAAAAGCAAAAAAAAAGCAGCTTTTAACAAATATAAAGAATCCCAAAAAGTGGAACACAGGGAGGATTATCTGGCGAAACTGAGGGAGATGAAGAAAGTAATCAAGAAAGCAAAAAGTCAGGCAGAGGAAAGGATTGCCAAGGAGATAAAGCGAGGTGACAAAACATTTTTCAAATATATCAGAAAAAGGAGAAAGGTACATAGTGGTATAGTGAAATTGAAAGGAGATTAGGATCAATGGGTGGAGAGAGATGATGAATTAACAGAAATATTAAACAAATACTTCAGTTCAGTGTTCACAAAAGAAGACCCTGGAGAAGGACCATCACTTGTTATCAAGACTGTAGAAGGGGTGGAGTAGACGAAACTCCATTTACAGATGATAATGTATGGGAAGAGCTAAGAAAACTGAAAGTGGGCAAAGCAATGGGGCCTGATGAGATTCACCCCAGAATACTGAGGGAACTCAGAGATGTGCTGGCAGGTCCACTGTGTGACCTGTTCAATAGATCTTTGGAAAAGGGTATAGTATCTAGTGACTGGAGAAGAGCGATGGTGTCCCGCTTCACAAAAGTGGGAGCAGAGAAAAGGCTTGAAACTATAGGCCGGTTAGCATCAACTCAGTGGTGGGAAAATTAATGGAGACTCTGCTGAAGGAAAGGATAGTGAACTATCTACAATCCAGTGGGTTGTTTGATCAGAAGCAGCATGGATTCACCAGGGGAAGGTCCTGTCAAACAAATCTAATTGATTTCTTTAATGGGGTGACTAGAGAACTGGATCAGGGAAGAGCGCTCGATGTAATTTACTTGAATTTATTAACAAAATGAGAAGCTTGGGAGTCAGCTCCAAGGTGTTGGCATGCATTACAAACTGGTTGACAGAAGACAATGGGTGATGGTAAATGGAACCTTCTCTGAAGAGAGAATGATGTTAAGTGGAGTGCCACAGGGATCGGTGTTGGGACCAGTTATGTTCAACATCTTCGTGAGTGATTTTGTGGAAGGGATATAAAGTAAAGTTTGTCTATTTGCGGATGATACTAAGATCTACAACAGAGTGGTCATACCGGAAGGAATACAGAGAATGAGATGGGATTTAAAGAAGCTGGAAGAGTGGTTGAAGATATGGCAGCTGGGATTCAATGCCAAGAAATGCAGTCATGCATCTGGGGTGTGGTAATCTGAAAGAACTATATGCGTTGGGGGGTGGAGGGCTGATGTGCACATAGCTGGAGAGAGACCTTGGGGTGATAGTGTCTAACGACCTGAAGTCGACGAAGCAGTGTGACATGGTAATAGCCAAAGCCAGAAGAATGCTGGGCTGCATAGAGAGAGGAATATCTAGTAAGAAAAAGGAAGTGATAATCCCATTGTACAGGTCCTTGGTGAGGCCTCACCTGGAGTACTGTGTTCAGTTTTGGAGACCGTATCTCCAAGGAGACAGAGACAGGTGGTCCAGAGACAGAGACAGGTGGTCCAGAGAAGGGCGATCAAAATGGTGGGTGGTCTTTATCAAATGACTTATGAGGAGAAGTTGAAGAACCTGAATATGTATACCCAGAGGAGAGGAAGAGCAGGGATGATATGATACAGACCATCAGGTACTTGAAAGGTTTTAATGATCCATGGTTGTCAACAAACCTTTTCCTTTGGAAACAATTTAGTAGAACTAGAGATCACAATATGAAACTCTAGGGAGGAAGACTTAGAACCAATGTCAGGAAATATTTCTTCACTGAGAGGGTGGTGGATGCCTGGAATGCCCTTCCGGAGGAAGTGGTAAAGACTAAAACTGTGAAGGATTTCAAAGGGGCATGGGATAAACACTGTGGATCCCTAAAAGGCTAGAGGATGGGAATAAATAAAAAAGCTTAACTGGCATGGACTGGCAGTTACTACTCTTAAGAGAAACATGGGGATAACCTGCACGGAGTGACAGTTACTACCTTGGGAAGTTTGCTGGGCAGACTAGATGGACTATTTTGGTCTTTTCCTGCCATCATTACTATGTTACTATGTATTGTCCTTCTGCCTTGGTCCTATTTACACAGGCACATACAAACAGGAAGATCTAGATAGAGTATCCTTCAGTATAAAGTTCTCATCAGGGCAAGATCTCTTGTTTTTCCAAAGGGACAGTGTTTTGATCTGTCAGTCTTGCCTGCATAATTCTTTGGCTATTATGATTCATATTTGGTGCTTTCAGTAGTAAAACATGGGATATCACCATATAGGCAAATGATAAACTTTGCATAAGGTAGGTACTTGTTGCGAAGGAATGTTCAAAAGCTCCAAAAATATTTCTTCACAGTCTCATAAAATGTCATACATTTTAACCTATGAAAATTCAACATCAAACATTTTTATATCAAATATCATTCTCCAAGGCCTCAACTCTACCCCAAAGAAAAACATTATTTTTAATAAGATTAGCCTTAAATTTCTGAAGCGAGGAAATTTGTGTAGAGAAGGTAACTGGAGAAGTGTGTTGCTACAACATGCTTTCATAAACTTCAGATCTGGAAAATGCATCCAACTGGAAGCAACCTAACTGGATCACTCAAACAGCTATTATCCCTTCAACTCAGGCCAGAGACTAAGCAAGATCCTCCATGGACACTGGTGCAACCACCCAAAGCAGACGTTCTTCTTCCAATCATGGTGGGGACACTGGAGTCATCTTTACCAGAAGGAGACCACTTTGGCTTACTCTGTCAACCTCCAAGCTCTCCTCCTCACTAGTTACAGCTTAAGTTTGTGACAGTCCCACACATACCTCAGAAGGGGCCAGAGCTCCCTGAATCTTCTTGGTGGGACTAGAGAAGTTGCTCTTCTCCAGGGCCCATTCACTAGCCATCTTGGATGGGGACTCCCCCACAGCAGCACGGAGTTGAAGGAACCCTATGGATAGAATCCGCAGATATTGTGTCTCCAAGCTGAGAGAGGCTTCAGCACAAAGGGTCTGATTTTCAAAAGCATTTACACCCATTAAACTGGGTTTTACACATGTAAATGCACTTTACTTGTATAAGTGGGCTTTTAAAAATTGCTACTATATATGCCATTGAATTGTCCATAGGATTTACTCACGTAAATGCACATTACATGTGTAAATAGCTTTTGATTGCTATGATAGTATGTTACATTTGTGTGTTTAACTTCTTTGAAAATCCACCTGTCAGGAACGATGCCAATCTCACCCACACCCAGAACGTTGCCTGAACCAGTTCTGACTGAGCACTTCATTGAAGTGCAAACCCACAAATCAAGAGGGCCCCAGCAGTGGTCACATTTCTACTAGGTTGACTCTAATCAAACAGGACAGAGTGAGGGCGTCACTGCTCGACGCCCTCACTCTGTCCTCCTTACCATTGTGGCGACTCCTTCCGGGCCTGATGGATGGTTTGCTGCCACGGCGTCTTCTTGCCATCTTCCTCCGGCGTTCCCGGAGTGGCATGACGCTGTGGATCCGTCATGTTCCTGATGACATAGGACACACTCGCACTCCGAATGATGTACCAGCAAGAGCGCGAACCTCGGGTGTGTTCCCCTGAACTGACGTCATCCGTTTCTAAAATAAAAGGTCTCAGAAATTGCTAACGGATCGAGTTAGCAAAGGGTTTCGCTACCTAACCTACTCTGCCTCCTTGGACTTACCAGGGGTACCCACTCCTCGGGGGCCTCGCTCTCTTTTCTTTATTTCAGATTGCAGATAGGAACCGGTACTAGCTCCTCAAGGGCTCATGTTCCTGAACACTCTGAAGATTCTCTACTGCCTGGAAGCTATCACAGATACAGACAATTGTGAGTTACCATCGCTCTCTCAGAGCTTTTCCTGGAACCAGGTACTACTCGCTCCTCGAGGGCCTAACCCTTTCCAGCTACTGAGCTTTCTAAAGACCTTATGTGAGATCTGTCATCCAGTTCTGGCTATGAACACAGTTTACCCTGTCTACTCACTATCTATAGTTTCTCTACAGCTCAGCAACCCTGGATTGCGGTTCCAGTACCTGAGGGACTTCAGCCCTGCTGGGCATAGCAGCTCACTAACCTGTCTAATAAAAGAATTATCTGTCTGTCTCCATTCTCAAGCCTAGCCGGTGGTCCCTCTCAGGATGTCCTCCTGGGGGCGCAGTCATCTGCCATCGGCCCAAGGATTCACCTATCTACATTCCTCTACAGCTGAGTGTCCTCTCCAAGCACTCCGCTGGTAACAGATGGCTACTCCTTTCCTACCAGGAGTCTTCAGCAACAGATTCATAACAGCTTGCTAACTCCTCCCCTTCATAGGAGTTTAACCATAACAGATTGCTAGCTCCTCCCTCCAGAGGAGGAAATGGTAGGCAGTAAAGAAGTGTGCCTGGTAAATGTTTCTTCCAGAAGCTCCTAAGACAGTGCTGGCAGCAGTAGAGGAAGCCGGGTGGAGTCACCTAGGCTTGCTTGCAGCAATAGGTTGGTAGCTGTATAGAGAGTGAGGGGACCTTTGTTTCCAAATGCTTAAAAAGAAATGTTTAACTGCCTAGTTTAATCAACTACATGGGATTCTGGCTGAGGAAACAATGCTATGAAGCTAAGAGGATTTTTTTTTTTTTTTGTATTTTAGGATGATTATATTGCAGCCCTACATGTCTAGAAACATCCATATGTTGAGTGAATTAAATAAATTGTACTTTAAATATTGCAGAGAAGATGTCTCTCTGCCAGTAAGGACTTTTTGGCTGCCTAGAAGCAGACTGCTTAGGGATTAACAAGTGAAGCAGTTACCTGTTTGCCTGGGTTGCCAAGGAATTGGAAAGTAAAGCTGCAGGTTTCTGGAATGTTTTTTTTCTCTCTCTGAAGCTTTGTGGCTGCACCTGGGCAGCATTACCTTGCTCTAATTGCTGTGCTGATATGCACACACAGTGAGTGATGGTAACTTCCTGAATGTTTGCTTAATTTTTTTTATTTTTTTTTTTAAACACTGAAACTGCACCAGAAGCTCAGCTGGGTTTAATTCTTTTTCTTGGCTAAGTGTAAAGAGCCAAGTGCAGCTGGGTTTAGGGACTGGACTTAATTACTGACACTGGGGTGCTGCTGTCCCCTCAATCCAGAAAAGAGGAATCTCCCCATCAAAAGCAACTTGGCTATGAAAAGTGAGAACTTTGAGGATTAACTGGTTTATTAAATAGTCCTAGATACCAGTACCATTCTTTTCCTCCTTAGTGCAAAACCAAAGTAGAGGGACGTCTGGTAATTTGGGAATGGGAAGTACAGAGCTGTCTAATTGAATCCATCAGTAATGGGATATCAATTGTTGCACCTAGACCATGAAGATCTGCAAAGTTACATGGGAAATTGTGGGGTTCTTTTTTTAATTGAATGTTAACCAGATGATGTATAATCATTGTTTTGATAAGTGTTTCTTGTTGACGGAAAAGGAGAATAATGAATTGAAAATGAGCAACCAACCTCATATGGAAGAAGAAAATAAAATCCAAGCACTTATTAGTCTCGGAGTCTGGCTGGATGCCCACATTAAGAATATTTCATTTATTTTCCTGGGATCAAAGGGACACTAAGGGAAAGCAAGAGTCTCAAGGTCATGCAATAATAGCGTGTTATCAGGAATAAGACTGGGTTAATGAGAGGCTAAGTGCTGCTACTCCACAACCATATGAGAATCCAATATTGAAGAAGATCTGACAGGAGAAACTAAAGACAATAGAAGAGTAGGGGAAGTACGGTGCTCTTGCTTCTGAAGATAGAGCAGGTGCCCTAATAATAGGAAGTGTGATTGCCAGATTGTTTTGCCCACAGGTGCGAGTCTGTCTAGAGGGAGCCGTCTTAAGTCCCTGCCTCGTCGCACCATATTAAGAAGCCACACTATCAATTTGGAAGGCACAAACACTACTAATACTGAAAATTCCTTTCAATCACTTTATGTAACCTGTCAGGGAGTTATAAATATATAGTTTCTGAAATCGCGCAAAATGAAAATATCAGATACGGATGAGACATCTTTCTCCCATAAAGTTTTCTTGCCCGGACATCCTCTCGAACCGAAGAATAGTTAAGGAATGATAGCACTTTCTAGTTCAAAGAATACAAGTTGCTGATTGATGCTCTATTGTGCTAATACTGTTCTTATAGGATAAAAAGAGGGGAATCCGCTATCATGTCATGGATCTCCAGGCCCGCTGTCTTGTTCTCTTAAAAACACTGTCTAAAGGATCCTGCCACAAATTACATTTTCTGAAACTAAGTGACATACAGAGGGATGTATGTCACAATTTTATTGCACAAAGTATTGCTACCCATAACTCCCATTCGGCTGAAGCAAATGTACTACGTTTTGTTCATACTGATGATGGTCCAGTTGATGCGCTTATGGATAAAAATTGTGTATCCTTTTCTAAATCATGTTTTCTAGTTTTATAAAATATAAGTTGTGGCAAAATGTTTTAAGTCATGGCTTCCATATGGAAATTCATGAATGAGCCTTTGTCTTCTGCTGGAATTAAATTATAAAACATTTACAGGAAAAAGTTGGGGAAAAAAGTTTCATGTCAATTTAAAACAGACAGTCCATTGATTACTACAGAATAAGCATCTCAATACACTCACTAAATACACATACCCACCCTTGCTCTCCCATATCTGTTTGTAATTATCACTATTTCTGGACCTAATAACACACACAAGCAAAACAAGAGATCACAGCAGGTATCACACCAGCATGACAGACAAGACAATGCCACATGAAAAGATCCTTGTAGACTGCAGACACATATATATTCCTGATTCATGATTAACAATGATACACAAGTTCATGCTCCACTTTTTACAGATGAACTGCTCAGCCCTTGTATTCCTGGGTTTCCTCTCACCTCATCCTGGATTCCCTCTTACACTTTCACTTTCTTTTATATCTGATCTTTACTCTTCTCTCTCTTCCTCTCTTCCCTGTGGCTCTTGGCTCCCCAAAACCTCTTTCCACTGTACTTGATTTGTAACTCACTTTGAACTCACATTTAGAAAGATGAGTAATTAAATCCAAATCCCATTGAGCCACAGTTTAATTAAAAGAAAATGTCTTACATCTCTTCTAATAATTACGTACTGGACAGCCCTTGTATGAATAGCTCTCTCAATCATGGGTAAAATGCATTCATATGTATGTTTGTCCTGCACATTTATAGATCTTAGATGGTCAGGAATAAGTAAAGTGGTAGTCACTGTAACAGCAGAAACTCCCCGAGAGGAAAGTTCTTGTATGGTTTGCTAATTCAAACATATTCAGCCTGAGAAGCTGAGAGTATGGTGATTGTTCATCTGATTAAACACCTGACTAAGACAAACATCTTAATAAACTTTAAATATATTGTGGTTATCGCAGGAGGACTTTATCTAAGGCCTACAAAGAGGCAAAGCCAGGTTAGGAGTCAGTTCAGGAAAAAAGAGCAGATAAGTCTATCATGTGTTTGCTCATGGGCAAATATTCCACCCCCATACAAATAACCTGGCATTAAAATAACAAAAGGGGCCAGATTCATTAAGGCTTTTCTCCCATTTTGTGTCTATGGGGGGAAAAAACCCTTAGTGAATCAGGTGCCAAGCTTATTGTACACCACTTTAGCAATTTCTGATGACTCTCACTTATTATTCCTAAGGATGCTTTGCAAGACCCTGATCAGTGAATGAAATATAAACAATTACAACAAATGGTTTGGTCTGCTTATGGAGCCTCAGCTTACAAAATGTAATTTCAAACTTAATTTCCAGACACAAAGCAAAGGGTTATGAGTAATTCAGGGAAAGGCAGCAGTAAAATGTAAAGAAGCAACTATACAAGAATATAGGAAAATCATTTAAATATGCTTAATGGTATTAATGAGCCAATGAATAAATTTAAGTAACTATCAGGTCGATACTGTAAGACCGCGGGAGAGCGGACGAACGCCCGCTCTCCCGGCGCGCGCACCGGCCCTTCGCCGGTGCGGGCGATTCAGTATGCAAATGAGGTGATGCGGGAAAAACGGGGAAAAGGAGGCGCTAGGGACACTAGCGCGTCCCTAGCGCCTCCTTTTTGTCAGGAGCGGCGGCTGTCAGCGGGTTTGACAGCCGACGCTCAATTTTGCCGGCGTCGGTTCTCGAGCCCGCTGACAGCCACGGGCTCGGAAACCGGACGCCGGCAAAATTGAGCGTCCGGTTTTCGGCCCGACAGCCGCGGGCCAAATTCAAATTTTTTTATTTATTTTTTTTTACTTTTTTTTACTTTTGGGGACCTCCGACTTAATATCACCATGATATTAAGTCGGAGGGTGCACAGAAAAGCAGTTTTTACTGCTTTTCTGTGCACTTTCCTGGCGCCGGAAGAAATTAGCGCCGACCTTTGGGTCGGCGCTAATTTCTTAGAGTAAAATGTGCGGCTTGGCTGCACATTTTACTTACTGGATCCCGCGCACATACCTAATAGGGCCATCAACATGCATTTGCATGTTGAGGGCGCTATTAGGTGCCGCGGGTGGGCCGCGTGTTTTCCTCCCCTTACTGAATAAGGGGTAAGGGAAAACACGCGTCCAGAGCAGGGTGACAGTGCGCTCCGACGGAGCACACTTTACTGTATCGACCTGTATGTCATGGAAAATGGCACAACTAGAATTACTGACACCTTTTATTGTTGCGATCCTTCTCATGGCAGGGCCGCAAGCAGGTTCTCACCCTTCTTCAGGCAGGCCGATCCGACCTCCAATGTCATTCTACCGGCATGGCAGGAGCTGTGCCAGTGTTCCCTGCAGTGGCAGGAGGCCACCATCGTGCTGGCGTGGCAGGAGCCGCGCTGGGGTTCTCTCTCGCAGTTGGAGCCATGCTGCGATTTCCAGCGCAGCCCGGAGGCCGCTGACACTCTCCCTGCATGGCCAGAGACGCACTGCTGTTCCTGGTGGGCCAGGAGGCCACCGACAGCATTCCACATGGCCCGGAGGCCGCCGAAGTTACCTTGCCCCCTCCGGGGGAGGGGCCTGGATCCCCGAGGTTCCCTCGCGGCAGGAGCCACTGTCCACGTCGTCTCCTGGCAGGCCTGAGGCCTGGTCTTCAGCGGCAAGGATCCGCCTCCCACGTCGGAGCCTTCACTGCCCAGCTCCGGCTCCTCCTCTCACAGCAGGGCCGCTGTCCAGGGTCTTGCTGCTTCTCTTCCTGCCTTTCCTAAGGCGCAGGGCCACCTCTTTCTGCACTTCTTGTAGGGCCAGTGAGGGAGTGGGCCCCAGATGATGTCACTTCCTGGATCTGCCTCTTCAGCCTACAAAAGGTTCCTCAGGTCAGTCCTTACTCGCCTTCACAAGGAGTAAGTCCTCCTTAGGACTCCTCGTCTGCTTCTCCTCCAAGGCACTCTGTTCCGCATGGGATCCTGTGTCTTCATCTATGTTCCATGTTCCGGTCTCTGCATTTCCTTGATGTTCCTGTTGTCCAGATGTCCACCTGTTCCTGATTTCTGATGCCTGTCTGTTTCCTGATGTCTTCAGTTCCGCTGACACGCCCCTCATGGTCCTCGACCAGCCCGGTTGGGTTGAGTAGGGCACGTAGTGGCCCAGTGGTCCGCAACCAGTCCGGCTGGACTGTGTAGGGCGCTGGTGGGTCATGCCATCCAACGGTGCCATGGAGTCTTCTCACCTCTTGTCTGGCCTGCCTTGTTTCTGATGTCTTGATGTTCTTAAGTCTGATGTCTGCCTTGCCTTGATGTTCTTGCCTGATGTCTTCCTTCCCTGGACAGGTGCTATCCTTCTGTGTGGTCCGTGTCCAGTCCAGCTGGACTGTGTAGGGTGCCTGAGGGATCTGGCCGCCTTCCCATTCCTGTCCTTGGATTTCCGTGGCACTGATGCTCAGCCTGGCTGGGCTGGGTAGGACTCCAGAATGGACATTGTTTGCCTAGAGGTTCTGGACTTTTAACCATTGGTTTTAGTATTGCCATGCCTTGCCCTGCCTTGCCTGTCTGTACCTTGCCATGTCTTGTGTCTTCATTTGTCCTGCAACATCCTGAGTCTTCGTCTGTCCTGCAACGTCCTGAGTCTTTGTCTGCCTTGCCACGCCTGATGTCTTCATCCATCTTGCCACGCCTGATGTCTTCGTCTACGTATGTCTGAGTCTTGTCCTGTGCCAGTTGTCCTCTGTCCAACCTACTGCTTCCTGCCGCTCCCTAATGGCAGTCCGAAAGGGTTTGGAACGGTCGGAGGACTATTCAGAGACCACCACTGCATTGGTGGTCTCAAGGAAGCATGCAGGTTCGGTCGAGGGTCAGGGACGTCTCACCACAAGGGGACACATCTCTTTTCCCGTGCTGGGGAGTGCCCCCTGGTGCTCCCTTCCATCCGCAGCGCAACATTTGTATTACAAAAAATTACAAATGATATAATTAGAGCAATGGGGCAGCCGACTTTCAAACACAATTCCAAACAAAAATACAAAAGAAATGTGATACTGTAGAACAGGTAATAGAACTAGGTCTTTACCTACAGGAAAAGTATGGTACAATAGAACACTAAAGGCCTAGGCATGTACATCCCGGGGATTTGCATGCGTAAGTGGCCTTATGCGCGCCAGGCCTATTTTCAAAGGCCCGGCCATGCAAATACTGCCCTGGGACGCGTGTAAGTCTCGGGGCTTCGGAAAAAGGGCAGGGCTGGGCTAGAGGCCGCCGGCACAGCGGCCATTTTCCGCTGTGCTGGGGGATCCTGCGCCTGCCCAAAGGCAGGCGCAAAATTTAAGATAAAGTTTTGTGGGGTGGGTAGATTATTGCTAGGTGGCATGTAGGTTAGGGGAAGGGAGGTTATGGTGGGGGGTTCGGAAGTTTCCTCCCAGTCTGCTTCGAAATTGGAGTGGACTGGGAGGGAACTGAGGAAGGCCGTGGGCATCGGTGCACGCAGAATGCACAAGTGTGCATCTCCTTGCGCGTGCCGACCCACGATTTTATAACATGCGTGCACCTGCGCACGCATGTTGTAAAATTGGGCGTCCATGTGTGCGAGCTGGGTAGCGCGCACACATGGATGCGTGCGCAATTTCTTTTAAAATCTAGCCCTTAAGCTTTATCCTTTAAACAGTAGACATCAGAGTTACTATATAGTTCTAAGAATAGGCTCTAATACCAAAATAATACAATGTAATGGGAATGTAACTAAAATTGTGCATGTAGACCTTTACACATTTGTTTAATAGTCTAGATGGCAAAAGAAAGCATTTACAACCAAGCCTCTCCCCTGCCCCAGGTAGGACAAAATAATATGCACAGACACTCTGGATAAGCATCCTGACTCATTTTTAAAATACTTGTAAATCTTTTCTTTGTGTTTGTTTTCCGATGATTGATCTCAGTAGTAATCTATCATGATCTGATATTCACAAACACCAAATCAGCAATGGATAAAGTTATTCTGGTAACTTTAGCTGACTGCTGGCTTACTGAATATTTTGGGGGAAAAAAGTCATGGGTTATAGTGGTCTGATTCTCCCAACCCCCACCCCCACTCCAAATTACAAAAAGCAAGACCCAAGCCAAAGCAGTCCGATCACCTCTCCCCCTGCCAAACATCAAGTTTTATAAAAATATATTTCACTGTATAGCCGTCGCTCCCTCCCGTTCTCCTCATTCAAAAGTTGTCAACCACTTCCAGCCACCTGCCCAACTCCCAAAGCATACCATAAGAACATAAGAAAATGCCATACTGGGTCAGACCAAGGGTCCATCAAGCCCAGCATCCTGCTTCCAACAGTGGCCAATCCAGGCCACAAGAACCTGGCAAGTACCCAAAAACTAAGTCTATTCCATGTTACCATTGCTAATGGCAGTGGCTATTCTCTAGGTGAACTTAATAGCAGGTAATGGACTCCTCCAAGAACTTATCCAATCCTTTTTTAAACACAGCTATACTAACTGCACTAACCACATCCTCTGGCAACAAATTCCAGAGTTTAATTGTGCGTTGATTAAAAAAGAACTTTCTCCGATTAGTTTTAAAAGTGCCCCATGCTAACTTCATGGAGTGCCCCCTAGTATTTCTATTATCCGAAAGAGTAAATAACCGATTCACATCTACCCGTTCTAGACCTCTCATGATTTTAAACACCTCTATCATATCCCCCCTCAGTGGGAGGAGGCCAAGCTTTAACCTCCTCCCACAGGGTGAATATCTAAATGCCTGTACAACTGAGAGTTATTATCATTTAGTTATTCATTTATTCACTTCATCTTCTTCCAGACTGGTCAGCCTCACTGACAGCTGACCAATCCTGGCTCAGAACTAGCAACTCTATCACCTGGCATTCCAAAGCTTGGGAACCAAGGAAATACAAGCACAAAAGTTAAAAAGAATGAGAGAAGAAAGGCCAGCTCTGCAACTTCAGCACTTGCAGATTTCACCTGCATCAACTCCAGTCTCTTTTTCAGGTCAACAGACATCTAAATATAAATAAACTTAGTCAAAGGGACTTGTTGAAAATGCATATGCTGTTATTGATGGGAAGTGCCATCATCATAAGGATTAGATGAATCCCAGGGTTCCAGTTTAGAATAATAATAAGCAAAATAAATACAGAATATAAGAATTAAAATAAAAAATATTCAGTTAAAATCACTTTACCAGGAAATATTATTAGGGGGTTTGTACAGCTAAGTTTAAACTTAGCTGGATAAATTTAGCTGGATAAACACTGTTGAATATGGACCTCCTGGTATATATCTGGACTTTCCCTATTTTATTTTTAGGAAACTTTGTTTTCAGTTTTTAGTTTAGTTTTTTTTTCTGAGAATTTCAATCATATAACAAAAAAATTTAGTGGAAAAAATGAGTTTGTTATAACACACAGGAGAAAAATCAATGAAAACAATTGAAAAATAAAAGAAAAACTGAAAACCAATGTCCTTATTTATCCTCAAGCTCTTTTTCAGCTTATTTTACCTCAAACTCCCTCCCCCCTCAGTTTCTTGTGGACTAGATTTGGCTGATTTCCCTGTATATGTATTTACTTTCTCTGAGGGCAGTTTCCTAAGAAGACTTAAGATTACATAAACCTAGATGCTTTGCGACAAAAACATACAAAAAACTGTTAAATTTCTCACAGAGTGAGAAATATGTGACCATTAGGCTCAGTGGTAAAACTGATTGTGAAGGGGTTCTGCATGATGTCCATGATGGAAGATGGCATGCACATACACAGCAGAGCTTCTAGAAGCTTTGGTGTAATCTTCACCACCTGAGCTACATCAGATGACATCACCCCTACACCTGTGAGGGCTCCACATCCTGCTTCTCCTCAGAGAAATACCGATTTTCCTGGGTAAAAAGGCTGTCTGAAAATTGCCCACTCTTTATCTGGCTAAACATATGGGCAATGTTCCACAGCATTTATACTTTTATTAGGAATGTGCATTCATTTGAAACAAATGGAACAAATGCAATGAATGATTGAATGAGGCCATTTTTGGTTTGTTCCAGGATGCTGGCTCCATGTTGGTATATGACCATATGTTTGTATGGCCGTACACAAAATACCACAGGCAGCACTTGAGGAAGGTGCAGAAATAATGTCACTTTGGCACCATCCTCCAGGCAGATGGTACCATTTTTAAAGGACTGGGACCTGGGCGGTAACAAGTGAGCAACACTTCTTTCCTTTATTATGCAGATCTCGGGAAGGGAGTAAGTGAGGGCTGGGGTGGGAGATCCTCATTTAAATGCGGAAGAGGGTCCCAAGCCAGCCCCATCTGGATTGGACCAGATTGGATTACCTTTTTGGGCTTCAAGTAGGGATTAACTGGGACTGGAGAGACCCAGTTGGGTAGGCCAGGGCCCCAAGTTCACATTTTGCTGGGAGGGAGGGGTTTTCCAGGGCTGTAGGAGGCCTGGGTTTTTTTTATGTTTAATATTTTTTTTCAGTTTGGCAAACAAATAGAACTGAAAAATAACCCCCCTTTCCAAAATGAAAAAATGAACCATAAATGAAAAATTGGGAGCTGTTCACTCCTAACTTTTAGCTGCATTAAGAGGAAAATAACTCCATTGACTGCATTTTCAAGTCAACATACATTATAAGAAAAACATCAGCAGAGAAAAGCAGGCACAAATGTCTGTGGTTTCTTTGTCCCCAGGACATATACTTTTACTTTGAAAACGGGTAGAAAGTCAACGGGTAAAAAATACCCATGGATTTTGCAGCAATGCGGGCAATTTGAAAATTGCCCCCTCTACTGATAATTGAGATATCATTTTCTATTTCTTTTGACTGCCTAATTGCCATACACGATTTTTTTTCTGAACAGGGCAAGCAGGCCGAAGTACCTGGCACCCCAGGATAATATGGGTGCCAGGCTAGGCCTTGTGCTGTTCTGAGCTGGGGAGAGGTGGGAGGGGGGGAAGATGGTGAGGTCTCCGCTGTGAACTCTGGGAGATGATAGGAATTTTGAACACAACCATGGCGTTCCTGGTTCCTTGATTGGTGCATTGGGACCCAAGGAAATGTGGGAGAGGTTAAGAGGGAAAAAGGCAAGGTATTGGGGTTTTCCTTGCCTTTTGGTACGGATTTGATGAGCTGCGTATTTCTGTAATTTTTCATTACCTTTGGTGACACGGGATTTCTTTTGTTGCCCTAAGTCGACATAATGCATAAGTCTCAGAGACCAGTCGTGCAGCATCTGGACCAAGAGTCAAAGGCCATGAATATGGAGTTCGGGATAGCGAAGACTGAGAGGGTCTCTGCTGAAGGAGGTTTGCAGCTGGGGAGGAGGCATCAGATGTGCAGGCAGGGTTGTCATGGGGGCTCCCTGTGAATGCAGGACTTTCTGGGAATGTAGTTTCTGTTCTGACCGAGGGCAATGGGAACATACCGATGGGAGGTACTAGTGGGGGATTGGGAGATAGTGCTTTACTTTCATTGTTGGCTGCTCCCCGAGATGAGCGATTAAGGTGCAAAGGCCAAGATATGCTGGCATCAATATTGGGTAGTTCTATGTGTGTTAGTGGCATACCTTCAGCAGAGGTGAATTGCAGCATGTGGGGGGTGGAGCAAGCTCTTGTGCCAATGTGCTCAGAAGTGTGGGAGGGGGGCAGTATGTGCCATAGAGCTGAACAGGAGGATTGTTCTGTACAATCAGGGTGTCAGGATGCATTGAGTAGTGGGGAGGGATTCTGACTGAAGAGAGGGCAGAGGGATCTCAGAGTATAGGGAGATTGGCTTCCATGGTGGGTGGAGAAGGAACAAGTGTTGGTGAAAATCTATTGGGGCTGCTGCAGGGCTTCAAGATGTCCATGTTCCTGAAGTTCCTGGGGACATGTCATTGCCATTGCAGGGACCACCACAGAGATTGGGGAATGGTGGTGCTATTCCTGAAGATTGGGTGCAAGAGATACCAGTTGGGGCATTCCAGGGTCTGTTGGGTTGGAATGGGGTTGGGATGTCTCCTTGGTTGCATGGTGGCTTTCTTCCCAGATTTTTGTCGCCAGGTAATAGTAGTTGGGATGGTTTCCCAGGGTATTCACACCAGGGATGAGGTTCGGGAGGCCCAGAATCTGGGATGAAGCTGTTTTCTGCTGGGGGTCAGGTGGATTGGTATTCTGTGGAAGGCATTTTGGCTAGAGGCTTCTTCTCTGTAGCTGATCATCGCACACTAGGGCAACCATCTGAAGGAGTAGTGCCTTCTGTCTCAGTGACTGCATCTTATGTGCTTCCTTATCAGGTGGTGGACACACAGAGATAGAGGGTGAAGGCTGATTCACAGAGTCCTAGCATATCTCATCTGGAGGATTGGAGAAGTGATTCTGCAATGGCTTTTTGTCGTATCTCGGGTTCAATTGCTACATTGAGTCCACCTATTGTAGCTGTCGGGGGAGCAGAAACAGGAGTACAGGAGTAGGGTGAGTTGATGGCGGTAGTAGCAACAGAACAGGCTTTTACTTCAAAGAATGTTTCTGCTTCAGGGGTGGTGATGGGGTGTTGAGCAGTCAGTGCAGGAGGGGAAGGGTGTTGGGGTTCCAAGAAAAGGAAGCATGGTAGGTCAAAGCAATGGCAAAGGCATTCAAGTTCATCCAGTTGATCTTCATCTAGCTCATCCTCCTCTATGTCTTCTAGTTCTTCCTTAGGGAGAGGTCTTCTGGAGGGACCAGATCAGCAGATAAAGGAGAGGATACTGTCTTTAGTGGCGTTATCTGAATTATGGTAGGTTGTGTCTCATGCAATGTAGCAAAAGATAAAGAGGTGCAGATACATTGACATTTTTAGATTGTTGAAGTGGAAGATTGGGTCAAAGGAAGGAAGTGAAAAAGAAGGACAGAAAGCATCTTCAAGGGACACAGAAAAGAGTTCCTCAGACTATATTAAATTGGATTTGTTGGTTTTTGTGACTGGCAAGTTTGATAGGGCATGAGGATGTATCATAATATGGGCCAATGCTGCCATCTACTGACACTATACTGGCGTCTAATAAGGATTATAAGAATTGGGCTTGGTTCAACTATGATGAGTGATTCCATAATAAAATGGAAGAGAATATATTTATGTCTTGGGGCACTCAGGATATGAGCCTTTGACTCACTCAGATGACAAATAAGGTGGCCCCATCTCTTCCATCTGGTGGAAATTCTGGGGTAGTTGCTGCAGTGTCAGAGAGCAAGTGTTGCGCTGGGGTGGACCCTTGGCCTGAGGTGGGGTTGACGTTACCCATAGGGCAAGCCCCATGGGTCCCCACTGTCTGGAGGTGAAGCAGACCAGGAGATGGAGGCCAACTGGAGCTTCACAAATACCAGCCATTGTTCCCAACAGGTTGAGCCCTTGGGTGCCGGGGCCAGCTGGACTTATAAGAACATAAGAAATTTCCATGCTGGGTCAGACCAAGGGTCCATCAAGCCCAGTATCCTGTTTCCAACAGAGGCCACAAGAACCTGGCAATTACACAAACACCAAGAAGATCCCATGCTACTGATGCAATTAATAGCAGTGGCTATTACCTAAGTAAACTTGATTAATGGCAGTTAATAGGCTTCTCCTCCAAGAACTTATCCAAACCTTTTTTGAACCCAGCTACACTAACTGCACTAACCATATCCTCTGGCAACAAATTCCAGAGCTTAATTGTGCATTGAGTAAAAAAGAATTTTCTCTGATTAGTCTTAAATGTGCTACTTGCTAACTTCATGGGATGCCCCCTAATGCTTCTATTATCTGAAAGTGTAATTAACCGATTCACATCTTCTCGTTCAAGACCCCTCATGATCTTAAAGACCTCTATCATATCCCCGCTCAGCTGTCTCTCCTCCTGTTACGACCATGGCTGCTATGCCGCCTCCTCACCACCAGAGGTCCTCCACGAGCATGTTCTTCTGGCTGGGCCACTCCCTCCTTATTGTCTACTCTATACCCCAGACTTTCCTTGATAACCCTGTCTAGCAGTTTCATCGGTGCTTCAGCATCGAGCTCGCCTGGGCTCCCTGCTCTAGCCTTCTGTTCGTGTGTGGCCTACGGGCCTTCTGACCTGACCTGCCTTGCCTTTGTGTATCTGGCCTACGGGCCTTCTGACCTGCCTTGCCTTTGTGTATCTGGCCTATGGGCCTTCTGTGCGTGTGTGGCCTACGGGCCTTCTGACCTGCCTTGCCTTTGTGTGTGTGGCCTACGGGCCTTCTGACCTGCCTTGCCTTTGTGTATCTGGCCTACGGGCCCTCTGCCTTCTGTGTGTGTGTGTGGCCTACGGGTCCTCTGCCTATTGTGTGTGTGTGTGGCCTACGGGTCCTCTGCCTATTGTGTGTGTGTGTGGCCTACGGGTCCTCTGCCTATTGTGTGTGTGTGTCGGGCCTTCTGCCTATTGTGTGTGTGTGTGGCCTACGGGCCCTCTGCCTTTTGTGTGTCTGTGGCCTACGGACTTTCTCCGCTCTGCTGCCTTCAGGCTTATATGTTTCATGTTCAATGTTAGTGCTGTCCTGGTTTGTCTGTTCAGTTCTCTGTCAGTCTTGTTACCTCAAACCAGTCACTTATACCTCCAGCCATTATCACTCTTACCTGCACGCTTCCTGAATTCATCCTTACCAGCACCCAGTTCCAGTTTCCTGTACACCTTTACCTACATTCACGCTCACACATACCTCCATGCTGTTCCAGTATTTAAGTTCACCCTTACCTTCATGCATCTGGTATCAGGTATCTCCAGCCACTATTAGACCTAGTCTGCTTATTCCACCTTCCCACTTGCCCATAGGGCTTACTCATTCCTGCCTGCACCAGCCAGTACTAGACACTACTGTCTCTCTCCACTCCGAGACACTCCTCATAATAGTGTTCACTACATGAGACCTGTGCCCAGTCGTAACAGTATGCTGAAGCCATTCACATTGGGAGAGACAGAAAGGACTCAGTATTCAGACGGTGAGTCTCCACGCTTTATTATCTGTACCATTTGTCAAACTCTGAATTATCCTACTTACCTGAACTGTTTAGCTTGTCAGCTCTCGGACCAGGAGCACTGGATATGCAGCAACTGTCACAAAAGAAATGTGTCTGTATACCAAGAATGCCTTAATTGTAATTCTCCCAAACCAGGCTGGTAGAAGTGTCTCTGTCTTCCTTGTCTTTTGCCTCCAGGCAAACCCTGCCCCCACTGCACAGCTAACGGGCCACCTTCTCCTCAAAAAGATTCAGCCAGTGCTATTACACTCTGCCCTGCTTCTGGCTCAACTAAGAATGTTTTCACCCTGGGCAGTTTACAAACAGAAAATTTTAGCACAACTTTTCACAAAACTTCTCACCAAAAAGCAACTTATACTTCAGGAAAACCAAAAACTTACCTGGTCAAGAAAACTTCTAGGACTTCAGTTCTAGAATCTCAAGCACAAAAACAGATGGAACTAATTAACCCGAGCAGGGCTCTGCTTCCCACAGCTGCTGAACAGCCTGTAACGAGCACCTTCCCTAGACGTCCTAGAACTGCCTGTGCCTTCTCTAAACTGCTCCTCCAGAAACAAAATCAGGAGCTTCAGACTTTGGCTCGAGGTATCAAGCCCTTGGCAGTACAATCTGTGTCTTCCATGTGCACTACTTCTAACCTTGGTGCTCTGTCATCCGAGCCTGCTGCATCACCCCGAGAGGGGTCCAAGCCTGCTGTTTCGCCCCGAGAGGGGTCAGAGCCTGCTGCACTACCCCGAGAGGGATCCGAGCCTGCTGTATCGCCCCGAGAGGGGTCCAAGCCTGCTGTTTCGCCCCGAGAGGGGTCAGAGCCTGCTGCACTACCCCGAGAGGGATCCGAGCCTGCTGTATCGCCCCGAGAGGGGTCCAAGCCTGCTGTTTCGCCCCGAGAGGGGTCAGAGCCTGCTGCACTAACCCGAGAAGAGTCTGAGCCTGCTGTATCACCCCGAGAGGGGTCCAAGCCTGCTGCCTTACACCGAGAGGGGTCCAAGCCTACTGTTTCGCACCAAGAGGGGTCCAACCCTGCTGCACTACCCTGAGAAGAGCTGGAGTCTGCTGTGTCATCACCGGAGGGGTCCAAACCGGTCCTGCTGCCGTCCCCAGAAGGGTCCGAACCGTCCTGCTGCCGTCCCCGGAGGGGTCCGAACCGGTCCTACTGACAGACTTTCTGACTCAGCCATCTGAGTCTGCTGAACCGGTTCTGCTGCCATCCCCGGAGGGGTCCGAATCGGTTCTGCTGCCGTCCCCGGAGGGATCCGAACCAGTCCTACTGACAGACTTTCTGACTCAGCCATCTGAGTCTGCTGAACTGGCCCTGCTGCCGTCCCCGGAGGGGTCCGAACCAGTCCTGCTGCCGTCCCCGGAGGGGTCCAAACCGGTCCTACTGACAGACTTTCTGACTCAGCCATCTAAGCCTGCTGAACCGGTCCAGCTGCTGCCGCCCCCGGAGGGGCCCGAACCGGTCCAACTGCTGCCGCCCCCGGAGGGGCCTGAACCGGTCCAGCTGCTGTCGCCCCCGGAGGGGTTTGGAATTACCACTGTGCCCCAGGTGGGGCTCGAGACTGTTTCTCTACCTCAGGAGAGGTTTATACCTGCCATGCTGCCTCGGGAGGGGTTTGAGCCTGCACAACTGCCACAGGAAGGGCCTGGACTGATTGCACCATCTCAGGAGGGGCCTGTGCCTGCCGCCCTGCTGCCGTCCCTGGAAGGGTCTGTGCCTGCCGCTTTGTCGTTGTTCCTGGAGGGGCCTGTACCTGCCGCCTTGTTGCCTCGGCAGGGGTTATGGACTATCTTGTTACCCCTGGAGGGGTGTGAGAATTTTTCGCGGTCCCTGGAGGGGTTTGGGACTACCCTGTCATCACAGAAGGAGTTTGGGATTACCGCATTGCCTCAGGAGGACTTTGGATCTGCCATCATGCGGTGTTCCCTGCATGGTTGGGATCCCGGAGGAGCAGGAGGGCTTGAAGAGGGGGTACTGTTACGACCATGGCTGCTATGCCGCCTCCTCACCACCAGAGGTCCTCCACGAGCATGTTCTTCTGGCTGGGCCACTCCCTCCTTCCTGTCTACTCTATACCCCAGACTTTCCTTGATAACCCTGTCTAGCAGTTTCATCGGTGCTTCAGCATCGAGCTCGCCTGGGCTCCCTACTCTAGCCTTCTGTGCGTGTGTGGCCTACGGGCCTTCTGACCTGCGTTGCCTTTGTGTGTGTGGCCTACGGGCCTTCTGACCTGCCTTGCCTTTGGTTATCTGGCCTACGGGCCCTCTGCCTTCTGTGTGTGTGTGGCCTACGGGTCCTCTGCCTATTGTGTATGTGTGTGGCCTACGGGCCTTCTGCCTAGTGTGTGTGTGTGTGGCCTACGGGCCTTCTGCCGTGTGTGTGTGTGTGTGTGTGTGTGTGTGTGGCCTATGGGCCTTCTGCCTAGTGTGTGTCTGTGGCCTATGGGCCCTCTGCCTTTTGTGTGTCTGTGGCCTACGGACTTTCTCCGCTCTGCTGCCTTCAGGCTTATATGTTTCATGTTCAATGTTAGTGCTGTCCTGGTTTGTCTGTTCAGTTCTCTGTCAGTCTTGTTACCTCAAACCAGTCACTTATACCTCCAGCCATTATCACTCTTACCTGCACGCTTCCTGAATTCATCCTTACCAGCACCCAGTTCCAGTTTCCTGTACACCTTTACCTACATTCACGCTCACACATACCTCCATGCTGTTCCAGTATTTAAGTTCACCCTTACCTTCATGCATCTGGTATCAGGTATCTCCAGCCACTATTAGACCTAGTCTGCTTATTCCACCTTCCCACTTGCCCATAGGGCTTACTCATTCCTGCCTGCACCAGCCAGTACTAGACACTACTGTCTCTCTCCACTCCGAGACACTCCTCATAATAGTGTTCACTACATGAGACCTGTGCCCAGTCGTAACACCTCCAAGCTGAACAGCCCTAACCTCTTCAGCCTTTCCTCATAGGGGAGCTGTTCCATCTCCTTTATCATTTCAGTTGCCCTTCTCTGTACCTTCTCCATCACAACTGAGATGTGGCGACCAGAATTGTACATAATATTCAAGGTGTGGTCTCACCATGGAGCAATACAGAGGCATTATGACATTTTCCGTTTTATTAACCATTCCCTTCCTAATAATTCCTAACATTCTGTTTGCTTTTTTGACTTAAATATGGTTAAACCGGGGAAACCTCATATAGTGCCAATATTAGGCTAATTGGGATGCCTATGTGGCTACACGGTTAGAAACACTAACTCCAACAATTTGGTTGTTAGCTTACTTGTATAATCATTGGAAACCCCGGGAAGACAAGATGATAAATCAATTACTTTGTTTGGCTATCTTGACAGTCCAGTAAAAGTCCACTGTTGTGGGAGTAGATGATGGTATACAACAGAACTGAATGCTATACCAATCACAACTCACGGTTATGACGCCAAGGTACTGTATATGAAACTTCATGCGATAAGTGTCATGATCCCGACACTGCAATGTTTCGAATTGGTTTTCTTCCTCAGGGAGTCACTCTTGAGCATGGATGTACTTGTGTGTCTTGGCTGTACTAACACACTCGATAAATGTGGGCAAATTTATGCTCCTTGATTCGTGTGCTGTACATGAGCTGATGGCGAAATGCAGCCTTTCTGTGGTCAGAGTGCTTCTTCTTTTTTGCGTGATTGCGATCTCTTTATTTGCGATCCGGTTCTTGCGCTGTATACAGTGCAAGAACCGGATCGCCGAGCCCGTCCGTCCACTGCTGGGGAAGGGGGGAGGGAGTTGGGCTAGCCGGAGCAGAGCAAATCTCGCCTGTTTTAACCGTCACACAAAGGGACAGCAGTGAGATGCCACAGTACACTGGGAGGGAGGTATAGAGAGAGGTAGGTCCCCGTAGCGGCACCCCTCACCCTCTGCATCTCACACATTCAGCAGGGTACAGCCAGCCCTGTAGAAGAGAAAAAGAGGGAGTGGAGGAGGGCTGAGGGAGAGGGAAGGGGTTGTGGATTAGATGAGAGGGGAAGGAAAGGGAAGATGAGAGGAGATGGAAGGAAAAAGGAAGAGGATATGAGTGAGTAAGTGAGGACATGAGTGAGTAAAACCCGGAGAGATTTACTGCTTAATTGTTTTAAGGAGTTGTTCTGTTTAACTGTTTCATGTAAAGCCCTGGGCGTTTATTTAAGGCCTTTGGCGTTTTTCTGTTCCATGTAAACCGGATTGATTTGTATTTCTTACAAGAACTTCGGTATATAAAAATTCTAAATAAATAAATAAATAAGTGGGATGGGTAAGAAGTTCTGGAGAAGAGAAAAAGAGGGAGTGGAGGAGGGCTGAGGGAGAGGGAAGGGGTTGTGGATTAGATGAGAGGGGAAGGAAAGGGCAGACGAGAGGGGATGGAAGGAAAAGGGAAGAGGATATGAGTGAGTAAGTGGGAAGGGTAAGAAGTTGTGGAGAAGAGAGCGGCTCTGACCAACGTGCTGATCTGACCAACAGAATCTAGCCCGTTTGACCGGGCCTAACAGCTAGTATATATATATATAGAGAGAGAGAGAGAGAGAGAGAGAAAGATTATGTTTTTATATATCTTGTTTTATTATTTGTTTTATTGTTTTATATTATGAATGCACTATTATGATTCATCCTGCACAGCTGTTTTTGCCATGGATGGAATACAAATAATTTAAATAAATAAATAAATGTGTATGTGTGTGAGAGAGACAAACACATTTTTGCACATACTTTAAAGGATAACCTTAGAAAACAGGGACTGAGTTTGTGCCACCACTACCAAGCTGCTGCAGCTAACTCTGTTTGTTAATTAGATTCTGTGTTTGCTAAACATAGATGTGAACTCAGTCTGTAAATTAGATTGAGTGTGTGTGTGACAGACATACTCATTCAGTAGTAGAGTGGTACAGTATCAATAAATTCTAATGTGATATCAAAACCCTCAGTAGGCAATTCAACTTCCATCATGCCATTGCAAGGAAAAAACAGAGGAGGGAATGGTAGAAGCAGAGGACTGGATGTTGCTGCTGAGCCAGCCCAGCCTGTCAGAAATACAAGCAGTACTAGTGAGAAATAAGGGCGTCCTGCCCCTAAAATAAAAAAAAAGACCTTTTTAGCCACAGAAAGCCAGAAGTAGAAGAAAGCTCTAACCAAAAGACAATGAAATTGGGAGAGAATTTGCTACCACCACTTGTTGCTGTCCCTTCTTGTTTTGAAAGAAGGCAAAGGGTTATCAGAGGCTGGTGTTAGTAGGGCAGGGACAAGGATAGGAGCAGTAGAAGTGCAATATCCAAAGCTAGCAATGCACTCCTCCATGATTACTGCTTCTGAAGTAATGGAGGCAGTATTTCCAACAGCTGATTCTGAGGAAGAATATTGTCTGGGATTCCTTGAATCAGAAGCTATTGAAGAATACAATTTAGGAGGTCTAGTTAGTAGCATATTAGCCTCTAGTGGGGTGATAGAAGTAAAGAGATAATAGTGACAGTGATGAGAGCAATCTCCAGGAAGAGCATGCAGTGCAGGTAGAGAGTATGAATAATGTCCTTAACTATTTTTCTCACAGTTCATCTTCAACCTCAACTTCAGTATCATACCTACAGATGCAGAGAAGAGAATGCACAAGAAATACCTGATCTGGAATTACTTTAAAGTGAAGGACACCTTGCATTTTATCAGTGTATTCACTTCAGTAAGGACATCAATTGAGGGAAGGTAATAGGGCATCTGATAAACATTAAAATGCTGCTTTACCAAAAGCAGCTTCCACTAGCATTGGCATCAAGGGAGGGCAGCAGTACTAGCCTGGGGATCCCTTAGGCCATTCAAAGCAAAAGCAATAGGAAAAGGTTGAAAAGGGTAAGAATTGTCCCCAAGCTGATTCCATGGCCCCTTTCATCAGTCAGATAGCAGGCTTACAGTGCCCTGCCATGTGTCTATTTATTTATTTATTTATTTATTTTAAAAATGTATATGCCTCACCATCCCATGTTCTGGGCAGCTTACAAAGTTCAACCCAACATAGAGGAAATGGGATGGTGTTCTGTATCATTGCCCCAGGGCAGCAACAAAAGTAGTAATGAGCTACATCGAGGAAATGATTGCCCTGGATGACCTGTCCCTGCATATAGTGGAGAATCTGGGCTTTAAGTATCTGCTGCACACCTGTAAGTTCCCAATTATAAAGTGTCATCCAGGACTACATTTAGTAGGCTGGTTATACCACCATTTACAACCAGTGCTAGAGTCACACATAGGCACAACTGTCTAAGGCAGAGGGGCATTTTACCATTGACATCTTGGCCAGCATGAATGGTACAAATACCTACTTCTCCCTGACAGCACACTAGAGGGTGCTGGCTGCAGCAGGACAGGCAGCAGCTCTTCAGGGACTGAGCATCAGGGTACAGGTGGGTTGTGCTGCAAACTCAGGTAATGGATAGTCCTCATTCCTCATGCAATTTCCTATCAGCCATACAAAAGATGCTGGAGAGTTGGCAGCTAGAGGCAGGAGTCTTCAGGCAGATTTTTTTGTGAAGGACAATGTGCAAATATGGTAAGGGCAATGGAAGATGGGGCCTTTTATGGGATCCTTTGCTTTGCATGCTTGTTGTACCAGGCAATTAGAGATGTCCAGGGGCTAAAGCCTAAGTACCATAGGATTCTGGTCCTGAAGGACCTGATAGAGGTGCAAGAAAATAGCGGGGCATTTTCACCAAAGTATTCAAGGTGTGCAACTTCTCTGTGACAACCAGGAAGAATTCAGGATGTCTCATAAGCATCAGTTTCAAAATCTTGGCACCTGCTGTAATTGCATCTACCTGATGCTACAGTAATTAGTTGTCCAGCAGACACCCTTTCATTATATGTCTCTGGAAACAGAAATAGGTATGGATTGCCCCCTGGGGCATCATGATTGTGTGGTGATAAGACAACTGATACAAATCCTAAAGCCCTTCCAGGATGCCATGGAGGATCCTAATTCCAGAAGCATCATCCTGTGTGGCATCATCCCCATAATAAATATTCTGGAGGAAAAGTTAGAGGGTTTCCATAAGCAACAGGGACTGAAAGTAGAGGTGTTGCAGTTTGTGGATTCCTTGTAGCAGCAGGTGCAAGTGAGACTGAAACCTCTTACAGAAAACAATGCATACATACAATGCTTGCCATACTTTGCGATCCATGGCTGAAAGGGAGTCTTGCCCTCCAGCCTGGCATCTCACATATATGGAAAAGACACTGGCAGCTAGGTTGTATGTACAGGAGCACCAGAGGCAAAGGCACAATGGGGATGAAGTGCAGGAAAGAGTGGCCACCCCAGAGAGCAGTGCAGGAAAAAGCAACATCCTGTCAGCTTGCAATTCCTCCCCCAGCTCAATACAGCAAACCTACATTACCTCCACAGAGCTACCTTTCCTGACATAGGCCATAGCTAAAGAGAGACCCTCACTCCATCCCAGGATAGGAAACCCCAGCAGATGCACTGCCATGGTCTGGCCAGACTTGGCCAAGGTGGGTCAGCATTATCTTTGCTGCCCTCCATGCATGTCTTTTCAGTGGCAGCGGGCATTGTGAGCCCTCATCACTCAAGGCTGGTGCCAACGTTATGGGAAAAGCTGGTCTTTTTGAAAATCAATCTGCCTTTGCTGGCCTTTCCAAAATTTCCAAGTGAGTGGTGGTTGATTGAAAGCACCTTAGGGGTCTTGCTGACACTCTGCCTACCTGCTATGCCCCAGATGTACCAGCTTGGGGTAGGGGATGCATATTTGTTTGAACTGAGATAGGAACTATCAGTGACATCCCTAATGGTTGGGTCTTTGCTTTGATATGCACTACTCAGCAGAGAGAACCAACATGAATTACTGAATTTAACATATCATCATGTAAATCAATACAATTTAACACAGGTGAGGTCAATTCAGTTGGGGTGTGATTTTGAATCACACAATAACTTTAAGTTTCAGGCTTGCTATAGAAGTTCAAGGGGGGTGGACTCAGCCATCCAAGCTATTCCATGTTTTTATTTCTACTTCATTTTCTAAGGAATTCTGGAATATATTTTTTTACTTAACATTTGGGGTAGCATGTGTAGTTCCATGGCACAAATACTGTCTTATTGCATTTTACTTCCAAGCTCTATGGCAATAAAAGGTGACTATTTTTGGATGGAGGTGTAGACTTTCTATAGCCACTGTACATGCATAATAGAATGATAAACACCTCTAGAATATGTATGAACATTATTTCTAGTATATCTGGAAGTGTTTAAAAGTGAATAAATCTCCTTAGAGCATGAAATATGTTGGAAGTCTCATGCAGGGTATAAGAGCCTTGAGTCCTGTGCCAAGATTTACTCTGGGAAGTGTGCCAGACTCCAAGCTAGGAGGAGGGGAAGAAGGCACTTATTCCTAAATGACTAAATGAACTTACACTGCTAAAGTCCAAGAACTAAAAATGTATGTTAATTTATTCATTTTTATTATTAATAAACCAACTTTATTAGGAAAATCCAAAGCAGAGCTCTTGCATATTCATTATCTATTCTTGTCAAGATTAAACTGATTTTTTTCCAACTTTTTTTTCTCCTATGGAAAATAATGAAATGGAATATGAACAAAATATCAGGACAGAGACATTTCTAGAACTCTTTTAAAAAGACAGCACTGCTTTAAAGAGCTTTGGTTCAGTTCTTGAAAACTATCTCCAAAACAGGTATTTCCCCAACATCTTCTTCAGTAAATACAGAAGCATAGAATTTGTTTAGTCATTCCACGATGGCCCTATCTTCCTTAAGTGCCCCTTTAACCCCTTTATCATCTAAAGTTCCAACTGACTCTCTCGCAGGCTTTCAGCTTCGGATATATTTTAAAAAGTTTTTATTATGAGTTTTTGCCTCTACAGGCAACTTCTTTTCAAATTCTCTCTTAGCCTGTCTTACCAATGTCTTACATTTAATTGCCAATGCTTATGCTTTATCCTATTTTCTTCTGATGGATCCTTCTTCCAATTTTTGAATGAAGATCCTTTGGCTAAAATAGCCTCTTTCACCTCACTTTTTAACTATGCCGGCAATTGTTTAGCCTTCTTTCCTCCACTCTGGACTGGAATATATCTGGACTGTGCTTCTAAGATGGTATTTTGTAACAATGAAATTTAAAATTAATATGAGTACCACATCAACAATTACATTTTTAGATTTTCCAATTTTTTAGTTTTCAAAACAAAAACCCATTATCCATATACGAGGTATGAGTATAATAGACCTTCATACCATCCCATGGTTTCTTGGGCATGTCTGCTCCATGTTTAAACCGCTAACAGGATCATCTTTAATCACTGGTCTTTCCTCAACCAGTATTTGGTTTTCTTTTTACGTTTTTTCAAAAGTTTTTTGTTTATATAAAATATATGCAAGATACTTCTCTCAAGCAATTATTGAAATTCTCTTATTTCGCTCAAAAAGAGGTAAATTCAAGATACTTTCCTTTAGCTGATATCAGAGTACAGCTCAACGTGATCATGTTTCGCGTCCCAGCACGTCCCAGCGCTGGATCTTTCAATTACATACGGTCTCCCCCTATGGGCTGAATCGAGAAATAGAATGGGCCCAGTTCATGTGAATCTCTGTGATTTGAATTCGAGCCAGTTTCATCTGCATACAATCATGAGCAATCTGTCAATTGATTCAAGCCAAGAGCATGCGTATAAAAGCGAGATTGTAGAGGTTACCTCAGTAGGAGGCATCTCCCACACCGCGACGGCATAATGAAAATGCTTGCGGATTCGTAAGTGTATCCCTGAAGCAAGCTAAGGCAAGTGGAATCCCATAAAAGTGGTTGTGATAGTGTTTTGTCTTTTCAGAACAATCTAAAATGAAACAAAGAACATCCCTATTCCATTAGCAATGGAGAGTGAACCCAATACCAGAGAGGTTCCTGAGGCAGCTGGGACGTGAAACGTGATCACGTCGAACTGTACTGTGATATCAGCTAAAGGAGAGTATCCTGAATTTACCTCTTTTTGAGCGAAATAATTGCTTGAGAGAAGTATCTTGTATTTATATAAACAAAAAACTTTTGAAAAAAATGTCAAACTAAAAACAAATACTGGTTGAGGAAAGACCAATGATTAAAGATGATCCCGTTAGCGGTTTAAACATGGAGCAGACATGCCCGAGAAACCGTGGTATGGTATGAAGGTCTATTATACTCACACCTGGTATATGGATAATGGGTTTTTGTTTTGAAAACTAAAAAATTGGAAAATCTAAAATTTAATTGTTGATGTGGTGCTCATATTAATTTTGATATCTTTATCGTCAACTCAGAGAAAAAGGAGTATTCACAGTATATTTTTTAACAATGTCCATGCATGTTGCACACTGCTAAACTTTATAGCTGCACCTTTCAGGTTTTTTTTTAACTATTTTTCTCATTTTATCAAGTTTCCCTTTTGAAAGTTTAGTGTTAGAGCCGTGGATTTACTTACTGACCCCTTCCAGTTGTTAATTCAAATTAGATCATATTATGATCACTATTTTCAAGCGGTCCCACCACTGTTACCTCTCTCATCAAGTCCTGCGCTCAACTGAGAATTAGATCTAAAATTGCTCCCTCTCTTGTTTGTTCCTGAACCAACTGGTTCATAAAACTATCATTTATTCTATCCAGGAACTTTATGCCTCTAGCATTTCCTGATGTTACATTTACCCAGTCAATATTGGGGTTATTGAAATCTCCCATTATTAAGAACATAAGAACATAAGAAATTGCCATGCTGGGTCAGACCAAGGGTCCATCAAGCCCAGCATCCTGTTTCCAACAGAGGTCAAACCAGGCCACAAGAACCTGGAAATTACCCAAACACTAAGAAGATCCCATGCTACTGATACAATTAATAGCAGTGGCTATTCCCTAAATAAACTTGATTAATAGCCGTTAATGGACTTCTCCTCCAAGAACTTATCCAAACCTTTTTTGAACCCAGCTACACTAATTGCACTAATCACATCCTCTGGCAACAAATTCCAGAGCTTTATTGTGCGTTGAGTGAAAAAGAATTTTCTCTGATTAGTCTTAAATGTGCTACTTGCTAACTTCATGGAATGCCCCTAGTCCTTCTATTATTCAAAAGTGTAAATAACCGAGTCACATCTACTCGTTCAAGACCTCTCATGATCTTAAAGACCTCTATCATATCCCCCCTCAGCCGTCTCTTCTCCAAGCTGATCAGCCCTAACCTCTTCAGCCTTTCCTCATAGGGGAGCTGTTCCATCTCCTTTATCATTTTGGTTGCCCTTCTCTGTACCTTTTCCATCACAACTATATCTTTTTTGAGATGTGCCGACCAGAATTGTACACAGTATTCAAGGTGTGGTCTCACCATGGAGCGATATAAGAACATAAGATCATAAGAAATTGCCATGCTGGGTTAGACCAAGGGTCCATCAAGCCCAGCATCCTGTTTCCAACAGAGGCCAAAACCAGGCCACAAGAACCTGGCAATTACCCAAACACTAAGAAGAACCCATGCTACTGATGCAATTAATAGCAGTGGCTATTCCCTAAGTATAATTGATTAATATCCATTAATGGACTTCTCCTCCAAGAATTTATCCAAACCTTTTTTGAACTCAGCTACACTAACTGCACTAACCACATCCTCTGGCAACAAATTCCAGAGCTTTATTGTGCGTTGAGTGAAAAAGAATTTTCTCTGATTAGTCTTAAATATGCTACTTGCTAACTTCATGGAATGCCCCTAGTCCTTCTATTATTCAAAAGTGTAAATAACCGAGTCACATCTACTCGTTCAAGACCTCTCATGATCTTAAAGTCCTCTATCATATCCCCCCTCAGCCGTCTCTTCTCCAAGCTGAACAGCCCTAACCTCTTCAGCCTTTCCTCATAGGGGAGTTGTTCCATCCACTTTATGACATTTTCCGTTTTATTAACCAGTCCCTTCCTAATAATTCCTAACATTCTGTTTGCTTTTTTGACTGCTGCAGCACACTGAGCCGACAATTTTAAAGTATTATCCACTATGATGCCTAGATCTTTTTCCTGGGTAGTAGCTCCTAATATGGAACCTAACATCGTGTAACTACAGCAAGGGTTATTTTTCCCTATATGCAACACCTTGCACTTGTCCACATTAAATTTCATCTGCCATTTGGATGCCCAATCTTCCTGTCTTGCAAGGTCCTCCTGTAATGTATCACAGTCTGCTTGTGATTTAACTACTCTGAATAATTTTGTATCATCCGCAAATTTGATAACGTCATTCATTGTATTCCTTTCCAGATCATTTATATATATATTGAAAAGCACCAGTCCAAGTACAGATCCCTGAGGCACTCCACTGTTTACCCTTTTCCACTGAGAAAATTGCACTACCTATTTGATTAGCTTCCCTAATTTCTCTTACCATTTCACTGTCCATACTATGTACACTAGAAATCCTCAAGGCTGACTCAGTCCAGGAATCTTCCCGAAAGAGAGAGCATATCTTATAATAGAATAACATTTCTAAGCCCTCTGCTGACTGGCACATCAGGGCCAATAAGGAATCATCCTTCATGAGTAGTCAATAGTACACAAATACATCAACAGACTACAGTAGTATACTAAAGTTTATGGCAGCAAGTTATATAACAGCCATTCACATATTTAGTGGTGCCCATACCCAGCAAATAGCAAGTACTGTCACAACAGACCAGAGTAGATTATCTATGAACTTACATTATTACAGTAGGCTCATGTATGAGCCATTTAAATGATAACCTTGTTATTATTTGTAAGGTTTTGGGTGGACCCTGGACACTGTGGCTGCTGACCACGCCCATGGGGGGAAGTCCCGTGAGGGGCCACAGGTCAGGCTCAGCTTTAGGACACACAACACAGATAGATCTTTTATTAACAGTATTGAGGAGCCACCAGAGGTGGCAGTAGTGAGCAGAGATGAAGCCCGGCTGGGCTTGTAGTCCCTCAGGGCTCTGGAACAGTGATCCCACAATGGCTGTGCTGTAGTGAAGAGAAACTGAGATAGTGAGTACAATGAAGTATATGCAGGGTTCTGGAATAGAGCCTCGTTGGTTGAGTACTCACACAGCGGTTTATCTTGATAGGGAACTCAGGAGCTGAAGTAAAGGCAGGCCCTCGAGGAGCGAGTACCTGGTTCCAGGGAACAGCTCTGAGAGAAGTAGATGGAAACTCACTGATGGTGTAGGCAGCGGTATCTTCCAGGCAGAAGTGAAGTCCAGGCAGCGAGTCTGGGAACATGGGCCCTCGAGGAGCGAGTACCGGTTCCAGACAGCGACCTGAAAGAGAAGAGAGAGGCCCCCGAGGAGCAGGTACCCCAAATAGAGTAAGTCCAATAATGGAGAGGCAGCGAAGTCCAATAATGGAGAAGCAACAAATCCCATCTGTAAGGAGTTCACCAGTACAAATACCCGTTGCTAACTTGATTAGCTAGCAGTAGTGTAGGCCTTTTATATCCGGGATGCGTGACGTCATCACAGGGGGACGCCCCTGAGGTTCACGCCAAAGAAAGTATTTGAAGCAGGGCCCGCAGCGCATGCCGCCCTAAGGCAGCTGGACAGCATGGAGGGAGGCAGTGCCCAAGCTGGACCGGGGATGCCAGAGAGGACAGCAGGCAGACGCCGCGGCAGCCAAACATCCGTCAACTGTGGGAGGAGTCGCCAGAGAGGTAAGGAGGGCGGAGTGGAGACATCAGGCAGTGACAGTCATAACAAACCTTGCAGGCAGATTCTGCATAGGTCAGGTTTACATGCAGATGAGAGGCAACTTACCTATCAAAGTATAGGTTTTCTCCACATTGGTCAGACAAGCCTTGCTGACATGTTACTAACACTAACTTCAAGGAATGTATTAAAGTCAGGTCAGGATTGACAGGTCTCTTACATACAATTATTAATTTTATTTATTAATTTTATTTATATTTTGCCTTTCAGCATTTCAAAGAGAATTACATTCAATTGAAGAGCATCAGATTTTACAGTGCACAGGTTATCTCTACAGATACTACAAATACTTCAGAGGGAATGCTAACTGTAGAACCTACGTCTGCTGGTGGTAAATCGAATTTGCTAGGTAAGAGCACTTAAATCTTGAGAAAAAAATTGTTAGAGGGTTAAACTTACTGGCATTGTATATTAGTTGCTAGATTTTAGGGTTAGTGTTTCTTTGCAAGTGTTATAATTATGTGTGCCCTGGGAAAATCAAGTTTGGATTAATTCTGTGAGCTAGTAAAGGTTAATATTTGTTTAAAAATGTAAGAATTGTGAGTTTGCAAAGGTCACTTACTTGATTTGAAAAGGTGAAAGTATTGGTTCCTGAGCAATTAGTCACTAGATTGATTCCCACCAATTCACCACATTCATATTATTTTTATATAGCTTATTACCCGCATTAAGATAAAATTCTTCCAAATAATTTTCAACTCATGATTTAAAATAACATACAATTAACCCTGATTTTAGTGACTGACTAATTTTAGTTTTGTTGCTGGCCTTCATTTTTATTAAAATGTATGCATCGCCTACAAGGTATTAATGTAAGGAGCGCGGAGGTGTGGTCCTATCTCAACAGGGTTGTGATACTTGGGTCATGGCATGACTCAGGGAGGAGCCCCAAGACACACCGTGAGAGAGAGTATGAGCACGGGCAGAGCAGGAGCAAAGCTGGGGTGAAGACAAGGCGAGGAATAGGGATGTGAATCTTTTTGAACGATTAAAATTATCGTCAGATAATTTTAAAATCGTCCAAAATCGTTAGAGTGCACGATACAATACAAATGCCCCCGATTTATCGTCAGGGGCATTTGTATTGTATCGTTAAATAGGGCGCGAGAAAACCGGCACACCAAAAAAACCCTAAAACCCACCCGGAACCTTTAAAACAAATCCCCCACCCTCCTGAACCCCCCAAAATGTTTTAAATTACCTGGGGTCCAGTGGGGGGGGTCCCGATGCGATCTCCCTCTCTCTCTGGCCACGGCTGCGTTGAGAAATGGCGCCGGTGGCCCTTTGCCCTTATCATGTGGCAGGGCAAAGGTAGCGCCGGCGCCATTTTGGTTCCTGGCTCCCGACGTCACGCGTGCAGGAGATCGCCCCCGGACCCCCGCTGGACCCCCAGGGACTTTTGGCCAGCTTGGGGGGGGAGGCCTCCTGACCCCCACAAGACTTGCCAAAAGTCCAGCTGGGGTCCGGGAGCGACCTCCTGCACGCGGGCCATATTGCCAATCTTCAAAATGGCGCCGGCGCTACCTTTGCCCTCACTATGTCATATGGCGTCGCCTGTATGACATAGTGAGGGCAAAGGTAGCGCCGGCACCATTTTGAAGATTGGCAATACGGCCCGCATGCAGGAGGTCACTCCCGGACCCCCGCTGGACTTTTGGCAAGTCTTGTGGGGGTCAGGAGGCCCCCCCAAGCTGGCCAAAAGTCCCTGGGGGTCCAGCGGGGGTCCGGGGGCGATCTCCTGCATGTGTGACGTCGGGAGCCAGGAACCAAAATGGCGCCGGCGCTACCTTTGCCCTGTCACATGATAAGGGCAAAGGGCAACCGGCACCATTTCTCAACGCAGCCGTGGCCAGAGAGAGAGGGAGATCGCATCGGGATCCCCCCACTGGACCCCAGGTAATTTAAAACATTTTGGGGGGTTCGGGAGGGTGGGGGATTTGTTTTAAAGGTTCGGGGTGGGTTTTAGGGTTTTTTGGTGTGCCGGTTTTCCCACCCTCCCCCGATTTACGATTTTTAACGATTTAAAAAAAAAAAAAAAAAAAAAACACGACGATAAGATTTCCCTCCCCCCCCAGCCAAAATCGATTGTCTTAACGATCGATCACACGATTCACACCTCTAGCAAGGAATATCTGGAACAGGAACAAGGCAGGCTCAGCTCTCCACTGGACCTACACGCACCAATGAGACCCAGCAATGCAACGCTGGTCTTGAGAGTAGCCCTCCAGCCACTCGATAGCCCTTCCGGACCCGTTGCTTGGGAACGATGAGTGCGTGAGGACAGATGGAGGCTGAGGGCAGAAACAAGAAGACTCAGATGAAGACTCAGGATGCTCGGGGAACTCAGACGAAGACTTGGATACTAAGAAGACTCAGATATAGACTTGGATACTTGAGAGACTCAGACGAAGACTTGGATACTCAGGAGAGGCAGACGAGGACTTGGACGAATCAGGATACTCGGAGGACTCGGACAAGGATTCAGGTTACTTGGAAGTCTCAGGCAAGGATTCAGGACTCAGGAGAAAGTACTAGGTGAGAACTGCATCGCAGCACGCCCTACACATCCGCAAATGGCTGGTCACGGACCACGTTGAAAGCGAAGCAGACTCCAGATGAGGCAATAGAACTTGAAGCCAGGATATGACGAAGATTCAGGAGAGGCCTGCACTGGGGCATGCCCTACACAGCCGCCCATGGCTGGTCACGGACCACGCTGAAGCAGAGCAGGTTCTGGCAGAGTCTTAGGCATGGACGGAAGCAGGCACAAGGAACTCTGAAGACTGGGACAGGATTCAAGACTCAGGATTCTCAGAAGCAAGGCATTAAAAACAGAAGTCTTCTGGAGGTTTGCACTGCAGGCAAGATGAAGGTGTTGTACATTGAGGTGCCCTACACAGCCGCCCATGGGCTGGTCATGGACCACAACAGTGGCACACCAGGAGAGGTGGACAGATGAGGGACCTGGGAACTGGACAAAGAGCTGAAGATGAGTCAGACAGAGTCAGGACAGGAACATCGGACATCAGGAACATGGAACATGGTACCTCAGGACACGGAATATCAGGATATCTGGACATAGAACATCTGGATATCAGGAGAACTGGACATCTGGAACATCAGGGACACAAGACAGGTGATGAGGGAGCTCCGACAAGGGATGAGACCAGGAACATCAAGGTGACAAAGTTCAGGAACACGAAGAACATGGAACGAATATCCATCAAGGCACAGGAAGACCACGGAGGACCTGGATTAGGAAGAAGACCACAGACGCTGTGAAAACCAGATCCAAAGGCACTGAGGAACTGAGGCTGGGCCCTTTTATAGGGCTGGTCCAGCAAAGACTGATGACATCACTGCTGAGGGCCGTGGGTGTTGTATTTTGGACATTGAAGCGTGGGCCCTTGGTTGATGCAAGAGATGGCTTCTCCCACAGGGCGGAGCCCTGCAAGGACTTGCAGCGATAAGCTAGCTCTTAAGCAGAGATGGACACAGAGAAAGTGAGTCTTTATTATACTGTAACGTAGATTGATATTGTCCTGTCTGAAGACTGCAGAGTGGAAAGCAGCACAGTCTCACCAGGTCCCAAAAGTGAGATGGTTCCGGTAGTGGTCTGCGAAGCGGGGTAGGCTGAGAACCCAGGGCCAGATGGAAAGGCCAGTGAGAATACATCCAGTAATGGTCCGCTGTGCGGAGTAGGCCGAGGATCTATGGAGAGAGTGATGAGACAATGCAGAGTCAGAACTGGAGCAGTAGTACTCACTCTGATGCTGGTAGCAGTAGTAGGAGAGAACCCCTGAGGAGCAGAGGTCTGGGATGAAATAAGGCCCCCCGAGGAGCGGGAACCTTAAGCATCCTTGTAGGAGATAGACAACCCCGGAGGGTAGACAGGAGTGAGGCAAGGCCCCCGAGGAGTGGGTACCTTAAGCTTCCTTGTTGGTAGCTGGTAACCCCAAAGGGTGTAAGGAGCGAGGCAAGGCCCCCAAGGAGCAGATACCTTAAGCGTCCTGGTTGGTAGCAGATAACCTCGGAGGGTGTAGAGGAGCGAGGCAAGGCCCCAAGGAGCAGGTATCTAAGTCATCCTGGAGTGAGAGTACACAGAGCGGAAGTGTCTGGTAGCAGAGAGAGTTCAGCATGGAGGATTCCTTGCTAACTTGTATTGAGGATCGTGAATGGAGATTAAATACCAGAGCTTGTGATGTCACGTGGTGGGGACTCCCCCGAGGTTCCCGCCATGACGCACGTAAAAGATGGGGCTGTGCGCGCGCGTGTGCCCTAGGTGACTCTGGGAGAAAGATGGCAAACGCAATCACCCATGCCGAACTGAGAACACCAGAGGGGTCGGCGTGGTGAGGTAGAGGCAGCCATCCTCCCAAAGGGGACTGAAGTAGGCAGAAAAAAAGTGAGCAATAGAGGGCGCAACTGTCTGCAACTGACATGAGCAACAGCGGGGCCTTTTCCGCCGCTGGCCCTTTAAGAGAGCAGGTAAGATGCGCACCCATGCCTAAGGGACAACAAGGGAGCAGGAGTCGGCAGTGGCGTCTCTACCATGTGGAAGGCCCGATGAAAGGTGGCTCTCTGCCGCGAAGAGGAAGGAGACAGGCAACAGCTGAGATGGCTTCCCTGCCGCTCAAGCAAGGACTCTGGCAGTGGCTCCAGCTGCGAAGAAGGAAGGAGGCATTCGGCAACTCAGCCTGCCACAAGGGACAGGTGACAGCTATGGCCTCTGGGCCACGGAGGACAGCATCGGCGATGGCCTTGCTAGGAAAAGGTAGGGGACTGCCTGCAGGGCCAGCCGTGGGCAGGATCCCAACAATTAAGCAATGTACATAACTACGTAAATAATCTAAAAACCAAAGTTTTCAACAACAATCACACAAGAAGTATACAATAAAACAAAACCTCAATAACATCAGTACTGCCATAACTACCGAAATATCACAGGACTTAAGACTGAACAGTTCCTATAAGACAGACAGCTACAAATATGCAAGACTGAAAAAAAAAAGTCTTGAACTTCACGTTGAAAGTTTTAAAGCAATCTTGAAGCCATAGCTGTTCTGGGAGGGAGTTTCATAAAGTGGGAGCAGCAACAAAGAAGTGTGTCTTCTCTCTCTTGTATCCCCAAGACATGCAAGCTTTGGGGATGGAGTCTTCAGGAGGATTCATGGAGAAGGACTATGAGAATATGTTGGGTTGTACAGCCATAATAATGTGTTTGCCTATGGTGGGGAGTTGGATGTTAACAATTTATGCACCATCACAGAGACCTTGAACAGGGCACAGTAATGAACAGGAAGCCAGTGAAGTTTGACCAGCACTGGGTTCATGTGCTCATGAATACTCTTTCCAGAAATAAGTGCATGGCCAAGTTCTGTAATAATTACAAGGCCTTCAAGGACTATGAAGGAAGTCCCATATAGGTGGCATGGAGAGGAAGAATTGAGGCTTGCACCACAATTCGAAAATCAGTGTGGGCAAGTAACGAGTATAAACCACAAAGAATACGGAGTTTAAAAAATCCATATCTAGTGATAGATATAATGTGCTGCTAGAAAGTTAACTTACAATCAATACAGACCCCTAGACTCCTTACACAGGAAAGGATTGGCAGGGTGACATGCATGAAACCATTAAAAATAACTGAGTGGGTAAGGCCTGTGTAAAGCAACGGATGGCTAGAGCAAGAGCAACAGTTAGCAAGTATCACAGGGGAAGGAGATTTGGAAGGAACCTCATAGACAACTGGGGAATACCTGTTCCAATCAAAGACTCTATATGGTTGATACTACCAGTAGCATATGCTTCTATGAAATAGTAAAGGTCAAGCAGCATCTGATGTAGCATGAAGGGCCCAAGAAGTGGCTTAGCAAGTGTGCAGAGCAATGGATGGCCAGGGCAAGACCAAAAGTCAGCAAATACCATAGGGGAATGGGATTTGGAAGGAACCCTAAAGACAGCAAGAGCAGTGGAGGAAGTACTCTAAATTCCAAGATTGGCTTTGAGTGGTGGCAGCAGCAGTAGTGCTGGTGATTATTGAAAACTGAAATGGTAGGATCAGAACAACACAGCAAGAAGCATAGCTGTAAAATCCCTAAGATGTATCTCAAGGGAATACACTGCTTCTTTCACATGGAGGAAGCACAGTAATGCGCCAAGATTGGCTTGGAGTAGTGGCAGCAGCAACAGCACTGGAAATTGTTAAAAATTGAAATAGTAGGAGCAGAGCAATGTGGTGAGAAGAGCAGGTGTACCTTGAGGACTGAGGCAAGAGGAGGACCTCAGGTCAGACATGGCGACCCGCTGATTTTAAGTAATTACTAAGCTGTATACTAGTGTTGAGAATTCTACATACAAAATTAGAATAGCAGCCTGGTAAAGACTCTGTCTGATATAGAGTCTATGATAAAAACCATATGAGATGAGACTGAAAGACTGGAATATGTATACCCTGGAGTAGAGGAGGTGCAGGGAAGATATGATATATACCTGAAAGATATCCATGATGCACAGACATTAAACCTTTTCCATTGGCAAAGAAATGGCAGAACTAAGGGTCATGATATGAAACTGAAGGGGGGATGATTCAGAACCAGCATCAAGAAATATTTTTTTTCACAGAGAGGGTGGTAGATGCATGGAATGCCCTCCCTGAAGAAGTGATGAAAATGAGAATGGTGATATACTTCAAAAGGGCATGGAATAAACATTGTGGATCTCTACAGGCTAGAAGACAGAAATTAAGAATTGGGGTAATCTATGTTAACTTTGGTGTAACACATCTGTATGGGGGTAACCTGCAAAGAGTGGCAGTTACTACCCTTAACAGAAGGCAAGGATGCAACTTACACAGAGAAACAGTTACTACCCTTAACAGAAGGCATGGGGATAACCTACACAGAGTGGCAGTACTAAAAGCAACTTGCTAGGCAGACTGAATGGACCATTTGGTATTTTTCTGCCCTCATTTACTATGTCTACTGTGTTTTCACATCAACGTTTCCTAGTACAGCTGCTTCAGTAAGCATTGCTTTTTAAATGCTGATACATGGCATCAAAACTGTGTAGATGAGTCAGTTTCTTGTAGTATTTGGAAAATACCTCTGCAGGCATAAAATGTAGCGTTTTTAGGGACTGTGACATTTATTTGAGATTATTATTTTTTTTAATCTTGAAATGGTTTTCACATGGATGTAATATGAGAGCAAAGTCATGAGAATACATTTAAGCTTGAGAGATGGTGTGCATTAGAGATATCTTTCTTTATGACAAAGCATTTGCCACTTGCCAGATTTACTGCAAGAGAATGATATCTTGTCACTATCCTTGTTGTAGCATGAGCTTTTATTTTATTCCATACTTTAACTTGATTTTGCTGATGGGTGGCATTTTGGGTTTCTTGTGAATTTTGCTTTCCGATTCACATATTTGTCTCAATCAGAACATGAAAATGCTCTCTCCTCAAAGTGGCTTTCCTGGTAATTTGTAAGGTTTGCTTTATTAAGTAAGTTTTTCCCATATGCTGGTAGTGAACACAGGCTCTTCCATTTCTTGATTTTCTGGTTTTGCATGACTTCTCACTTTCTTCTGAAACTTTACACAGTTTCTTCCCTTTGTTGATTTCCAGTTGTTTTCATTTCCTTCTGAATCTTTCACCACATTTAGAATATGAAAGTGGTCTCTGGTTTGCATGCTTTCTGTTCTGTCTTAATTTCTTCCTTCTAGCTGAGGGTTTTTATGGACAATCCACCCCAGAATAATCAACAAACAGAGTGGGAGAAAAAAAATGAAGAACCATGAAACAGTGGAGGGGAGGAAAAACTTGTATTTTTTCACATTTTTGTTCTGGGGACAAAACACTCCATTCTAAACAACAAACAAACAGGCTGGGAGAACCAGGCTGGGATTATAGAGGGGTTAAAAAACGTTTCACGTTTTCTTTTCTTGGTCAAAACAAAAACACCAATATAACCAACAAACTAACAACAGCAAACAATATGGAGGCACCAAAACTCCTATGCTCATACATAATAGGCATGGCAAGTAGACAGAGCAGCCGCAGCAATACCATATGGTGGTATAAGGTGCATGGAAGGCAGGCAATTGCAAAGCCTCTAGATGGAACTTCACAGGCTATTTGATGCCCTCTTCCCTACTTGGTATCCTGCATAGGAATGGGGTTCGGAACTCACCCAGTAAAGTCTCCTAGGAGCAGGGAGGGAAAGCAGGGAAACATTTAGGATAACCTTCCTGAATTACCTTGAAAATAAACAATTGCTGATGAACAAGTTTATTCTAACCATAAATAAAAGGATTAGAAGCAATCTTCTAGTAAACAATATGATTATTCAAGTTCTTTAGCACATACCTTTGGAATAATAATTTAAAAAAAAAAACCCCAAAAACTTTTGTTAACCATAGACAATTTAAACAACAATTAGAAATTGTAAATATTGTCCACATTTTCCTTTGATAGTAGTAATGCAAAAACAAATTCTAACAATTCTATTATCTTGTTTCCAAGAACCTTCCACTGGATTCAATTCCAAGTCAGATAAGTATTACTTTTATTCCTTTGTGTTTTCATCTTCACTTTACTCTGTTTAACCTTCAGATCTGTAAGATAAGAAATTAAGTCTTTGTGGGTCTTTTTCTCTTGTTCCA
The DNA here is from genome assembly GCF_901001135.1 of Rhinatrema bivittatum. Classification (NCBI taxonomy): domain Eukaryota; kingdom Metazoa; phylum Chordata; class Amphibia; order Gymnophiona; family Rhinatrematidae; genus Rhinatrema; species Rhinatrema bivittatum. The sequence continues at coordinate 199,067,515 of NC_042616.1, read as the reverse complement.
GGCTCCTCTAAAAACCAAGAGTCCCTCTTACGGTAAGTACATTTTTTTTTCTTTTTGTCTTTACTGTCTGCTTTTAGTGTTGTCTGTTCCTTTGTCTTACTTTCCTATTGAGATCAATTAGATTCTGCTAGGTTGCTAGTCTAGTAGTTTGCTAGCCTGGTAGTTTGCAAGTCTGGCCAGACCTAAGTTGGTGATTGCATACACTTATCTGGGATCCAAGCACAGTCCATTGTGATGCAATTTCTGATACAAAGGTCTCTGGCTCAGCAACTGTCTCCTCCAGGTCCTGAGGACACTGGCATCCGGTCTTCCTTCATCAGTATCCATCTCCAGAGGGGTACCTATTACCTAACTATGGCCTGGATTTATCAAAATGCACTAAATATTGGATGTGATAAGAAAGGGGGTATCTTTAGTAGTTTGAAGCTGAGCAAGAGAGAGAGAGAGCACCTAGCCATGTTGTCCTCACACTAGATAGGTATTTATATCTCTATGGGAGGCCCACCTAGCTACTCGAGGTTTAGGTATTAGTGTACCTAATTCAATTAGTGACATTCAAAGTGAGACATACGAACAAAACAGTGCTCTCTTGTGAAGATTTGATGACCTTCAGAGTGAGGAAACTCACTCAAAGATGAGATTTGTGCAATGTTCTCTCAACCAAGCTAGGTTGAGAGAACATTGCACAAATCTCATCTTTGAGTGAGTTTCCTCACTCCGAGGGTCATCAAATCTTCACAAAAGAGCACTGTTTTGTTCGTACGTCTCACTTTGAATGTCAAAGTGGCCCCTAACCCCTACACTAATACCTAAACCTCACCTCGAGTTACTAGGTGGGCCCCCATAGAGATATAAATACCTATCTAGTGTTAGGGCATTATGGCTGGTCTCTCTCTCTCTCTCTTTCCCTTTCTCTTTCTTTCTTTCTCTCCCCCCCCCCCCCCCCCCCCCCAGTGGTGGTAGGAGGGCCCTGATAGATAGGCTGGCTCTTAAAGCCATGCAAAACTGTGAGCCCAGCCCACTTGGCCAAAAATCCCTCCCCTTTTTCTCATTTGCATCACATCATGCGTTATGGTGCTTTCGCACACATTAATGGCATTTTTGCATGCGTTAAAGGTGTTTTTTGCATGTGAAAACGCCATATAGCACTTTGATAAATGACCCCCTGTACTAGCTAATTAACAAAGACTACCTCTCTGTCACTGAGTTATCTTTTGCAAGCTAAAAGGCTTTCTGCTGCCTGATGGCTTTTTGAAACTATTTTGTGTAGCTAAAGAAAATAAATGATAATCAGGAAATCCATGTCTTTAATTTCAAGGGAACAGCAGTTACTTTATACACAAAACGCAATTCCACTCCCCTATAATTAAAACAGTCAAAAAATAATTACTACATTCCTGTTCAGTTGCTGCTACTATAAACTACTCCATCTCTCCCCTTTTTTTCTTCCCTTCAGGGCACTGGAATCTCTCTCTGCGATCTGGATTCAAATCTTCTTTTTCTTTCTTTCTTTCAAATCACCCAGGGACACTAACTCAGTAACAGCAGTGTTACTGTTGCTGTCTGTTCCACTTAGGGTGCAGACTAGTTTCACCACAAATGTTTTTGGGAATTGGCAGAGCCGACAACCAGCAATTCTGCCTTCGGCAAAAACCTCTTGCCTTTATTTTTATTTATTTATTTAACAAATTTTCTATACCGTCATTCAGTTATACCATAATTTTACATAACCAGTTTACATAATTAAGAGCATAAATACATAGTTATAGTATAAAAATATAAGATAATTAAGATATAAAACTATTAAGTACAATGCCATCTAAAATAATTAAATATCAAAGTCATAATAAAATATAAGATAAGGAGCATAAACATAAAACAACATAAAAGAAATGTTAGTTTACAGTCAGGTCTCAGAAAGCTCAAATAAAGGCTCTTCTAAACAGCCAGGTTTTCAGATTTCTTTTAAAAATCTTAAAATCAGCTTGCATTCTCAATTCACTGTTGCGCCGGAGGTGGACACTTGGGCCGAGGTGGGGTTGATGCAACACGTAGATAGGGACCTGCGGGTCCCCACCGTCGGCAGGTGGAGTGGGCTGATAGACAGAGGCCAGCTGGAGCTTCAAGAATACCAGCCCTCATTCCCTGAGGGTTGAGCCTTTGGGTGCTGGGACCAGCTGGACTTAGGTGGGCCTCTGTATGTAGTTGATATAGAGATCGGGTTCAGCCCAGAGACAGCAGGTGAAAGATGGCACAGTCTTACACTGGACAAGGTAGTGTCCCGGAGACTCGGGCACCAAAGGAACGTAGGCAGACAGGGGGGCGCCCAAGCAAGAGCAGGCCGAAGCCTGAATAGACCAAGTCCAGGGAGTAAGCTGGAGAGGCATCGGGGAACAGGCTTGAGTCAGGGCTGGCAGCAATCCGGAGGCAGTGGCAAGCAAGGCTGAGGTCTGATCACGTAGATAGTCAAGCGTAGTCAAATGATGCTGAGGTCTGGGTCTGGAGAGAGGCAATGACGTAGTCAGGTGAGGCAGAGGTCTGGGTCTGGAGAGAGGCAACAGCGTAGTCAGGCGAAGCAGAGGTCTGGGTCTGGAGATGAGCAACAGTGTAGTCAGGTGATGCAGCAGTCTGGGTGTGGAGAGAGGCAATGATGTAGTCAGGCAATGCGGAGGTCTGGGTCTGGAGATGGGCAACAGGCGAAGCAGAGGTCCGGACTTGGAGAGAGTCAATGGCGTGGTCTGGCGAAGCAGATTCAAAGTCTGTGTAGGCAATCCGAGGTATGGAGCAAGACTGGAACAAGGAGACAGGAACCAGGAACAAACGAGAAACAGGAACACAGGAATGAGACGAATCTCTAGGAGACAACAAGTACTCGACCAGCAAGGAGACCTGTTGCAAAGGCAAAGCTAGGGAGCGGAGCTTGCGCTTAAATACTGAAGCTCCACTGACGTCATCATCCGGGGCCGCGACTAGGTTCCCGCCACAATCCCTACTTAAACCTTGGTGAAGCGCACGTGTGCGCCCAGGAAGGGGCACAGTGCCGAGAAGCAGCGTTTCTCAGCGGGCCATGCAGAGAGGCCCGATGAGAAGCAATGATGTGGAGGCTGGACCAAGAACGTCAGGGACTGCAGCTGGGCCAGAGGCATCGGGGGAGGCCCGAGGATGGAGCTGTCGGCCCCCTGCCGCCAGCGAGGAGGAACCAGGAGCTGGAGTCACTGAAGAAAGGTGAGGGGGCCTGGGGGAGCGAGTGGAGAAGGAGTGGGCGGCTGGCCAAGTCTCCCCGAACCTACCGCCAAGTAAGGACTTCACCTTTGTTCCATCTGCAGCTACCTAAGGGTTGCTTGCCAAGGAAAGCCCTGAAATTGCAACATCTGCGGGAGAACAGACGCCGTTCCTGACGTCGGAGGGGGTGTGGCCTCTAACTTTAAAATCATATGCAGCGCGCTGTTACTTCGGGGAGTGAGTGAAGAAAGAGAGGGCCGCTGGCCAAGTCTCTCCAAACCTACCGCCAAGTAAGAACTTCACCTTTGTTCCATCTGCAGCTACCTAAGGGTTGCTTGCCAAGGAAAGCCCTGAAATTGCAACATCTGCGGGAGAACAGACGCCGTTCCTGACGTCGGAGGGGGTGTGGCCTCTAACTTTAAAATCATCTGCGGCGCGGCGCTGTGACGCTGCCGGCGCGACGCCTAAGCCGCGAGCGCCAAAGGGGTTTGGCCATAATATTTTCTTGCTGAACAATTTTTTCCTGATGGGGAAGAAGAGGAAGGCAAGAAATATAACTTCGTCACCAGTGCAGTCTGTTAGCACCGGCCCAATGGATCAGCATGTCGTGAGGCATAGAACTGATCCAGGGGAGGAAGGGGTAGGAAGCCTTTCTTTAGCTTCCATAAGCCCAGGAGAAGGACCAAATTTACCACCTCAGCCAACTAAGAGTTCACCCTCACAGATGGCTACAGAACTGGTAGGATTTAACCCTTGGAGGCCAGCCTAGAGATACAGGCTGGAAACCAAGGGGTTGAGAAATCTGTAATCACTGTTTTGCCTGTTGAGTCTATTCCAGTTTTTTCAGGTAGCAATGTAGGGGATATTCCCCCAGACAATGTTACGTTATCAGATGTGTGGAATATTATATCCAAATTAGATAATAATATTACTATAATGAACAAATCATTGTCTGCTGTGATAAATGCTAATGTTGAAAAAATAAATGAGCAAGGGTCTAGGATGTTGAATTGTGAAAAGGAATTGTCTGAATTGAAAAGTAAAATGCAATTAGTTCAATCATCAGAAAACACTTTTATGTGGGATAGCTTAAACATTCATAGAGAATTAGAGCGAATGGAAAATATTATGAGAGTAAAAAACTTAAGAATAGTAAATTTTTCAATAACTCGTTTGCTCTCCCCTATAGAATTGTTTAGGAAATTTCTCAGAGAGATACTAATGTATAAAGATGAAGAATTTCCTAATTTGTCTAAAATATATTATCTCACTAAGAAGAAAGAGAAGACTGTTCAAAACCAGGATCGGGAAAACCCTCCAAGTTTAGGTATTGCTAACTTTTTGGAGGATTCTCTTGATATTATTGAGAATAGGGCTACTCTCTAGGCTACTAGGAATAGCCTAGTGGTTAGAGCAGTGGATTATGAACCAGGAGACCAGGGTTTGAGTCTGCTGTTGCTCCTTGTGACCTTGGGTAAGTCACTTTACCCTCCATTGCTTCAGGTACAAAACTTAGATTGTAAGTCCTCTGGGGATAGGGAAATACCTACAGTACCTCAATGTAAACCGGTGTGATATCTCGATTGAGATCAAATGTTGGTATATATAAATAAAATTTCCTTTTTATCTGAGCAAGACAAGGATAGAGTGTTCAAGAAATTTTTTGCCAATAAGGATGTCTCCTTTTGCAGACAAAAAAATCCAGATTTTTCCGGACGTAGCTAGAACCACCCAAGCCAGGAGGAGAGCCTTTTTGGCATTAAAACATCGTGTTGTGGCCTTGGGGGGTATATTCTTCTTGAAATTCCCTTGTATATGTTATGTGAACTATAGAGGGAAAAAATTTGGGTTTACAGATCCGGTTCATTTGGAGACCTTTTTATTAGATAAATTGGAGTCTAATTTGGGAATATTAGAGGTAAATGGTCCTTAATAGAAGAAAATAAATCTCCTTCTCCTATTATTTATTAAACTGAAACCTTGAGATACCCTCTCAAGGAATAGAGGGATACTCAGATTTCAGATTTCCTTTAACTAGATTTGAAGGATGTTCTCCCCCTATTATGTTTGGTATCACATATTTGATATATATTGGTTTAATTGATTGCTTTAATATTGGATGTATGTGATACACAATATGTAAATGTGTTTCATGATGGTATCATTGAAAAATAATAAAGAATAAATTGAAAAAAAAGAAAGGTGAGGGGGCCGTGCCGTGGGTCTGCCGTAAACGGCACGCATAACATTCACAGGGTAGCTCGTTCCACAGTTTGGGACCTGCTAATGATACTGCTCTCTCTCACACTTGACATAGCCTTGCTGAGTTTACAGATGGGATAGTCAAGAGGCCCTTGTTCGCTGATCTAAGATTTCTCTGTGGGGTGTGTAGTCATATTGCAGCTTTTAGCCAATCATTTTGGTCTCCGTATTTGTGTAAAATGCACAAAACTTTAAATTGAATGCATGATTCAATTGGAAGCCAATGGAGGGCAACCAAGATAGGTGTTATGTGATCTCTTTTTTATTCCCCAATAGTGTTCTTGCTGCAGCGTTTTGTAGAAGCTGTAGTGGCCAGATTGTAGATGCAGGTAGACCAAGTAATAACGCATTGCAATAGTCAGTGCTAGGAAAAATTAATGATTGAAGAACTGTTCTGAATTCATTTTGTAGTAAAAGAGGTTTTAGTCATCTTAATATCATTAACTTTGCATATCCTTCCCTGACTTTACGTGAAATGTGTTTTTTAAGGCTTAATTCGGGGTCAATTATTATACCTAAATCTCGTGCCTTATCTGCAAGATTAATCATTGATTTATTGTGGAGCACTAATGGTGAATGAGTTATCAATGTAGGTTTTCTTTCTAATAAGATAACTTCTGTTTTATGTATGTTTAAAACAAGCCTCATTTGTGTTAGAAGCTTCCTAATTATTGCCAGATACATTGATATCAATTTGTAAGTTTTTTCTATTGTGTCATGTATTGGTATCAATATTTGAATATCATCTGCGTATAGATAGTGGTTAAGGCCAAGCCTGGCTAGAAGGTGACATAGTGGCAACATGTAAATGTTAAAAAGTGTAGCTGGCAAGGCTGATCCTTGCGGAACTCCAGTTTTAAGTTCTATCTTATTTGATGTGGGGTTGTTGATCTGTACTCTATAGGAACGGTCACTGAGGTAAGATGCAAGCCATTGTCGGGTTGTTTTTTCCAAACCTATTTCCTATTAAGCCTTCTGCTTAATTCCCCACATGGAGAATCTTTATCTCCTAGAGCAAATCCATGTTCTTCTGATGGCACCATAAAGTAGTGCCATTTTTAAAAATGTTTACTTTCACTGGAGTGCAACTTTGTCTTTCTGGTGACAGAGCAAAGGTGTCAGCCACATCTATTTAATTTTCTTTATATTGTAAAAATAGCTGTACTGTTCCAAAACAAAGTTTTAGGAGCTAGTCACCTTACTTTTTAGTGCTCTGACACTAGGGAAATTACTGACAAAATCCACAAGGTTAGCCCCCCAGGCTTTTGAGCTGTGCAATACACATACATGATATCTGCAGGAAAACCTGGACTGGATTCCTGCTTAGGCTAGAGTCCCCGTATTACAACACAAAGGGTAATCTTTAAGATACCACTCCCTATCTCACTGTCATAAACTCAACCACAAATTTTAGAGAGACACCAATTTTAACCAATATATTATTTATTGGAAATACCCACATATATCCCTACATAGACATTTAAAACTAAGCTAGCACATTCACACATTCATACACCAAAGTAAAAGCAACAAATGTTGTTTGAGATGTTAAATTGAAATTAACATATCTTCTTTTTGTAATAGATACACTTATTAACCTGATTATTCAACAATACAGAGTGTAAACCTTATAAATTATCACATACACAATTATCAATATATGTCATTTCCCTCAATTACATGTATCATAATCAATTATTAGTAAATCATCAAGCTGTCTATAATGTATCCACATTCATTTGGTCAAGATCATATGTTCATTAGAGTCCCAGCACAGGGGCTTTCTCTGGCCACATAAACACACCAAACTAGCCTTGCACAAGTGATGGGAGATAGCGCTGGTCACTTCAACACTCAATCTGGTCCAAACATTTATTTTTAAACTATTTTTACTGGGGGCTACATGGACTTTCTTACTGGGATTCATCTTTCTCTCCAGGACCCTCTCTCATACAGCTGAGCAGCAGAAGCTATCCCAACATCCCTTGCTGCTGTCCCTGCTGTGCTGTGTGCTCTGATGTGCCTCTATCACTTCCAGGAAGGGGGGCTGTGATAGCTTGCTACTACTGCAGGTGCTTGGCAAGTGCCCTCTGCTGCTTGAACTTTACCCCCTTGCCTTTACTTTAATCTGTCTTAGTTTTGTTTTATTTATTTATTTATTTATTGTTTTTGTTATACCGAGTTTCATGATAGGCATCACATCAACCCGGTTTACAAATAACAAGGAGTGTAAAGCATAACGTAACGTAAAAAACAATATTTTCAATAAGAACCTTGAACTTTAAATACAGTGAATCAGAAAAAGGGAGAGGGAAAGTTACAAAAAAACAAGGAAAATAAACTTGGGATGGATTATTTTTATGATTACTTTTATTTGTTTTATTTTATTTTTGCTCCTGCCCCTGCAATGCTAATATTACCTGGCCCCTTTAAGAGTCTAGGCCATGACATCATTGTTGCTGGGCTGCTAATATGAAACTAAACCAGCAGCTCTGTTTGATCTCTGGTACTTGTGGGCAGCAGCAGGCCTGCTCTCTGCTTTAAACAGCAGATACGGGGAGGGGGGGGGGGGAGAGAGAGAGACAGTACCTCAAACAAAAGAGCAGCATGCTGTCTCTGCCTAACCCCACTCCTGCAGCAGCCTTTTATTTAATAATATATTTTGTTTAACTTGCTCACATCTGACTTTAACAAGGGGTCTCTTGGCTAGTACTGCCACCCTCTCCTGATGCCAGTTTAGTGGGTGCTGCATGTGCAGGTGATACTGCATACCAGTGCTTGTCAGATATCCACTTATTTCCCTCAATTGATGTCCTTTCACTGCATGAAACGTGGTTTTCCCTGACTTTGAAGTGCTTCTAGATCATGGATTTCTTCCGTGACCCTTTCTTTACATCCTTGGGGCTGGATGCTGGCACTGGAACTGAGGTAGAGGGTGGACCCTGAGAAACAATGCCAGAGACATCACTCATGCTCTCTACCTGGGCTGCCTGCTCTTTGTCACTATCCTCAATTTGCTCTATCTCCTCCTTCAACAATAAACTGGATGCTAAACCAATACTGTTATACTCCTCCCAAAACTTTTCCTTCTAGTATCTCTTCAGTATCTTTGGATGCAGGCAGTTCAAGACAAGATTCTTCATCTGAATCAGTGGATGAAAATATTTCCTTCGCAGCCTCAGTGACAGTGAGAATAAAAGAGCATGCTGCTGGTTTTGAGCTCTGCTCCTACCCCTGCTGCCTTGCTACTCTCTGCCTTGGATAATTCTCCCACCTTTTTCCTCTATTATAAAATAGAAGGGAGAGAAACAGGCTCAGCATTCTGCAGTGGGGCATAGTCTCCAGATTTCAATTTCTTATGGGTACAGCTGCCTTCTGCCATTTTAGGCTTGAAGAAGTTCTGCTTCAACTTAGATGCAAGAATATTTATTTTTGTATTGTTACCAACCCTGTCACTGCCAACATTCCCTTTCCCTCCCTCTTTTGCCTTTCCCTGACATGATGGAATTTTCACTGGGGGTTTGGATATTAAAATTATTTTTTATTTATTAGTGTCACTGTAATTATTAGTGTGACTGTACAACCACTGACTGTATCATGCTAATGTGTATGTGTGTGTGTGTGTGTGTGTGTGTGTGTGTGTGTGTGTGTGTGTGTGTGTGAACTATCATACACACTCAATGCAGTGTCATGCTGTGGCTGTAGTACTGAGATTGCTGACAGATTCCACAAAACACTGGCAGACTAGTATGCTCCAGCCTCTGTGCAGCACTGTGCACTGCTCACCTCGCTGGACTAGTACCCAGGCACACAGGACAAAATCAGTAGCATGGCACAATTCTCTGCAGTCTCCCCCACCCAGACCCTCCCCCTGGGGAGAGAAAAAACAGCAGCAAAGCGCTACTTCCTGTCTTTTTCTGCTGATTGGCAGAGTGGGTGGAACCAGTGCAACAGACTAAAATTGGCAGCAGCCATAAAGCTGATTTTTGAAAAGTTGAGCTTTGTGAGAGCTCCACTCCACTGTGTCCTTCCATTACAACGTGTACATAAGAAATGCACAGTAATTACTGCACATGTTCAGACTTCAGGATCAGTGTTACTGGATCCAGAGAGCAGTGAACATGTCCTGCCCAGGCTCTGACAAGATAGTGAGGTCACACATTACTCACAGGGAAGGGCTGGTTGTTATAGTTACTTACAACAGCCTATAGCCTATAGACTTCAATGGGCCATAGAAATGAATGGGGAATGAATCAAATGGCAAGAATAGGATTTATTTCATTTGTGGGACCCCCTTCCATATATTTTGGGGGCCAATGAAAGAAACAAATGGGTCACATTAATTTCAGAATGTCCATTCCTTTCAAACAAATGCACATCCCTATTATCTATCTGTTGATGACAGCTCCTGGCTCTCGGAGAATGAGTCCAATCTCTGGTGACCAAAGTGGCAGACCTGAATGAGCTAAGGCAAACAGAGAGGTATATAGAAACCTTTAGGAATACATTAGAGTGGTCCCAACTTTAGTCAACAATCCTTATTCTGCTTCAGAGAAGCAAGGTTATCTGGCAAGAGACCGTCTCTTTGGTGTGGCAGGAAGTGTTCCTGTAACTAGAACCTGCCCTCTCACAGTGAGGATATGTCTTCATGGGTGTGAGCCCAGAAGGAAAGGTTGAGGATGGCTATTGGTTATTGGATCATTTTGAATGTATATTGCTGGGTGGCTGGTAAGCATAAGGATCGCTTGGTAACTTGCCTACCTGATATGAAGATAGTGGACCTCATGTGTCAACTAGATAAGATTTTAGAGGTTGCTGGGGAGTAGCTAACTGTCATGACACATGTGGGTATAAATGACATTGGAAGGTGCAGGATGGAGGTACTGGAGGCTAAATTTTAGGAGTGTGCATTCGTTCCCTACGAATTGGTAATCCGCAACATATAGGGCCATATTCGTTGTAGTCATGGGGAAGCAAAATGTATCGCGATTCCCCATGAATACAACAAATCTTCACCGAATTATTCGGCCGACTAAAGGAGTCAATTTAAACAACCCCCCCACCCTCCTGACCCCTCCAAGACTTACCAAAACTCCCTGGTGGTCCAATGGGGGGTCCGGGAGCCATCTCCTGCACTCACACCCTATGCTACCGATATTCAAAATGGCGCCAATAGCCTTTGACCTACTATGTCACAGGGGCTACTGATGCCATTGGTCAGCCCCTGTCACATGGAAGGAGCAATGGATGGCCAGCGCTATCCTGTGCTCCTACCATGTGACAGGGGCTGACCAATGGCACCGGTAGCCCCTGTGACATAGTAAGGGCAAAGGCTATTGGCGCCATTTTGATTACTGGCAGCTGACGGCCCAAGTGCAGGAGATCGCTCCCAGACCCCCGTTGGACCACCAGGGACTTTTGGCAAGTCTTGGGGGACCCTCCTGACCCCCACAAGACTTACACAAGATGGCGCCGGCCATCCATTGCTCCTACCATGTGACAGGGGCTGACCAATGGCACCGGAAGCCCCTGTGACATAGTAGGTCAAAGGCTATCGGTGCCATTTTGAATACCGGCAGCCGAGGGTGTGAGTGCAGGAAATGGCTCCCGAACCCCCTGCAGGAGTTAATTTAATTTTAGCCGGGAAACGAATAAGAATTAATGTATAAATGTATTGGGGGGGCCCCCCTTGCCGAATGCAACGTATCTGCCCCCTGATGAATACGAATCCCAAATGCAACATATGGCGTCCTTCTGCACATCCCTACTAAATTTTGGCTCATTAGTAGGAAATTGAAATGCAAAACTTTCTGGGTTGCATTTTCAGAAATGCTTCTGGTTTTGCATGCAGGCTGAGGAAGGCTGAACTCCAGATTTTCAATGCATGGATGAGAGTGTGGTGCAGGGAAAAGGGCTTTAGATTTGTTACAAACTGGGGAACATTTTGGGGAAAGAGGATGCTATTCAGACAGGATAGGTTCTATCTTCACCAGGGTGAAACTAGGCAGCTGGCACTAATTTTTAAAAGGAGATAGAGCAGCTTTTAAACTAACCCATGGGGGAAAGCTGATAGTCACTTAGAAGCACATGGATCAGAAGGATGTATCTTCCAAAGATACTTGCAAAACAGGGAAGCTAAACTATCCCAGCAGAGAAATTGTGGTTAAGGCTGAAGTATCCCAGATGTATATAGACGAAGAGTACACAGATGTGGATGTCTCTACACTGACTGTGATATTTGCTAGTAAGCAAGTTGTGAATATAAAGAGAAATTAAATAATAAATAAAAACATACTTTAAAATGGCTGTATGCGAATGCTAGAAGTCTGAATATAAGACTGCTGAATTAGAATGTAAGGCATTATATGAAGATATAGACATTATAGGCATTTTAGAGACATGGTAGAAGGAGTATAACCAGTGGGAAACTGTCATCATCATTTTATTATTAATGAGCTGATTTGAATGAATTTACATGCAATGTAGCTCATTTCATTTTTTCCCATATTAGGGAAATATTTTTCAGCATTAACAGAAATACAACCACATTCATTATCTTATTGAGCTGTAAAGCATTAACACAGCTGTTTGAGGCCTGTTAATGCATTAACACTCTTTACTAAATAGGCTGTGGTTAGACAGCCGTTCATTTCTTGGCATTTACTGTATAACTGCAGAAATGATCAACATCGGAAATAAATCATGGAAAAATTCTTAGATTATGTGTTGCAAAACATACTTGTTTCCAGTTCTAACATTTCATACATTCCTTAAGTAGATTAAATCTATTTGAATTTGTAAAAATGAATTCCAGCACTTCTAAAAAGCATCAGTAACAAAATCTTTTACTCTTCCATAATCATAACATAGATTGCATACAACCATGTGCACTCACCATTAATCCATGACCTGTTGTAGATCAGCTGCCCTTCCTTTTTCCTTTTATAACCTTTTATTTAACACATCATTCAGACACATAAATAACTTGGTAGTGTGTACAAATTGCCAGTTATTACTGTCTCTGAGTCAAAACAAAGCAAATGGTATAACTGTTCAGGAAAACTGTCCCAAATAATGATTTATTCCTGGATTTATTTTCTGATTCATAACTCTCCCCCCTCCCCCACCTCCATAAGCAGACCTGGGTGAAGTCCACCCACCAACATATCATCTTGCCCTCACTCAGAAAGCTTTAGTCTTCCTGGGAGATTCTTTCCAGGAGATTCCACCTAGATATTTGCTCTACTGTTACAAGTCTGGGTCTCCCAGCTTACATGAAACTGGAACACTGGAGCTGTGAGTGCCAGAGACTATGCCCTTCTCCACTTGTCTTTTTTTTTCTCTCTCTTCTTCCAGTCTGTAGAATAAAAATTCAGCAGAGATGCAAGCTCATAATTGCTGCATCACCCCTTGCCTAGGGTGCATGCTTTTACTCTAAAGTTACAAAAACAGGCTGGGAAAAAGAATGAGGGACACAGTACCCAAGACAAGAAACGGCAGGAACACTGCAGATCTGATGTGCAGATTTGCACTGATGGTCTATCAAAAACATTTCAGCCTCAAACACTGTAAGGTTTTCATTCATTGGTCCTTTCTGTTCAGCTACAACTATTTGAAAACTATGCTGAAGAAATTATTCTTTGGAGTACACAGAGCAGCTCTTTCTTCCTGGATATTAATGATTATGATGTGTGCCTTCATCCTTTTCTATTTGCTAATGAATTCTGCACCATCTACAATCTCTTATTCTCACAGATATAGATTACTGTAATGCCCTCTATCTCGCTCTTCATGATAATGCCCTTCGCCATTTACAAATAATCCAAAATTTGGCTGCTCACATTCTAACTGGTTCATCTCATAAAGACTACATAATTCCGATTTTACACTCATTACACTGGCTATCGGTTCAATACAGAATACAATATAAAGTTTTCTCCATTTTACATAACTTGATCTACAAAGATTCTTCTTTCTGGCTCTGTTCGCTCCTCCGCATGTATCAACCACATAGGCAGCTACGTTCTCTACATAAAAATCTTCTAGAAATGTTGGCCAGACTCGACATCACACGAAGACATGCTTTTTCAGTAGCAGGCCCCTCGCTCTGGAACTCTATCCCAGACCACCTAAGGCAGATCTAATCACACAATGAATTCAAAATTGTTCTCTGTGGCCTTTGGATCACTCTCTGTTGCTCGGTAGGCAGCTTTTTCATGACACCCGCTGGTTGTTTATTATATCCTTTCCTCTCTCTCTACCGACTCCTGACTATGACCATATTTTATTTTATTTTCTATTTTATTTAAATGTTTTTGTATGCATTTTTACATTATTTTAATTATGTATATTGATTCATGTAAACCATTTTGACCGACATTCGTTGTAAAAGCTGTATATAAAGCTCTTTCAAGTAAATAAATAAATAAATAAATATTTGACATATATTTTTTTTTACTGCTTTTGCTGTATTTAGCTATGTCATTTTATTGTGAACTGTGTACATTTTAGATCCAAATGTGGGCAAAGGTATTTATCCTGATAACTTGCGAGGGGCTTTGATGCATTCCAATGTTTGAATATTGACGGTACTTATCCAACTAAATTTTATCTGAATAAGTCATTATCTGACTAAAATTTAGCCAGAAAACCTAGGGGCATTTTATGGGCATTCTGCGGCAGGGATGAATTAGCCACATAACTTATCCAGCTAACGCCAAATACGTTTTCAGGTAACTCTAGATGTGGGCATGAGCAAGCCTAAAGTTATCTGGGAACCTGCTCCCGGATACTTTAATCTTAAGCGGCTATATTCAAATATATGCCTGGTTAAAAAAAACAGCTTTGTGGGCCTGGTGGCTCAATTCCTTGAACCCTCCAAGCCCCTTCAGATAGTGCATAAAAGAGAAATTTGGTACAGAGTCAGTCGATTCACCCCCTCAATCCACCCTCTGTTGTTGAAAAACACATTTACCTCCAGCTCCTCTTCAGTCCCCTACCCTCTCTGTCCTCAGACCAACCCTTACCATTCCACCTACCCTGCAACCTCCCAAACCAATCTGGCTGCAAAATTATTTTTACTTTTGTACCAATCCCAGTGGCTTCCAGTGTTGTTCTGATAGCAGTGCAGGAAACAGAAGCTACCAGTATGGCTATCAGAATAGTATTCTGACCGGACCTCTGGTAGTTTATACTTCCAGTATTGCTGTCAGATAGGATTGCCAACTGGCTCCATATTTTCAGGACAGGTTGATCCAATCTTGGTTTTACTCCCCTGCATGCAAGTACTTATAATCTTGATTTTCTTAGGGAATGCAATGGGGAAATCAGAATAAGTCCCAGCATGCAATGGGATAAAACCAGGACTGGATCAACCTGTCTTGAAAATCTGGAGCTAGTTGGCAACCCAATGTCAGAGCAATACTAGAAGCCGCTGTGAACAGAAAAAGAGTACTGTGATACTGGCAGCTGCCAGCTAGAGGGGTTTGGGAGGGTGTTGGGTAAATAGGAGGGTAAGGGTTGGTTTAGGAAGGGGATTGAGTTAAGTATTATTTTCAATAATCAGGAAGTCCAGGGGGTGCTGCAATTGACCCTATACCAATTTATTCTTTTAGGCAATGTTTGGAGGGGCTTAGCGGATGAGGGTTGGCGCACGTTAGGTCCCATTTTTATGCTACTGGGGTGGGGGTCGGAGAATCAGGCTGTCAAGCATGGAAGGCTGTTTATTTTTTAACAGGAAATGACCACCTAATCAGCTATATTCTTTAAGCCTAAAGTTAAGTCTAAAGTTATCTGGGTGTATGTGCTCAGATAACTTTAAACCTAAACAAGGGCTATTCAAAGATAGCTGGTTAGGTTTACAATTATTTGACTAAAGGTAGCCAGTTAACTTTATTTGGGGATATCCCACTGAATATCCCTGATAACTTATCTGGCTAACTTTTGCTGGATATGTTATTTTTTTTTTCTTTTTAAATATTGGCTTCATTGTACATGAGCTTTTGAAGTCACAGAGATCCCTTCTTCATATACCCTATCAGAGATGTTTTTCACATCTGAAGAACAGACCTATGTGGTCTCGATAGCTCATACATAAAATTTTTGGAGAATGCTTACACTGATCCAACATGCAGGTAATAGGTGCAGGTAATCCAGTTTACTTCAAGAGCCATAAATCTACTAGATCACTGCATTAGATATTTCAGTCACTATACTGTAAATAAAGAGGTCCATATTCAGAAGCATTTAGCTGGATAACTGCTTCATTCTCACCCCCAGTCATCCCCCCCATACTCTCCCCTTCCTCCCCAGCCCCACCCACCCAATATTCTCTCTGGCTTTCTATCATACATGCTCAGCCATTGCCTGCTCGTCTCAAGCACATCAACCCTTTATCACCCCTCTTTTTCTTCCTCTCTCAAACCTTTTCTCCCCAAACTCATAACCTAGGCTCTCTCTCAACCCCATCACCACCTCTAACTTTCTGTCACCCTCCCATCCCCTTCATCACCTCTAGCTCTCTCTCTCTCTCTCTCTCTCTCTCTCTCTCTCTCTCACACACACACACACCCTCCATTATGACCTGCCCACCCACAACATCGCTATCTCTCTTTACTCCCATTACCACCTTTGGCTTTCTTGCTTCCAGACCCTCTTCATTTGGCTTTCAATACCACCTCATTACCACTAGCTTTTTCTTTGCACCTCTCCCTAGCTATTATGCCCCACAGGGCCCTACACATATCCCCTTTTCCTACATAGTTCTTATGCACCCCCATACTGTGGCTCTTTCTTATTACTTCAGACAGCTTAAATTTGCATTGCTGACTTCAGGGAGATGGCAAGGAAACATTCACCGCCCCTTCTACTGATCTCCCCAACCTTTACCCCCTCTTCTTGTTCCCCCACCATTCATCCCCTTTTGTGTCATCCCGTCCTTGCCTCCCACAACATTTACTCCCTCTCACACCACCGGCATTTGCTTCCTTTTCACTTTAGCTCCTTTTGACGTATACCTTCTTTCCCTCCTCATCAATCATTTACAGCTCCCAGATTGTGCTCCCCGTGACCGTCCTCCTCCCCTAATCTGCCCTCAGTTGAGTCTGGAGTCCTGGGATCATGACGGTGGCTGTGTCTGTGTCTGCTCCAACTCTTTCCTTCCTGTTGAAACAAGGGGACAGGTGGGAGGGAATGAGAATACAGTTGGCACAGCAGAACAGAAAGTAATGTTTCTGCCCCCTTGTCCATCCCCTCCTCTCTGTTTCTCCCTACATGCTGACTGCAATATATGCTCCAGTCTTTACCCCTTCCCTCCTATGGAGAAAGAAGGGGGAGGGGATATGTCTGGAGCAGAAACTGCAGAGAAGAAAACATTGGATCCGTTTTCTTTTCCGGCCCCTCTTTCAGGGCTGGTGCTTCCATTAGGCACACTAGGCAGTTTCCTAAGGTGCCAAATAATTGGGGGCAGCAAAATGCTGCCAGTGTGATGTCTAGAGGGGTGCTGTACCACAGCCAATGCCAGCAAAGAAGGGAGGGCTGTGTCACCAGTAGTTAAGTTGGAGGAGGCGGGGTGAATGACCAAAGGTTCACCTGGGGCCCCAAATATGCTTGCCCCAGACCTGCCCTCTCTTCCTGTTCCCTACATGCAGCCTGGAGGGGAGGGACTGGAGCAGAGGACAGAACAACTGATTGAGATTTGGGGGCACTGAAGGCAAATAAGGGAGATAGAAAGTCTAATGCCTCAGGAAATTAGGTGAATAAAGGACGAGAGAGTGGTATAGGCGAAGTGTTAGACCTATAGCGACAAGGGGTCCTGACCTTTCTACCAATCATCAATTCTGAAACTCTGTCCAAATTCTTGACTTTAGGAGACAGCAGGAAAGAACATAGAACAAGATGGAAAAAAAAAGACTATATGGCCTATATTTTCTGTTTATCCTCACCAATTGCTCACCTCTACAATCCCTACTACTCTCTCAGAAATCCCCCGTGTTTATCACATACTTTATTGATTTCAGATACTATCCATGCCTCCACTACCTTTAGTAGAGGCTGTTCCATGTATCCACTACCATCTCTGTATAGAAATATTTCCTTAGATTACCCCTGAGTCTATCCTCTTTCACTCTCATCCCATGACTTCTCATTTCAGAACCTCCTTCTCCATTGAAAGAGGCCCACCTCCTGTGCACAGATATCTTGAAGGTATTTAAATGTATCTATCATATCTCTCCTGTCTCATCTCTACTCTAGTATATACATGCTTAGATCTTTAGGTCTGTCCTCATATGCTTTATAACCAAGAGCACTGGCATTTTAGTAGCCACCCTCTGGGTCGACTCCATCTAATGTATATTAGGGATCTGGTATCATTTTAAACCAAATAGGAAATATCAATGGCCACCATTGAGCAGGGGCCCAGAAGTGACTAAGGTTTGCTCCTGCCCCTGGAAGACTCTCGACCTGTAATGGGATAAGGGCGTGGGGGGAGGGGAGGAGAAGTCTGGAAAACATGAGAGCTGGTGTGCATGTATGTGTGTGTGTGTGGGGGGGGGGGGGGGGATGCTTTGTTTAAACAAGTTTGGAGCATGGGGGAGGGATGACTTTGTTTAGTTTTGTTGAAAAGAACTAGTCCAAAGACTAATCCTAGTAATTTCCCTCTCATCAGATTGAGCTCCATTTACCACTTCCCTTTTTCACTTTCCATTCAACCAGTTTCTAACTTAGACGGTCACTTTGGGTCCATTCAATGGGTGCTCAGGGTCAAGAAGATGTGCTTCCTCTTTTCTTGCAAGGCAAATGTGGAGGAAGAGAAAGAAGAGGCAGAAAAAGAGCATTAACTGTGACCTGATTTACCTTTGGCATAACATGATGGGGGTGGGGGAGGGGGGGCGGTATGAAAAGGAGATTCCTCATCACCCAAAATACTTCTTCTCGACCATGAAACATCCTGTCTTTTAGGATGCCAAACTAAGTGACCAACAGCATGAATCTGATGATTCTGACTACGTGCAAATTCCTGACTGACACTGCATGGAGTTGCTGTTCCATGCTTGCTCTATGTTTCTGCCATTCTTTGCTCATAGTAGGCAAATGATTCTCTCAGATATGGGGGTATATTTTCAGTAGTGCAGCTACATGCATTGTTTCAAAAACACACATAATCCTGTTTCCGAACACAAAAGATGTATATTAGTTTTATTTCAATATTAGTGTATATTAATGTTTAAATACATGTGCATGATTTTACCTGTTTCATAATAGAGCATAACGTTATGTATGTAAATTGCATGCTTTTTAAGTATAGAATTGTTTAAAATTCAAGTTAGGCACTGTGAGGGTGTTACGCTCTCCTCCTCTGGGGGGAGGAGTTAGCAATCTGTTACGCTCTCCTCCTCTAGCGGGGAGGAGTTAGCAATTTGTTATCACTCACCCCACCAGGAGGGCGGAGTTAGCAATCTGTTCTGCTTTTCTCCTGAAAGGGGGAGGAGTTAGCTATCTGTAGTGCTTACCCCGCCAGGAGGGCGGAGTTAGTAATCTGTTAGCAAACTGCTGTTAGATGCTCCTGTAAAGAAGGAGGTAGCAATTTGTTATGGATCAACTTCCCAAGGAAGAGGAGTTGGCAATCTGTTCAATGATACTCTTCTGAGGAGAGGAGCTAACAATAGGTATATTGTACTTCGCTACAGAGATAGCAATCTATCATGCCTCCGCTATGGAGTAGCAATCTGTTATATAAAGGCTGCTGGCAAGTCCCATAGAAAGAAAAGGTAACTATCTATATAATACTTCCGTAAGCAGTGTTAGTGGTCGGTAGTGGTTGGCTCCCACAGAGTGACAGTAGCATAAGGAATGACCACTTGGAGGAAATGGTGAATCCCTGGGCCGATGGCAGATGACAGCGCCCCCAGGAGGAGATCCTGAGAGGAACCACTGGCTAGGGTAGAATATGAAATAAACACAATAGTTCTTTATTAGGCTGGAAGCTGAACCACCAGTGGTGGCAGTAGTGAGTCGATGTGTCCGGCAAGGCTGAAGTCCTTCTGATACTGGAATATAATCTCTGGGTCGCTGAGCTGTAGAGCGAGACTAGAAGTAGTGAGTAGACAGGGTATACTGGATACAAGATGGTACACTCACAATAGTAGATGTCTGCAATGGTCTCTATGCCACACAGAGTCTTCAGTATATTCAGGAACAGGAGCCGTAGGCAAGCACTGGTTCCTATAAACAGTCTGTAATAAGAACTCACAATAGCTGTATATGAAATGGCTTCTAGAGTAGAAGAGAGTCTGTAAAGGATTCTAGGAACATGGGCCCTCGAGGAGCGAGTACCAGTTCCTATCTGCAATCTTGCCAATATAACTCTCGATCTCTGTACCTGCGATAACATCTTGGATGGAAGGGAGTCTTCAGAGCTATTGGAATGTAGGCCTTCGTGGAGCGAGTACCGAATCCTATCTACAATAGAACTCACTGTGTTCACATCTGCGATCGCTTCCAGGCAATGAGGAGTCTTCTGAGTATTCAGGGACGTAGGCCCTCGAGGAGCGAGTACTGGATCCCGTCTTGGCAATCTGAAATCAAGAAGAGAGAGCAGAGCCCCCGTGGAGCACGTACTCCTGGTAAGTTTGAAAAGGCCGAGCAGTGGAGAAGGATTCTCCTCGCTGACTCGGATCATTGTTGCAAGTATCGTGGACTGCCGAAGCAAGTCCTGTTGTAGTTCCTTGCTAACTCGTTAGAGGTTAGCAAACAAAGACCTTTTAAACTGAAAATGGATGACATCACTACGGGGGGACACCTCCAAGGTTCGCGCCCTTGCTGGTACAAAGTCTGGAGCGCGCGCACGCCGTTACATCATCAGGAACATGGCGGGTGGAGTGAGGGGCGAGAAGAGACATGAACGCAACAGAGGGAGTGTACAAAAAACTCCCTCAGACTCCTTAAGACTGAGACCCACAGGGAATCCTGAGTGAAGGGAGGAGCCTTAAACCAGAGTATAAGACTATGGGCCTAGAAGACTTAAGCAAGCCCCAGGGAAGATACAGAGTCCCACCACATGAGAAGACCTGCTACATTTGACATTTAAAGGTGACAGTAAATTAAAGACCTGCTTTGTTTGGGATTAGAACTTGCCTGAAGTCAAGGTGAGCTGCCTACATTGTTTGTTTTGTTTTGCACTACCCTGTGTTAATTGTAAGAGACCTGAACTCCAAGGTGAGCTGCCTGTTTTGTTTGTTTTCAATATCACTGTAAATAAATTTCACTTAAGGAACAGACAGAGTCTGTCTCCTTTTACCTCTGGCATTTTCCAAGCCTTTATCGCTCAAGATACCACAGACACATACATCCAAAATACACACCCCCTCCCAAAAGACAACAATTTATGCAAGTTAGTACCTTTCACTGAAAATACACTTAAGTGTATATGTAAGGGGCAATAATCAGTCTCAATTTTAACCCATGGGTTTGCCGCAATAATGAATGAAAACTATGTAAGTAGTTTTGCTTTCATTATTGACTAATGAAGAATAACCCACAGATTTGTGTATGCTTTCTCTGCAGGTAACTTTCCCATTATCCAAACTACCTGCATCATTTCCTCCCTGAACAAATTCCATCCTTGGGAACAGCTCAAAACAATGTGGGTAAAAGTATGACTCTTGTACAACAATGCATGTACTTTTAACTACATTGAAGGTGGCTTATTTCTTTGGGGTATTTAGAAGCAACAGCAACTTCCTGCATGTCATAATTAGAATATTTCTCTGCTTTATATTGAATTTACTGATTCTGTTGAGTAGTCAGAAAAACACATACCAGTACACTACACATGTTGATCTTGGTGAGTCTGGTAAATTTCATTATGTCTCCTCTCAAGATCCAATAACTGCTGATTGGTTATACTGACGGGATGACTCTTTAGGAACATTTTGTTGGTCAACTGTGTACCCTGCAGTTTGACTCAGATGATACAGCATGTGAGAAATGAATTATTTGTAGAAAGGGAGCTCTTTACTAACCAACAGCTTGAGGAGGTTCCAATTCCTCCTCCTTTAGTAATAGTGTGAATAAAGTGTGCTCTCTTGAACCCAAATCTATATCCCCTCCTTGCTTGCCTGGGGACTGAAGATAGGTGATATTTATGCAAAGGACAGGGAAGGTATAGCAGGTGAGAGTTGATTAGGAAGTGATAGAAGTGACTGGAGTACAAGAGAAATCATTAATGTACCACACTGGAGCCATCAATGGCCTCCTACTCCTATGGAATACCTTCATCAGCATCACCTATTTGAACATCACTGTGATCTAGAAAGTAAAGATAGACTTGGCGTAGAATAGTAAGGCATACATGGTACAGCACAACAGTCCCAAAGAGCTCTCATATGCCTTATTTGGTTTATATTGTTAGCTTTGATCTAGTGAGGCTTCATTGAAATTCATATGCATAATGTTCAATGAACGCCTGAAAAAATTACCTCCATGAATCTATAAAGGTTTACTGTTTGCCCCTGGAGAGCATTGAGAACCATTAGGAAGCAGAGGGTGACTTGGATCCTCTAAGGAAAAACAGATCTAAAATGAATTCCTAAATAGAAAGAAGACACAGTAAGGTGAGATACATTTGTATTGCGTTGAACGCAATATATATTTCATGTATTTAGTTTTATCTGTAAAGCTTAACATCTCTAATGTCCCTCCTGATATGACATGCTACATTATCATTCCTTCTGACCTGTCTTACTGAAGATTGCAAGCAGGGTTGGTGTAACATTTCTATCTGTCATCATAGAGCTGTACATTGTACTAATAAGGTTTGCCTTTTATGAGGATGGGCCTGAAATCCTAGTTCTAACCACTGGAGAAGGTCTTCAGAAATGGTGCTGTCCATCATCATCTCATCTACTTGCATACATTGTTTTAGAAGAGGTACCCCTTCTTTCCTGTAGTGCTGACATGTTATCTCATTCTCAATTACTTATGGCCACCCATTATCTCATATCTCTCCACTTGTGTTTGAGTTCCTTCAACTCCTTGTGTGCCACTCTAATGCTATTAACAACAGTCTGAATTTCAAGTCAAATCTTCTGTTGTTAGCTTTGTCTCTGATTAGTGAGTAATCTCCATAAAGCTGTGGAAAATGTGTGGCTACATCATGGACCTAGACTTTCATTTCCTTGTGCTTGTGGGGCTTCATGTCCTTTATTTACTTGGTTCCATGTTTGCCACTGCCAGTAGCTGATGTTAACTCTTCAGTCCTTAGAACCTGAGGAATGTCCAATATCTTAACCACTGGGACTTTGAGTGGCTGAAATTCTTGTATGCTGCTCTCTCCTTGGAAATGTGGGTCTTGATTTTCTGATGCTTTTTCACCCTATTCTTTCATTCTTCAGCAGGTAAAGGTGTGGAGCATGTAGAAAGCACTTGTATTTTGTTGAGATTGTATAAAGTCAATGAAGGAAGATGCTACTTTGATAGGATGCAGTTGGTTTCTAAATATAGCTTACATAGAAAATGTTTGTGGGGATGTTGCATGCTATTTATCTTCTTTTAATACCATTATTAACTGATTCTTGAGAAATGCCTGGCTAGTTTCCATAACTTTGGGCACAATTATTAAATAAAGATGTTCTTTTCCCAGATGTTTCCTTTTTCTCTAATTAGATTTATATTTCTTTTCAAGTCTGGATATATAACAAACTTGATTACAGCTCTGAGAGTACTTAGTAGGGTTTCACAGTGGCTGAGTATGGAAGATTTTCCATAGAATCCTATGGAGTTTAGATGCATATTTGTTTTCGAGCATTTTCTAATAATACTGTGTCATGACTGATATTATGTCTTTAATTTGAGCTAATATTGCGGCTGATGTATGCTCAAACTATTTTCTCTTCAAAATTTCAAATGTTGATAATGTCATGAAAGTGATTGCATATCTGAGAAAGGATACTGAGGGGCATGGACATTGTAATGTGAGGACTGATCTAAAATAACATATAAAGAAAGAGTTGTGTTTTATCCTAGATAAGCGGGGACTTAGGTGATATGTTTTAGACAGGAGCTGATTATTTTTAATCACTGAACTCAGCAATGATGTACCTAAAGTATTTGGCACCCAGGATAGATACTTCCTTTGGCACCCCCAAAGGTTCACTCCTCCCTCCCCCCACAGTGACTTCTGGTTCCCCTTTCCCTCACACAGGCTCTTTCTCTTGCACATACTCACCCCTTCTTACAGGCTCCTTCTCTCTTTTGCACACACTTTCATACATTCCTGCACACACACACACTTTCATACATTCCTGCATACAGGCTACCTCCATTTCTCTCTCTCTTACACACCCCTTCACACAGGTTCCTTCTCTCACATATACCCTCACTCCCATAGACACACACTTACACACTCCTACTCTCTTACTTACATAAACCCACACATGCACCTGTACTCCCATACAGATACATATGATCTCTTACTTACATACCATACACTAAAGATGTGAATCGGAACCGGAATCGGTTCGGATTCCAGTTCCGATTCACATCGTGGTTTTTTTTTCGTCCGGCCCGATCGTGGTTTTGTTTATCGGCTGCGCCCCAGGAGTTTCCCAGCTAGGAGATACTGTGAATGAGATAGACTGAGAGATAGAGTACTCACTAGGTGTTTGCTGTTGGTATGCGATTGCACCAGATATATTGAAGAAGGTACAGGCACCGAGGCAGGGAGAGCAGGCCCTCGAGGAGTGAGTGCCTGTTCCCTGTAAGGCACCTGAAATAAACCAGAGGACCCCCGAGGAGCGGGTACCCAGGTTAGCAGTTACCCCGAAGGGCAGAGAGAAAGCTTCCAGCGGCAGCAAGTAAGCAGCAGAGTAGCGTAGACAAGAACGAATTTGAGTCCTTGCTAACTCAATGAGCTATCAAACTAGTGAAGGTAATATACCCGGATGGCATGACATCAGCATGAGGGAACGCCCTTGAGGTTCGCGCCAAGGGTGACATAAAAACGTGGGGTGCACGCGTGCACCCTAGTAGTTACCTGGGAGGAGCAATGGCGGGAGGCTGCACTATAGCCATTTCGGGGAAATTCAACATCACCCTGAATTTCACATGGGCCTACCACCCTCAGGCAAATGGCCAAGTGGAGAGAACCAACCATACGCTGAAGACCTTCCTACGGTCGTATGTGAATGACCAACAGGATAACTGGCCGAGTTGTCACACAAGACGCGCATCGCCGCGGCCACTGATGTCTCTCCATTCTCCGTGATGTTTGCGCGCCTGTGCCTCTCTCCATGCCCTCACCAGTGGCTCAGTTCACAGCACAAACCATTCAATGAGTATGGAACCAAGTCAAAGAGCATATAGCTCAGGCCGCAGAATGGGCCAAGAGAGTCAATGACACTCATCATTGGTCGGCCCCACTCTTCCAACCAGGACAGAAGGTATGGTTAACTATCAAACATATCAGGTTGCAACTACCTTCTCAGCACCTGGCACCTTGATTCACTGGGCCATTCCCAATTCTCCCCCTTGTCGCCGCAGTAACATACCAGCTCCAACTGCCACGCTCCATGGGTATCCACAATACCTTTCACGTCCCCTTATTAAAACCTCTCATACTTTCTTGGCCTTCTCATGAGGCTTCTCCTCCTCCGCAAGTCTCCGCAGAACCAGAGGAGACCTTATAGGTACGAGAGGCCTAGATGTAAGGAAGAGACACGGCCATTGGGAATACCTCCTGTCGTGAGAGGACTTCGGGCCTGAGGAGAACTTGTGGGAGCCCTCCCACACATCTATGACAAGCAACTCCTCCAGGACTTACACCGGGACAACCCTGACAAACCGAGACCTAGAAGGGGGGGGGGGGTACTGTTGCAATTCCTGGCCGCAGGCAGTCCGCAGCCGGGCCTGCTCACCTTGCTACGCCTTCCACCAGCTCCGGGCACACCCCCTCCTCGGCCACTTCCAGCCCGCAGCGTCTCTGGCCCTCCCTGCACTCCCGCTCCGGACCAGGCCTCTCGGCAGGGCTCGGGGTCCTCCGTGGCGTCTGCCCAACCCCTAGGCAAGCTCGCTCGAACCGCCTGGCCTCTTAAAGGGCCAGGGACGGATCTCAGCTCCGTTGCACGCCCTGATTGAACGCTACTCAAAAGGAAGTGGTCTGACCCCACTTCCTTGCCTTGGCAATCAGGTCGATCACCTAGTGATAGCAAGTTTGCCATCTTGTTTCTGTGCCTTGTTCCAGTTTTGTGTTCCAGTGTCTTGTTCCAGCATCCTCCTGTTCCTTCGTCTCCCCATGTAGTATCATTCGGACTGTCTTCTCGGTATTGACCTCTGCCTGTTACTTTGACTACGTTTGATCGCCACCTGGATTTGACCTTTGCCTGTTTCCTCGACCACGTCTGCACGCTGCCCGGTACTGATCTCTGCCTGAACAATGACCACGTCTGATTGCCTTCTGGAACCTGACCTTTGCCTGACTGACCATCCACGGACTGACCACTGGTATTGACCCCTGCTTTGACTGACAACGTTATCCTTGACTCTGGCCTTGATCCTCATCCTTCATTCAGAGACTCTGTTCTGGCCTTCTCTGGCTCCTGGAATTCCTGATCTGAACATCGACCGTGCAACCTTGTTTGTGGGGGGCACACCTCTGAACTTTATCTCTCAGAGATCCTGCGAGGCCCTCCTAAGATCAGGCAGCCCAGGTAACCAAGGGCTCAACCTGAGGGAACCCCGGGTTGCTATTGGTGAAGCTCCAGCTAGCCTTTGTCTCCTCCTCTGCTCCGCCTCCTGGTGGCAGGCGCTCTCTGGGTCTGACCAGGGAGCCTACCAATCCTGCACCAGGCCAAGGGTCCACCTCCCGGTGCAACAATATACACATACAGTATATGTAGATAATAGTTTATCTTTATTGTGTCAACTTTCCTTCTCCCGTTTTCCTCTCCCCTTTTCCCCAATATTGTGGGCTTGACAGGGGAAATGTATATTGTTACCATGCTACAGGACTTTTTTCTTCTTTCTCTTGTGTTTTTCCTTATCTCTGTCATTTGAGGTTGTTGTGTCTTGAATATAAATTTGATATTTACAAAATATGCAAAATTTGCTTTGGCTTTGCTTTTGCCTGTATTTGTCTTTCTTTTTTATGCCTTGCCTGTTCCTTTCTTTTTCCTAGCTTCTTTCCTCACTCAAAGAACACAGAGCTTCCAAACTTGACCTCCTCACCAAGAGTGCCTTTGAAATGGCACTTGACATCAGGCTTAGCATGTTCAGATGTCGATGGAATGTCAACATACTGAAAGACTATTCATTCTCACAGAATTTCATCAGTGATGTGGAACTGAGAATGCATAGAAATATAATAAGCATAAAAAATGATGGCACATAAGCCTGAAAAGCCCATTTAGTCTGCCCATTCCTTAACTCAGGCTTTCAGGCTTTATCCATACCCCTTATTCAAGAATCCATTGTGCTTATCCCATGTTTTCTTGAATTCTTTTACTCTAAAGCATTATAGTGATTCCTTGTTTGCATTTGTGGTAGTCCATCTCTTCCAGATTGTTTCATTAATTTAATTGGAGCATCTTCACCTCAAAGGGATTTTGATCTCTGTTAAAAAAAAAACAAATTGCACCTACCTATCTTTTACCTTATTGTCATATTTAGATGTTTCTGGGAATCTTAGCTTACATGTAGCCTACAGATGTATGAATTGTTCAAATTAGGTTGTAATGCCCCAGATGTGATGGAATAAGATAATCAGGACCCAGTCCTATTAGAACATTAATTTTCAGTGATGACAAAGTATACTTATTATCCTTCTCATGCCAATATTACTCTGAAAAAAAAAAAAAAGATAAACCAGTGCAAAGTCTTAAAAAGGAAATCCGTTATGATTGAGATTTTGTTTGGTTCTCTACCAACTGTCACCAAGGGAACATGGGGCCAACTTCCTACCACAGAGATAAAAAGTGATGAAAAAACATAAAAGGGAAGTGTAAGTAGCAGTAGATAGAAACCAACTAAATGTCTGAATATATATTATGCTACAGAAAACACAGATTTTATGAGAAACAACATTTTTGAAAGCACTACAATTCAAATTATGACAGTAAACACTGCAAAAGCATTAGAATATAACAACTGAGATTTATTTCTTAACCTGAAACACAATTTATTTGGGGCTAGTTTTCTATGTTTTTAGGCTACTAAATTTTGGAGTAAGGCTGCTTCGGGCTGATCAACAAGAACAACTATTATAACAGGCAAGGGAGGTTCAAATGCCTCCTAGGGAAGTACCACACTGGAGCCAGAGCTGCAAGCCCCGCCAGTGGAGTGCCCTGGTCCACGGCTGGCCTTGCTGTGCAGGAGGGCACACAGGCGGTTCATCGACGAACAACATTGCTGGGATGCCAGAGGTATTGCCTCAGCTCTCAGGCTATCATAGAATTATATCAAGAACTCAGAGGGGATCTGCATCCCATCACATAAAGGACCTACACTATACCAGCCCTCACCAAACTATTGTGTGCCCTGCATTTTATGGCATCTGGCTCTTTCCAAACAGCAGTCGAGGGTCATTGGGGGACTGTCCCAAATGTCTCTTTCTCACTGGCTGGGCCAGGTCATAACAGCTGTGTGCATTAATTGTTACTTAAGATTCCCTTGTGAAAGGCAGGACTTGCTGGACTTGAAGAGAGTTTTTATGCCATCCCCAAATTTCCTAATGTTCTGGGAGCTATTGACTGCACTCATGTGGCCATCATCCCACCCCATGGCAGGGAGGAGATCTACCGCAACAGAAAGCTCTTCCACTTCATCAACGTGCAAGTGGTCTGTGATGCTCGACTTCACATCCTCGATGTGGTTGCCAGGTACCCAGGAGCTGCGCAGAACTCCTTTATACTGAGGCAATCTGTCCTGTTTGAAAATTTTGAAGATGGCCTCTACAGTGGCGGTTGGCTTGTAGGTAAGAGCACTGCTTTCTTTAGTCCCTCTCTAGCTATGGGTTTACAGCAAATGCCACTGACAAGGGGGCTGCTGGGGATGTGACTGCATTGGTTACATGACAAATGGCTTGCACAGTTAGGTTTACAAGCCATAGTGTCAGGGCCCAGCTTTATCTTTCCATGCTGAAGAGGCCTGTTAATATTACATACCCAAACAAAGCACTTGCCACAAATCCCTATGTGACTGAGTACTACAGACTTTCAACTTGTTAACTTTAAGTAAGTGGCTGTTCAAATCCTCCCTCTTGGAGCTGTTGAAATGTCACTTGTCGACCAAAACCTTTTTGTGCCCACAGTGCAGGGACTCCCAGGTCAGATGTGCCCTGTTAGTGCTCTGTCAGCCAGGTTGTCAGCCACAGTTTGTCTTGACAATCACAGGGGGTACATGGGTTCAATTGAAGCTGGCGGCTGTGCATTTTGGCCCATTCCTAGTCACTGTGTCATGCCAGACAAATGTGTATCTCTGGAGGACATGCTGCAGAACAGCCAGGGACATGCCCAATCATACCACGAGGTTGATGTCTTTCTACAGTGACAGGTGTGGCAGCTGTGATGTACAGCTTCAGTGTTAGAGGAGTGGTAGAAATGGGTAGCCAGTCATAGTTTGGTTTTTGGGTGACATGAATACATTGTGTAGGAACCCCAGATACTCTGTTCCATTCAGGAAGATCTGACACATCATAAGCAAGTGTTATAGCATACACAGTGAGGTAGATTTTAAAAACATACGCGTGCGCGTACTTTTGTTCGCTCACCAGGCGCGAACAAAAGTACGCTGGATTTTATAAGATACGCGTGTAGCCGCGCGTATCTTATAAAATCCGGGGACGGTGCGCGCAAGAGGGTGCACATTTGTGCAACTTGAGCGCGCCGAGCCCTGCGCGGGCTGCCCGTTCCCTCCGAGGCCGCTCCGAAATCGGAGCGGCCTCGAAGGGAACTTTTTTCTACCCTCCCCCCCCCCACACCTTCTCTTCCTTTCCCCTACCTAACCCACCCCCCCGGCCCTATTTAGACCCCCCCCTACCTTTATCGTAGAAGTTATTACTGCCTCCGGGCAGTAGTAACTTACGAGCGCCAGCGTGGCAGGCTCCGACACAGGCCGCTGTGTCGGGGCACTCGGCCATGCCCCCAGACTGCCCACACACCCCCAGACACGCCTCCAATCCCTAACCGCGCCCCCTGGCCACGCCCCCGACCACCCCTTTTTGCAAGCCCCGGACTTATACGCGTCCCGGGGCTTGCGCGCGCCGCCAAGCCTATGCAAAATAGGCTCGGCGTGCGCGGGGGGGGGGTTGTGGTAGGTTTTTGGGGGGTACGCGCGTATCTTACGCGCGGACCCCTTTAAAAATCTACCCCATAGTGTCACAGTAAAAGGTGGACTTTAGGTTTGGAAATAGCCTTTCAAGGCTCATGTAAAGCTAGAGCTTAGTTTCCAGTGTGCAATAGCATGTTGTGGTCTGGCAGCGATATCACAAAGTCATGGTGGTGTGAGTGATGCTCCTGTTCTCTTTGCTGCAAGAGATTCGGGATATGGTTGCAGGACCTGGCTTCTCACACCCATCGCTATTCCCAAATGCCAGCGGAGTCGAGGTAAAATGAGGCCTTATGTTCTGCCAGCTGTGTCATAGAATGTACCTTGGAGTTCTCAAACGTAGATTTCGCTGTTTGGACAAAAGCTGAAGAGACCCCATGGACTGGCAGCCAGCTTCGGCAAAGCATCATACAACCCTACTTTGCCTATTAGTACTCATTTACTCCTTCCCCTTCCATGGGAGAGAGCCCAGCTAGAGTCTTTCGTGCTGATCTCCTCTTTATCTTTCTTTTACTCACAGGTCCTCTGTCTGGGTCAATGTGTAACAGAAACCACTTAGGCCTAGTTAGGCAATAGGTGCAATAGACAATAGTAGACAAAGCAGACACAAAATAAACCTAACCCAAAGAGGTGTGACTGGCCTAATGTATTCAGATTGATTATCAGTCTAAAAGAGTTATGTCTCGCCATAGCGTTTGTGTAGGACTGCCAACACAGTGTACTTAGCTTGCCATAGCTTGTGCCTTCTTGCTTGCCTTGGCTACATCTTTGATCATGCCCTAGCCCTTACATGTTGGTGATATAGTCATATAGGTATGATGGAACTCCAGCAGGGCCTAGGACATGGAGCCAAGTGCTCTAGAAGTCATAGAAATCACATGTAGTTCAGCTGTTTAAAAGCACAGCCTGAAGCTACAAGTTGACAGTTGCAATCATCAATCACAGATTCCACATGTTACAGCCAGATTCCCTAGCTGACATCCATTGCATCTGAATATATCCACATGTACATCTGATGCATAGTGTCACATGGGCCTGCAAAGACACAGGGCTTAGCACTGTCTCAGCTGTTTCTGCAGCAGTGCTGACATCATAGTGCTCACATAGTAGGCCTTCACTTGCAGCGTTTTGGAAAGCACATGTCAAATGTCATGGCAATACCAAACTTCTAAATAATAATCCGTAGAAGGCTAGTGAAAGATTACAACCAAATTTAAAACTTCTTTCACTGAAACAAAAATATTAAAAAAAAAAAATATTGGATTCTTGGACAGATGTTAAGGAGGAGGAAAAGACCTCAGTCATCTGGCATACTATGTCAGCCGACTTAAGGATGTCAGTGTTTTTTAATTATCGGTCAAAAACCTACATCCAACCTTTTTTTAATTCAATTTTTTATAAATCCCTTTAATGTATCCAACTTCTGTTATTTATATATTTATGTATTTTTTTCTTTAGTATAAAACAAGGAACTTATCTTGTGATAATTATTCATCCTGACAGACCAGAGAATCTTGGCACTAGCTGCCGATGTTGGCCAATCGTTTCGCCAATTAGGCTGCCTCAGGGTGGAATCCAACTCTGGAAACAAACCAATTGTAGCTGTGTAAAAAAACCTTGTCATAAATCACAAGACAATTCTACATCCTTTAATCAATAAAGATCTGAAATCCTCTCACTCTACTTACTACTGACTCTGATCCAAATCTTCTTCAAACAGAGAGCAACACTCTCACCACTTACTGTGCAGCAATCTTAAAACGCTGGCGCATGGACTTTATATTGCAAGCATTAAAACAATCAATTACACAAGGAAAGCAAAGGAATCAACAAATAGGGGATTGGATGACAAGTATTAATGCTCTTCTTCATTTAGTACTTCAATGAAAAATAAGCCAATCGTTAATCAAAGTGAAAAAAAGTTTGGTTAAAAATATTTTTCCGTCTTGTAAAAAAAAATCAGAAATCTCTATGTATTTTGCTAAGCTATCCATCATAGATGAAATAGTATGGATAAGCAAAAATCAATATTGAACTTGTGGCTACATTAGTACTTAATCACTCTGGCCAAGCAACCTCCATAGAGAAAATGTAGCTATTAATGAAAAAAAAGCTTTTAATAAAAATAATTCCATTCAAAGGTACCATCTCAGCTCACAGGCAATTCTGGCCCTTTATGAAGACCTGCACAATGACCTTGACACCGTGGCCAATTGCAACCATGCTGTGCCTGGGTTGATGAAACTTCTAGGCACTTTACATTTTTTCACCATAGGAAGTTTTCAAAATCCAGTTGGTATCATGGCAGGGATGACCCAGAAATCATTCTCAAGGCATTTCGCACAGGTCTTAAAGGCGATGATGAGGCAAATGAAGAAGTACATCGCGTTTCCTGAGGACCCAGCGCAACTGCAGGAGATCTGCAGTGTGTTCATGGCAATTGCAGGGATGCTGAATGTTTTGAGTGCCATAGACTGCACCCATATTGCATTGACCCTGAAGTCGGAAGAGAAGAGTTCCTTCTGGAACCACAAGAAATTCCATTCGATGACTGTGCAAGTTGGATGTGAAGCGCACCTTCAAATCCTTAATGTTGTTGCAAGGTTTCCTGGGAGTTGCCATGACTCCTACATTCTTACACATTCATCGCTTGGAGCCCATTTCCCACAGGTGAGATACAGTGAAGGCTGGCTGCTCGGTAAGTGACATTGGCTATGGGACGTGTTCTAGACAGCCAGGTGGGATGGTGGCATGAAAGTATTTTGTTAAGGACTGTAGTGTTAGGGTGGTGAGGTATAAAATGAATATATATAAGTGATGTGAATCTTTGTTTATGCTTGCTGTTGACACTGTAGTGTTTTTTGATGCATTCTTGATTACCTTATATAGGTAATGGCAGCTGTAGCTGTAAGCCTTGGTTGCTAACTCCGCTCCAGTCTCCACACACTGCAGCGGAAATACGCTATAATGAGGCTCATGCCAGTACAAGAAATGTGATACAATGGACCTTGGGAGTATTGAAAGTGATACCATTCTGCTCGCGGGCCTAGCCACGAGCAGCCTCTCACCAACTTGCTGCCAGCTGTCCTGTTGCCAACACTGCGGCTGGGAGGCCGCTGATTCTGACATTCCTCCCTTGCAGCCTGGGAGCCGCTGCCATCCTCCTACCTCATGCGGCAGGGACCCGCCACCGTCGTTCTGCTCTCACGGCCCAGAGGCTGCCCACATTCTTCCCTTGCACAGCGGGCCTTGCCGTCATGATTCCATGTGGCCTGGAGGCCGCCGACATTGTCCTCTGTCTGTGCGGCCTAGCACTGCCTCCAGCTTCCTCTTCGCGGCCTGGAGGTGCTGACGCCATCTCCTTCTCTGCGCGGGGAGCCTCCGCCTCGAGACTACTCCTTCTCTCGTGACATGGACGCTACTGTCCCTGGTCCTGCCTCCTTAGGTGCGGGGCCACGCCTCTTCTCTGGATTTAAAGAGCCAGCAGTGGGCAGTCCTCCTGGCTCCTCCTGCTGATGTCCCTGAGGTGTTTCCTCTTCAGCCCTATAAAAGGGCTCAGCCTTCAGTCCTTCATGGCCTTTGCAAAGAGCTGCCTGCTCCTGGACTCCTCGTCACTCCAGCTCTTCAGTCCAGGAGACTCCGAAGTCCTTTTCGCTTCTTCAAGGCATTCTGTTCTTGGTGGGAATACCCTTGTCTTCGTTTGTGGTTCCTGATCCTTCATCTTCATCTTTGTTCCATGTCCTGATCTCTCGTAGGATCCCATGTTCCTGTTTACAGATGTCTTAGTCCACAGATGTGTCCGTCTACAGATGACCTTGCTTCCAGATGTCCTGTCTCCCCTGACGTCTCTGTTTCTGATGCCCCTGTTCGCAGATGTCTCCTTCTGAATTAGTCCTCGTCTGTAGACGTCCAGTTGTTCTGTCCTTTGATGCCTTCATGTTGCTCTTGATTGAGTGCCCTGCAGGTCCGAAGTCCGGAAGCCCTGGCGTTCGGATGTTCTGTCTTTCAGCGCCTCCTTGTTGCTCTTGATTGAGTGCCTTGGGGGTTCAAAGTCCTGATGTCCTTGTCTTGGATACCCCAGATGAATCTGCCTTCAGATGTCTTTGACTTTGATGTCTCCAATATCCTTACTCCAGATGATCTCACTGTATAGTCTCCAGATGTTCCAAACTTTTGGCATCCACTATTTCTGGCTCCTCTCTTTGAAGCCTTGTCCTCCAATGTCACCTAGCCTTCAGCGGATAGCGCTGTCAGTGGATAGCCTGAGGGCCAGCCTGGCCACTGAAGCGTCCTCTCCGGCTGTGTGAGTTAGCGTGCTATCCAGATTCCACTCCATCCTGAGTTTTACCTTGCTGTCATCTTTCCACTCATCAAGAGTCCTCGTCTTGCCTCAACCCTGCCTCAGCCTTGTCTCAGCCGTGCCTTAGCCATGCCTTAACCTTGATGTAGCCATGCCTTGGCCATGCTTTAACCTTGTCTTAGCCGAGCCTCAGCCTTGCCTTCTTCCCTCATGTTTAGCCCGACCATGTCTCCAAGTACCCCTGTCCAAACATGTTTTCAAGTATCATCTGATCGTGTCTTCAAGCATCTTCATCTGACCATCTCTTCAAGCCTCGTCGTCTGACCATGTCCTCAAGTGTCTGTGTCTGATCATGTCTACAGAGTCTTCGTCTTGTTCCAGTACCATCGCTCGTCCTCGACCTCTGTCCATCCTGACGCATTTGCCGTTCCCATACGGCAGGTCCGAAAGGGCTATTGAGTGGCTGGAGGGCTACCCCAGAGACCAGCATTGCGTTGTTGGATCTCTTCTGATGCATCAGGTTCGGTGGAGGTCAGAGTCCCTGGTCTTCAGCCTGTCCGCCTGTGCTTGGACACGTCTCACCTACCTCGGCGCTTCTACAGAGCTCTCTGCAGTCATGCCATGGTCCAAGGGCACACTAACCTCTCCGGATTTGGGACCACTCCCTAGCGCTCCCACAACAGAAAGGCAGATTCAGATGCTTGGATTATTCCAGTGGAGCCCTGCAATACAGTGCGGAAAAAGTGGTCAGCATTATTATAGCCTGCTGCATGCTACACAACATTTGTTTGTGGTTTGGTGTGCATGCTGAGGTCACAGAAAACTTACATCTGGAACCGGCTGCAGAGGTGGACAGCACAGCGAGGGGTTATGATGTTTGCAGAAGGATCATTGTGACTTATTTTTCCTGTAAGTTGTTATCAATTACACTTATAGACCCCCTTGTCAGGATAT
This sequence comes from Rhinatrema bivittatum, assembly GCF_901001135.1. Classification (NCBI taxonomy): domain Eukaryota; kingdom Metazoa; phylum Chordata; class Amphibia; order Gymnophiona; family Rhinatrematidae; genus Rhinatrema; species Rhinatrema bivittatum. The sequence continues at coordinate 199,032,459 of NC_042616.1, read as the reverse complement.
TGATGCAATCTTGAGTCAACAAAATGCCTCTGCAAAATCTTTTTATATTTTCCTTATTATTACAGCAGATTAGTTGCATATATTGATTGGAGTCCGTCCCGGTCATCTTGGCCTCACAATATCCCACCCACTCTGAACGCTTGCACCACCCCCTCTGCCTCTCCTAAATCCGATGGTTAGGGAGCGAAAGCTAAATCCTGTTTTGTGTTTTATTTCAGGAGCTGTGAACGAAGGATGACAGATGTACCCAGAAGCCAAAAGCATTAAATATTATTTTTTTTCTAAATGTGTCAATACATTTTTAGAATTTCTTTAATGGGCTTGGTTCTCTGTCATTTACATCCCTCTCCCTTTGTGTCAGCTAATGCCCTTGCTGTCCAAGGCCTTTCCAAGGGATCCATGCTATTGGCTGCCTTGGACGTTCAGTTTCAAGTTGTCCTTGACAACTGAATGCCCAAGGCCTTTACAAAGTGTCCGTGTTTCCAGCTGCTTTGGACGTTCAGTTATCAAGGACGTGCGGAGTCTTCATGGACACTGCAAGCATGGACGCCTTTCCAGTCAGCATAGATAACAGATGCCCAAGAACAGCCTTTCCAAAGTGCTCCTCCTTTGGGTGTCCATGAAGGCTCCACACGTCCTTGACAACTGAATACCCAAGGCCTTTCCAAAGCATCCATGCTTCTGTCTGCCTTGGACATTCAGTCATCAAGAATGTGCGGAGTATTCGCTGACACCGGAGGCATGGACGCCTTTCCGGTCAGCATACATAATGGACACCCAAGAATGGCCTTTCCAAAGTGTCCCTCCTTTGGACATCCATGAAGGCTCTGCACATCAAGACCTTTCCAAGGCGTCTGTGCTTCCGGTCTCCCAGAATGGACCGCTCAACCCCAACAAATTTGAATTTTGGATGTCCGTTGAGTTGTGAGTCAGCAAACGGACATCCTTGTGGAAGTGCTCTTTGGTGAGCATGAGCGTGTTTGTCCGCCCCCCGTGGCCATGCCCAGACATCCATTTTGAGCATCATGTTGGGTAGCCATGCTGCGGGGAGTGTTACCCAACTTCTCAGATAACGATGTTAGGATCTTGACTGAGCTAATTATAGCAGATGAAAGGCATCTATATTTTCACCCTGGGCACCAGCGGGACCAGGATCAGGCCAATGAGGCCTCGCAGGCACTCAGGGCAACTTTAAATGCCCAGGCTTCCTTCCCGAGAGAGGTAAGTTGGGAGGCAGAAAGGAGGATAATATGCCTAGTACTAGGGAACTCTTATCAGGTGGCGAGAGGAATATGTCCAGTACTAGGGCATATATTATCTAGGTCTAGGCCGAATGGTAAAGCGTCCATGTTTTGTGTGTCCCGGAAGGTACTGCGCACCCAAGTCAACCATGGACACCTTGGAAAGGCAACAGTATTAGGTGTCTGAGAGACCTAAATGAGTATTGGATGTCGGTTTAGGGTTGTGAAGCAAATAAAGGACATGCACGCAGAGGAGGTCTTTAGTGCACATGATAGTGGATGTCCATCCCCGTGGCTTAGCCCAGATGTCCATTTTGTGCGGTGCCTTCCTAATCAAAACAAGATGCCTGCAGGGGAGGCTGCCTAATTGGGTATGTCCGGCTGCTGGCCTAATTAATAGTGGCAGACGAGAAGCACCTGTATTTTCGCCCTGGGTGCCCGTGGGACCAGGATTGGGCTGATGAGGCCTAGCTGGCACTCAGGAGGGAAAATATTAAGACTAATAATAATTGTGTGGGAAATCAAGCTTGGAAGCATAGACCGACTTTAACACATTTGTTCATCGCTGATGCTTTTTTCTTAAAATTGGCAGGGCAAGTTAGTGAACCGTGTGGGAGCAGCAGGCCAAACATCAGTTTCTTGCATTGTTGAATGTTTTATTTTTTTTTCTTGCTCACCAGGTTGAGGCATTGAAAAAGAAAGCCCGGAGGCTATGCAGGGAGCATCGGGGGTTCCTTCAGGTCCTATGTGTCCAGCGTGGGCCACAGGAAGGTATGTGTTGTTGGTTTCACATCAAATTAGGAAACACGATACAAAAAGCAAATACAGTTTAATGGTCATATGTTTAATAATGTAGATTACAAATAGTAATCGCTCACAGCTGTTAACCCTTTCCATGATATACTGCCCGCCTATATCTGCAATGTCCAATTGATAAATCTTTAGAAATGGCTCTCTCTACCCCGCCCATTAGGATCCTTTCCCCTACTCTGAATTTTAGTAATGCTTTCATATTTCTCATTTCAGACACCACTAGTACTTCGGAGGAGGAGGAAGACAAGGAGACAAAATCTCCTCCTCCACCACCATCACCACCCTCGCCACCTCCGCAACAAGGTTTGCTTTGAATAGTGCCGGCCTTTATCAACTATGCACGATTGTTAAATTACAAATACTCTGTCCATCCCACCCATCTGGACCCTTTCCCATACATTGAAGCTTAATAATTCCTTCATATTTTTCATTTCAGACACCACCAGCACTGGGGAGGAGATGGAGGACATCGAGGAGGGACAACCTCCACCACCACCATCGCCAGCATCCGTTCCTTTAAGCCCACTGTCCATGAAGGCCGAGGAGTTCATCATCATTGACGATGACAATGGACTCACAACAGAGGCACCAGCAGCAGGTCTTCGGATCCTAGAGGTTAGCGCAGCATCCCAGGAAGAGCCACAGGAGCAGGGCAGGCCCTCTCCCATCAACGCACACCTGTGCTGGCTCTCCAGGTCCGGTTGACCCGAGGCCTGGATGTTGTGGATGGCCTGACGGTGAAGATAGTGGCCATCTTGCACAAACTGCAGCATGGCCAGCAGGAAGTGACTGAACTGCTGCAATCCATGGCAGCAACTCAATCACTGATGGTCATGTTGTGGGCTCCACCAAGCCGGCCACCATCTCTCTGTCATCAGTGGTGATGCTCCTCTTCAGCCCCCATGGGCCATTCACCTGCTCATTATCCTGACCCCTCCTATATATACTTTTGTTGTTTTTAAAAAATTGTATTTTCAATGTTAAATTATTTTTTCTTCACAAAAATAAGAGTTTGGTTAAAACATGTTGGTGGTTGTCCTATGTACTAAGCATTTGATGGAGCGGGATTCAATTGGTTGAGGGAAGGCGATATTACAGATGTTGATGGTGGTAGTGGTGGGTGTCGGGGGGAGAGGATGATGATACCAGGGGAGAGGCATAGCAGTGATTGGTTGGAGAAGAGGGGAGGGAGACAGCAATTATACCATATGATCCAATATGTTTTATATTTGCGTGGCTTAAAAATCATGTATAATGTTGGTTACTAATTTCTTAGAATAGTTCAGGGCTACCCCCACCATGACTCAATCAAACAGTATAGTGGTTAAGCTGACAACTCAAACTTTGTCAAAACAAGAGCCCATAAATAAGAAACATAATTAATTGCTTTCACTGAACAAATACTTTTATTTGGCCAATACTCATGGGTGTTTAAGTGAACACAAAGCACTGACTACATCTCAGATGGCACTGGTCAGCTCCTTCATTTATTTATTTATTTTATTTAGATTTTTTTTTTATATACTGATAATCGTTTGAAACATCTAATCGGTTTACAGAACATGGAATGTAGCCATTGGGTTTACAATAAGCTAGAATGAGTAGCCACTGCCTATGTGATCTCGGTGTGCATTTCCCTGAGTTCCTTGTATACTAACTCATTATGTTGCTCCTGTTGTGACATTATTTCGGACATGAAGTGTTTGCTCAGCCCATCAATACCAAATAAAGTCTCTTCAAGGTCACGTGCCATAGTTTCCTCATCCTGAGCTGGTGCCATTGATGCCTCAACCAAGGATGGTGCCGCTGATGCCTCGTCCATGGCTGGTGCCGCAGATGTCTCATGTCCTTGAGTCTGAGATATAACCTTGATCAGGTTTAGTGTGATAGGGACCTGGGTATCACCATCCTGTACTTGTTCGCTGGGGGACCCCTTGGTTGACAAAGAAAAGACAAATCCCGGAGTGGGAATGGATTCTGCCTCTTCCTCCATGACATCTGCCACATTATTGGTGACTACATCTGTGAAGAAAGATGTAGAAAGCCAAGTTGATGTTCTTTATATAGTTCTCAACTCTTGCCCATCCAAGATCCCTAAAGAAAAACATGCAATGCAAACAAGATGGGACTTTCAAAATGCATACCTTCACTTGCTTCTGTGTCGGCACTGTACAGTGCAGCCACACCAGTCATGACCTCTGGGCGCACCGTACTCAGAACAAGCTCTTCAAGGGGGGGGGGGGTCAAAACAATATTACATGGTGGCCCCCCCACCAGTCCTGTTTGCTGCTGCCTCAATTTTGGCAGTCTTTTCTTTTACCTTCCTTCTAGGGTCATGCCACCGGTGCTAAATCCGTTTGACCTCCCTGGGCGTTACTGGCAGGGAGCTGACATCCAGCTCGATCCTTTACCAAAACCGTTTCTTTGTAGAAGAAAAAGCCTTAGATTTGAAGAGAACTTTGTAGTTCTTTCAGACTGTGTACCACAGTAGCTCCTGCCGTCCATAAAGCAAGGATCACATGTTCGCTTCTTGGACACTTGGCTACGGCTAGTGCCTGCCTGCTCTTGCAGATCTCCAGCCTCTCTCTCCACCTGAGAAATGGTTCGTTTTGCCGCCATGACAATCAGTCTCTGAATGAAAATAAACACAGCGCATACGTCAGTCATTAAGAAACAATCCAAATAAATTCAAGATAACATGTTGGAATATCAGTTGTGCAGTGACAGATGTCAATATAACTTTCCACTAATAAGTAATGGAAGAAGGGAAAAGCTGTCCACATGGCTATTGTTAACAGACACTGATAAATGCAGTTAATTGTCAGAACAGAGAAGCAAGACACATGGACAGTATGAACATATGAGAAAAAAGCAGTTAAAGGAGCAGGACTTGCTGAACGACTAGAGACCCATAATGGACAGCCATGTGGGGCCACTGAGCATAAATCATGGAGGTTCTCGCTTCTTTCCTGGACGTCCATGACTCTTATGGGTCTGTGCCGGGCTGCCCGAGTCATGGGCACCGTAAAACACAGGGGTTACATGCACAGCCAGGTCTTGTGCGCATCACATGCATTTTAAAAGGGGCCCAGCTGCACATGCAACCCCTGTTAAGCGCATAAGAGCCAGGCAGAGGGGGGGTCCGGGTAGTGGGGCGGGGCTAGAGGCGCCTGAAAAAGTAAACATTTGCTGCTGTGCCAGGGAATTGCGAACCAGCAACTTGCTACATATAGCTCCTTTACAGGAGCAAAAAGAAAGGTAATAAAATGGGGGACCTAGCATAGGGATAGGGGAAGGGTAAGATAGGGGAAGGGAGGTTAGGGTAGCGGGTAGGGAAGTTCCCTCCCAATCTGCTCCTTAATTGGAATGGATTGGGAGGGAACTGGGGAAACCGGACTATGCGTCACCGCATGATTATAGCCAATGTCTATCCCCCCTTGTGCGTGCTGTCCATGTGCGTGTGCCGGGTAGTGCTCACATGGACGCACAGGCGCGTTCTTTTTTTAAAATCTACCCCAAAGCTTTTAATAGAGTGGAGCAGAGCTGATGAGAGTCTCATCCATAAGAAATTGGCCATGCATTACCTATAATAAATTGTATATACAGTGGTGGACGGCAAAAGTTGTAACAAATAATCTGTTGTAGCATACAAAGCTAATTTCTGGATGAATACTACATTAAACGCAACACATTTTTTCTTTGGCTGTAATGAATAAACCCTTTGAGCTCAAGCAAGGGTTAAATTCTTCTCTGAGACTCTCAGAAAAGATCTGAGGCTGATTTAGCAGGAAGGAGGGCAGGATGTGAGAACTAGATACCAAAATATTCTGAAAAATAGAAGTTTTCACGTTCCAGTGAAACATTCACAGTAGTAGCTGTCTCTGTTTAAATTACTATTTATTTGTTTATTTTTTTCTGTTTTGCAACCTGGTCAGTCAGTCACTGAAATGTGCATTTCTTTTCTTTTACAATTAATCTTTATTCGTTTAATTGTTGTTACTTAAAGACAATTATACAGAAAAACATGATAATGCTAGAAAAATTCGAAGCAATATCATAATAAAATAATTAACATTTACATATTGCAATCTATCACAAAAGGATGTGTAAAGTAAGGTAATAATACACAAGAAAATATAAGAGAAAAGAGGATACATTTAATTATATTTATAATTAATACCCCAGTCCCTCAACAGTCTTACTCCATGTGACCTTGGGCAATTCACTTTACCGTCTGTTGCCTCAGGTACAAAATTAGATTCTAAGTCCTCTGGGGATAGGGAAATGCCTATAATAACTGAATGTAATCTGCTTTGAAGTGCAGAAAAGCAGAATATAAAAATCTAAAACAAATAAATAAAATAAATAACTAACCATTTGCACTATAAGAACATAAGATATGCCATACTGGGTCAGACCAAGGGTCCATCAAGCCCAGCATCCTGTTTCCAACAGTGGCCAATCCAAGTCACAAGTACCTGGCAAGTACCCAAACATTAAATAAATCTCAAGCTACTATTGCTTATTAATTAATAGCAGTTTATGGATTTTTCCTCTAGGAATTTATCCAAACCTTTTTTAAACCTAATCACAATAACTGCTGTAACCACATCCTCTGGCAATAAATTCCAGAGCTTAACTATGCTCTTTGATTTGTTCTAAATGAGCTACTTCATAACTTCATGGAGTGCACCCTATATTGGAATCTGTGGGAGGGAGTGCTAGGGAGAGCTCCCGATTCCGGGGGGATGGGTGCCCATGGACCACGACGCGACTGCAGAGAGCAGCTCTATGGAAGCGCTGCAGCAGGCAAGACGTATCCCAGCATGGGAGGAGCAGGCTGACCACCCCCCTAACCTCTGCCAAACCTGCATGCAAGGTAGAGACCCAACAATGCAATGCTGGTCTCTGGGGTAGCCCTCCGGCCACTCAATAGCCTATTCAGACCTGCCACTGGGTAGCGGCAGATGCGGCAGGATGGACAGAAGTCGAGGATAGGTGATGGTACTGGAGCTTGGAACAAGACAAGACCTTGGCCTTAGACTAGGCTGACGGCTTGAAGAAGGCGAGGAAGCTCAGAGGATCAGATGAAATGAAGACACGTGGAGCTTGGGATTCAGACGAGATGAGGACACTTGAAGACTCAGATGAGATGAGGACGCTTGGTACTTAGAGATTCAGACAAGATGAAGAATTGGGGTGGCTTGGAACTCAGACGTGATGAGGACATGAGGTAGCTTGGAACTCAGATGAGAAGTTCAGACATAGGTGAAGATCAGAAGTGGATTCTGATGAGTCAGGCAAGGATTCTGGATACTCCGATGAGGATTTGGAACTTGGAAAGACTCAGGCGAGGATTAGGACTCGGGATACTCAGAAGAAGACAGAGGCTCAGGAACTAGGAGAAATTCGGGCAGTGCTCGAAGACAGATCCTGCTGGAAGAGGGCTCCAGCCACCAAACTCAGACACCGGATAGAAACAGATTTACTCCCAGGAAGATCAGCTGAAGACTAGGTCCGGGGCGAGTAAGCTGAACCCGTAACTTAAGGACTGACAGTACTTCAGGATCAGAACTTGACAAAGGACATCAGAAGCGAGACTTGGACCATGAGGGTTGGAATGTAGGACATCATATATGAATGGACACCGGTACCTTGAGACATCAGGACCTGAAGACGGGAAGACATCTGGAGACACGGTGACATCAGGATATCTGAAGACAAGAGGATGGGATCCGACAAGAGACCAGAACATGGAATGAAGACGATGACGGAGATTCAAGAACAATGGATGAAGACAAGAAGGACCAATGAAGAACAGAGTGCCTTGAAGAAGTGAAGGATCATGGAGGACTCCTGGAATGAAGATCTGGAACTGAAGATCCAGGAGAGGTCTGACTCCATGACCAACTCTTAGCAATCTGTTAGTAAGCTGTTGCAAAGAGTTAGCAATCTGTTAGTAAAGCTCTGTTAAAGCTGAGAGATAGCAGTCTGTTATTAACGGAGTTGCTGGATATAGCAATCTGTTATTATCTAGAATAGTTGTGGGTGGATCCTTGGACCAGTTGCAGGTAACCACGCCCTTGGGGGAAATCCCGAGGGATTTCCCCCAAGGGCGTGGTTACCTGCCACTGCCAGGCTTAGTGTAGGAGACAAACACACACTAGTTCTTTTATTAGACAATATATTAAACCACCAGAGATGGCAGTAGTGAGCTGGAAGCGCCTGGCTGGCCTGTAGTCCCTCAGGTACTGGAACAGAGATCCCAAGGTGGCTGAGCTGTAGAGAAACTAAGAAAGTGAGTAGGTAGAATATGCAGAGTTCTGGAAAAAGTCCTTGATGGGAACCCTCACACAATAGTCTCTTGAAGCAGCCCAGGAGTTGGTATGCATTAGGCCCTCGAGGAGAGAGTACCTGGTTCCAGGGAAAGCTCTGAGAGATAGATAGAAACTCACTGATGTTATAAGCAACAAAGACTTCTTAGTAAGCAGTATATTAAACCACCAAAGGTAGCAGTAGTGAGCTGGAGGCACCCGACTGGGCTGTGGTCCCTCAGGTATTGGAACAGCGATCCCAAGGTGGCTGAGCTGTAGAGAAACTAAGAAAGTGAGTAGGTAGAATATGCAGAGTTCTGGAAAAAGTCCTTGATGATAGCACTCACACAATAGTCTCTTGAGGCAGCCCAGGAGATGGTATGTATTAGGCTCTCAAGGAGCAAGTACCTGGTCCCAGGGAAAGCTCTGAGAGATAGATGGAAACTCACTAATGTTGTAAGCGGCGATGACTTCTTAGCAGAAGTGGTATTCAGGAGCTGGTCTGGGACGTGGTCCCTCGAGGAGCGAGTACCGGTTCCGGACTGCGACCTGAAATGAAAAAGAGAAGGTCAGGCCCCCGAGGAGCGGGTACCTCTAGTGAAGTCCGAGGAGGCAGAGTAGTTAGGTTTGCGGAGAGCGAATCCCATCCGCAGCGACCTGGAGGAAACGAACCCTTGCTAACTCATCTTGTTAGCAGGGGCGGATTGGCCTATCGGGGGGATCGGGCTTCCCCCAGTTTGCCGGTCTAGCTGGTCACATGGTCTCAACCGCATGGCTCTTCCTCAGCCCAGCCTTAGCACCTCCCAGCCAGCCCCCGCTGGAGACCAAGCAGGTGGGGGCCGAAGAAAAGAAGAGGGGCACCTCCCAGCCAGCCTCAAGCGGGGGCTGGCTGGGCAGCGCCCATCTTCATTTTTTCGGCCCCTGCCAGCTTGGTCTTCAGCAGGGGCTGGCTGGGAGGCGCCCATCTTCTTTTCTTCGTCCTCCGCCAACCTTGATTTTAATTTCTTCAGCCCCATCCAGCGGAGGCCGAAGAAAAGAAGATGGGATCCTCACAGCCAGCACCTGCCAGAGACCAAGCCGTCGGGGGCCGAAGAAATTAAAATCGAGGCCGGCAAAGAAGATGGGTGCCTCCCAGCCAGCCTCAAGCAGGGGCTGGCTGGGCGGCGCCCATCTTCATTTTTTTCGGCTCCCGCCTGCTTGGTCTCCTGCCAGCCACCAAGCTGGTCTCCAGCGGTGGCTTGCTGGTCAGTGGAGTGCCTCAGGGATCTGTATTGGGACCCTTACTTTTTAATATATTTATAAATGATCTGGAAAGAAATACAACGAGTGAGATAATCAAATTTGCAGATGACACAAAATTGTTCAGAGTAGTTAAATCACAAGCAGATTGTGATAAATTGCAGGAAGACCTTGTGAGACTGGAAAATTGGGCATCCAAATGGCAGATGAAATTTAATGTGGATAAGTGCAAGGTGATGCATATAGGGAAAATAACCCATGCTATAATTACACAATGTTGGGTTCCATATTAGGTGCTACAACCCAAGAAAGAGATCTAGGCGTCATAGTGGATAACACATTGAAATTGTCGGTTCAGTGTGCTGCGGCAGTCAAAAAAGCAAACAGAATGTTGGGAATTATTAGAAAAGGAATGGTGAATAAAACGGAAAATGTCATAATGCCTCTGTATCGCTCCATGGTGAGACCGCACCTTGAATACTGTGTACAATTCTGGTCGCCGCATCTCAAAAAAGATATAATTGTGATGGAGAAGGTACAGAGAAGGGCTACCAAAATGATAAGGGGAATGGAACAGCTCCCCTATGAAGAAAGACTAAAGAGGTTAGGACTTTTCAGCTTGGAGAAGAGATGGCTGAGGGGGGACATGATAGAGGTGTTTAAAATCATGAGAGGTCTAGAACGGGTAGATATAAATAGGTTATTTACTCTTTCGGATAATAGACTAGGGGGCACTCCATGAAGTTAGCATGTGGCACATTAAAAACTAATCTGAGAAAGTTCATTTTTACTCAACGCACAATTAAACTCTGGAATTTGTTGCCAGAGGATGTGGTTAGTGCAGTTAGTATAGCTGTGTTTAAAAAAGGATTGGATAAGTTCTTGGAGGAGAAGTCCATTACCTGCTATTAAGTTCACCTAGAGAATAGCCACTGCCATTAGCAATGGTAACATGGAATAGACTTAGTTTTGGCGCCGGCGCTACCTTTGCCCTCACTATGTCGACATAGTGAGGGCAAAGGTAGCGCCGGCACCATTTTGAATATTGGCAATACGGCCCGAGTGCAGGAGGTCACTCCCAGACCCCCGCTGGACTTTTGGCAAGTCTTGTGGGGGTCAGGAGGCCCCCCCAAAGGTAGCCAAAAGTCCCTGGGGGTCCAGCGGGGGTCCGGGAGCGATCTCCTGCTCTCGTGATGTCGGGTCACAGGAACCAAAATGGCGTCGGCGCTACCTTTGCCCTGTCATATGATAAGGGCAAAGGGCTACCGGCGCCATTTCTCTTAACGCAGCCGTGGCCAGAGAGTGGGAGATCGCTCCGGGACCCCCCCCCCCCCCACTGGACCCCAGGTAATTTAAAACATTTTGGGGGGGTTCGGGAGGGTGGAGGATTTATTTTAAAGGGTCGGGGTGGGTTTTAGGGTTGTTTTGGTGTGCCGGTTTTCCCGCCCTCCCCCCTCCCCCGATAAAACGATTTTTTAACCTAAAAAACTAAGACGATCAGATTCCCCCCCCCCCCCCCTCAGCCAAAATCGATCGTTAAGACGATCGATCTCACGATTCACATCCCTACTGGATATTTTTTCAGTGATTTATTTCATTTTAAACCTGTTACTACCAGCATAGTACCAGTGCTGTAGCTGAATTCTGACATAGAGAGGCTGTTTTAACTCTGCCTGTGTCTGTTAGATACATCAGTAAATCCACAAAGAGTGCAGTAGATCTGTGCCAGTTACCACCACAGGTACAGCCAGTCACTTTGTGGATTATTTTATTTAAATTACTAGTGTACTCACTTTTACTTCTGTTTTACCAGTAGTGAGTTCACACACAAAACATAGCACTATATCATTCTTCGGTTTTCTGTGTGTATTGTGTGCATCAGAATGCACTGTAGTCACTAGCAGAGCAAAATACTAAAATTGTTGTTCTATTGTAGAGTATTCTCTCTGTGTGTTGTTCAACTTTACACACAGAAGGATCACTGTAATAGTTCATCATATTAGTGTCATCAGTGTGACTAACCACCAAATTTTCAGAAATAAAGATTAATTGACAATACCTTTTGTCCAGCACTGCAGCAGAATCATGTCAAGCAAAGGATGTGGAAAGCCTGCAGTTTTTGGCAGGGGATTTGCTAGACAACAGTGAGAGTCCTCCAACTAAGATAAAGAGGGATTTTTTTTCAAATCCCAAATGTCAGCAGGAAAGATAGGCATGTCAAGTCGCAAAAAGTTGAGATTTGGTGGGATATGCCAGTTGTTCTATCTGTGTCTGAGTCAAATACTGCTATCTCAGAGGAGAGGGAAAGGGAAGGCACTAGTAGCACTAATAGCAGCAGAGTACAACCACCAGTGCCTATAGAAGTGCAAATACAATTGGTGAAACTAAAACCAGCAGAGGCTATAAGATCAGTTTTGTCATCCTCTTCTGATTCAGAACTAAATGAATCTCCTGTCAAAAGATTTCCTGAAGCAGAAATGGGAGAGGCATTAGCTGAATACCCTGTATTAGGAGGTTTAGTCAGTACTGTGCTAGTTTCCGCTTCACTGACAGAAGAGAGAGAGGCAGGAGGACTTGTTAGTGAGGGAGAGCAGGCCACACTGACAATGTAGGCACAGAAGATGAGTGAATCCTCTGCTGCAGTTCCTCAGGATCCTTCTGTGACCATCCTCACTTTACTGTCAAAGGTGGCATCTACCCCAAAGGATGCAGACAGAGGCAAGGGATCAAGAAAGAAATCTGTGATCTGGAGCCATTTTCTAATGTCCTTTGCACTTTGTAACTATTGCAGAATAGGACATCAGCCAAGGGAAGCAACTGGGCCACTTAAGCAATGCTGGAATGGAGCATCACCTGAAGAAAGGAGCATCCCCTTCAATATGCACCTGGGGATGGTAGTAGTAGTAGAGGTAGTCAGGGGGCCCCTTCTGCAAGACAGTGGAACTAGTCTTTGAAAAGGGGACGAGTGGTCTTCAAGTTCCTTCCAAAGCTTTGGCTCCTTCTACCAGTCAAGTGGCAGGCAGGCAGCAGCAGTAGTCCCCGACTACAGCTAAGAAGCGACAGCCCACAATGGAGGAAATGGGGTGATGTTCGGTTGCACTGTTATAGGGAAAGAGACATGCAGCATCCAAAGTGGTGATAAGGACTATCGGTGAGATGATCGTTTTAGACAACCAGACCCTGCAGGTCATTGAGAATGTGGGTCTCAGGTGTTTGCTGCAGCTTCTAGCGCCAAATTATAAAGTGCCCTCCAGGACCACTTTCAGCAGAAAGGTCATCCCCAAACATTGTCATAGCCGTGTGCAGGCACTGCTGGTGAAGGCACAAGAGAGAAGTGTCCATTTCACAAGTGACATATGGACATCCACAAACGCCTCACACTCCTTTCTCTCTCTGATGGCACACTGGTGGGACCTGGCCGAGATAGGGGCAGGCAGCAGCTCCACGGGGGCCAGAGCACCAGGACGCAGCTAGGTGTTGTTGCACACTCACCTGATGGATGGTTCCCATACCTCTGCCAATATTTTAGCAGCAATTCTAGAAATGCTGGAGGGCTGGCAGCTGGATCAAAGAGCCAGAAGTCTGAACGCAGGTTTCTTTATCACCAACAATGGCTCTAATATGATTAAGGCAGTATTCGACGGTGGATATCAGGGTGTACAATGCTTCACTCACACCCTGCACCTAGCAGTGAAGCAGGCCCTGGGGCTGGGGTCCAGGGATCCAGAGCATGAATACCTCCATGGCTTACTAGAGAAGTGTAGAAAAATAGCTGGACACTTCCATCGAAACATGAAGGCAGGTGACCTTCTCCGTGAAAAGCAGGAGGAATTAGAGATGCCTCACAAGGATCTTTTTAAAGATGTGGGTACCTGCTGGAATTCAACCTAAATGATGCTGCAGAGGCTAGTGGAGCAGCAAACACCCCTGCATGATCTGATTCAGGAAATAGAGATAGGTGTGCAGGCTCCCCTAGGGCATCATGACTGTTCAGTCATGAAACAGCTTGTGAAAATCCTGAAGCTCTTTAAGGATGCCACAGAGGAGCTGACTGCATCAAGTGCCACCTTGGGAGATGTCATCCCAATAGTAAACATTCTGTTAGAATAGTTGGAGGGCTTTCAACAGGAAGAAGGAATGAGAGGTGAAGTGCTGCACTGTTTGGTGTCCTTGGAGAAGCAGTTGACAGACAGGCTAGGACCTCTGACCAGTAACCCTACATACATGCTCGCTACATTATGTGATCCACGTGTGAAAGGGAGACTTGCACTGGAGATGAACAATCTGACACATATGAAGAGCATGCTGACAGAGGAGGTCTGGCAGCTAAAGCGCTGCAGGATGAGGCAGAGGAAGGTTGTAGCATAAGAATAAACACTCTCAGTGGCCAGGTCAGACAGCAGTGCAAGTCAGAGCAGTACTCTGTCAGTCATCGCCCCTAACACACCCTCCACAGGAAAATGGAAACAATCCTCACTTCTGTCCCAGGTGATCGCTAAAGCAGCTGGGAAAAAAGATTCACATCCAATACCACCAAAGGAGATGGCAGCTCAAACCTCAGTGCCATGCTGTTTCACTGAAACCATCAAGAACATGGAGATGTGCTAGCATATTGCTCTCACAAGTCTAACATCTGACCAGAGCTAGCGAGAGAGTGGCTCAGCGCTATCTCTGCTGTCCACCAACAAATGTCCCCAGCGAAGAGTATTTTCCATGACAGGAGAAATCATAAGCCCTCATTGCTCCAGGCTGTTACCACTCTAGATGGAGAAGCTAGTGTTCATTAAAATTAATCTGCCTTTGCTTGGCTATCCAGATTTGCCATGTGAGTACCAAGATGAATGGATGGAAGATGAATGTCCTGTAGCTGCTGGCTGCTCTGCCTTTCTGCATGCCGTGCCTCACTAACAGCAATGGGGCTACGTCCAGCATCCAGCAACATCCAGTGACTGTGATTTGCTAACTGCATCTGCCTTCTCTGACCACAACACCATCAATTGGACCACACTTCACCAACACATTGCTGCTGTTGTCCAGGTCTGAGATGCAAGATCAAGGGCTGGAAGAGAATCAATGGTGTCCTGCTGTAATCCCAGCACTGCCAGCTGGACCACACTACAACCACTATACTGCTGCTGCTGCCTCCATGGTCTGAAAAGCCAATCCAAGGGCCACAACTCCCCTGCTGTGTCCCCCAACACTGCTAGTTGGGCCATACTACAAGTACCACCCTTTTGCTCCTGTCCAGGCCTGAGAATCAAAATCGAGCACTGAAAGAGATGCAATGCTGAGTCCGCTGTGGTCCCAGCATCACCAATTGGGTCACACTTCCACAACCACCCTGGTACTAGTTTACGTGTATGATAGTATTCTAAATGCCTCAAAAAATAAACATTCATATTCCTCCTTATCATAGAGCAACTATCAGAAATGTACTACAGCCAAGGACCTGTCCCTTCAGCAGAAGAAATGAAACAAAGGTCAAGTGCAAAACATTTATAACTCAAAACCATTAAAGTGCCAACTAAAGGCAATAAATGATAACTTATGGTGCCACTGGAGAGGGGAGAGCCAGGATCAGGGGTTTCTGATTTGCACGGTGGGAGGAAGGAGAGCACTAGCATCCTTTCAGCTGTTCACCTGGTAACATTTGATAAGATGCAGGCTTAACCAGCACTTATTTTGAGAAGAAGCAGATTATTAGGGATGTGCAGAGGAACGCCATATATTGCATTCGGGATTCGTATTCATCGGGAGGCAGAAATGTTGCATTCGGCAAGGGGGGCCCCCGATACATTTATACGTTAGTTTAATTTTAGCCTGGAAACGAATAAAAATTAACTACAACCCTCCTGACCCCCCCAAGACTTACCAAAACTCCTTGGTGGTCCAGCAGGGGGTCCGGGAGCCATCTCCTGCACTCACACCCTCGACTGCCGGTATTCAAAATGGTGCCGATAGCCTTTGACCTTCTATGTCACAGGGGCTACCGGTGCCATTGGTCAGCCCCTGTCACATGGTAGGAGCAATGGATGGCCGGAGCCATCTTGAGCTCCTGGAGTTTTGGTAAGTCTTGGGGGGATCAGGAGGGTGGGGGGGTTTGTTTAAATTGGCTCCTTTAGACGGCTGAATAATTCGGCAAAGATTCGTTGTATTCGTGGGGAATCGTGATATGTTTCACTTCCCCACGAATACAACGAATATGGCCCTATACGTTGTGGATTACCAATTCGTAGGGAATGAATGCACACCCCTACAGATTATGTGCACCAGTCATTGCTGGCACAGGAAGAAAAGTCCTGTTAGTCTTCCTGGTGTGTGCAGGAGCTTATGCATGCCCTCTCTCCATCCAGACAAGCCTGGGTCTGCTCATAAAGTGCAAAAAACAATTCAGACCTTCCCACTTCAATGGGCATTATTGTGCCAGTTTCACCATTTACTCTGTGCACCTTCATAGGGGCCTAAACTCAGGAAGCATTCCTCTGCTTCAACCCATAGCAGGAAGCACTAAGAATCCTGAAAAAGGAGAGGTGAACTAGTACCACAGAAACAAAGAAATAGCCTATTAGCACTAGGAGCTGAAAGCCTTGCTCTCAATTGCAAAGTAATCATCATGGGGTCCCCACCTACAAAAATATTAAAAAGCACTACAGTAAGCCATTGTTTGTCCAGGACAGAGCCTCACTGCAGGCTCAATTCCCAAGAAACAGCAGCGCTTGGGAGATTCTGGCCTAACTGATCCCATCAACCATTACCAATGAGGTCTGTCACTTACAGCAACTAAGGCATGCCATGTTCCAACCATTGCCAATGAGGCCTGTCATTTTCAGCTACAACATGCCATGTTCCAAACATTATCAATGAGGCCTGTCACACCTATGGCATCAATCACACAAATTAGATGCCCAAAAAATTCTTATTCCAGTGACTTCAGAATTGTAATCCACACATCAAACCAAAATAAGCACACTGGTATATATTTATCACAAAATTTTAAATTGTTGAACCACACACACCAACACTTCTTGAACACTCATATGTTTGTAGGACCTCCGATCTACATGAGAATGTTATGTCATACAAACTCACTTGTAGTGTACAGGTCCAAATTTGATTTATTTGTAGAAAAAAAAATTTTTGTATGTTTTTTAAATTTATTTAAAAACATAACAAGACCCTATCCCTTCAACTTGCGCGGTCGGAGATGCCGATCGCGCAATGAAAAAA
Organism: Rhinatrema bivittatum; assembly: GCF_901001135.1. Taxonomy (NCBI): domain Eukaryota; kingdom Metazoa; phylum Chordata; class Amphibia; order Gymnophiona; family Rhinatrematidae; genus Rhinatrema; species Rhinatrema bivittatum. Next base: position 199,015,625 of record NC_042616.1, on the reverse strand, counting down.
CAAAGATTGAATTGAACCTTGGAAATTGTTGGGAGACCCTGGATTTCATTTGGATTTCATTCGGATTTATCATTGCCCCTGAAGCAGGACCAGGATGGTCCGAAACACGGCCGTGTCGTACACCTATGGCATGCCATTTTCTAACCCTAAACACTGAGTGCTGTCACTTACAGCTACCATGTTCAAATCATTACCACTAAGGCTCTGGCCATAGATTGCATTACAAACTTACTGAAACATTCCTCAGGATTTTAAGACCATTCTTCGTCTATGGTATTCACCTGCTTGCCATTTCTTGCTCTTGCCACGGCTATCCATTCTTTTCTACACTTGTGGTATCACTTCATGAACCATAACTGATTTCATGGCCCATTAGCAGTTCCTAGCTATGACATGTGTGGCTTACTCCATGACACAAACATATCCTTCTGGAGTGGTGGATCGTCCTGGTGTAGCCATACTTTGACAAGAAGAGTCATCCGTCCTCTCTATGGTTGTCTGCATGCTCCAACAGAATGACTGGTATCTCCTATGCCACTCTGTCTTAATGCTATGCCCATCATCTTATACCTTCAGATCCTTGTGCCACTCAATCCTTCTGCCATGCACAGATTTTACACCTTTATATTTTAACTTAGTTTTACCTGTATCTTCCTGGCATACTCCAGCTCACTTTGAGGACTTCTTGCCAATCTGGAGTGCTGCTGTGCACCTCTCCCATGCTTTTGAATTCTTTATCTTGATACCTCTCTTTATGATTCTTGATTCCTTTATCTGTACCTTGGGATTTTTTTCTGCTACATTTTCTGCTTCATTCCCCCTTTGTGTTGTCTTAGGGTCCTGATGCCACTTTGTCAGTTTCTAAAGTGCCTTGAGACTCTCCCTTTTGATTATTTCGTCTACCAAGTTTCATTACAATTGATATAAATTTCACTATTCTAGAAACTATTATAGGCTGTAATAATTCTCCCATATGTTTTAAATGAAAACAAATGAAACTAATGAAATGAATATGGTTCCGAATTTTTTTGGTCTACAAATCCCTACCAGCCAGTCCTCAGTAGTGTATGTTGCTTCCCTACATTCAGTCCTCATCCAGCTTGTCTTCAGTCCTTGCCCACTTGTCTTCATTCTTTGTCCAGTTTATCTTCAGTCCTCATCCAGCATGTCTTCATTTGTCGCCCCACTTGTTCCTGCCCTTGCCTGCCTGTCCTGTCTCTCTCCTTTTCCTTTGGATGGATACCTGGTTTTTATCCGGGTCTAGACCCTGGAAATACCTGACTTCTGCCTGCATCTGTCCATCACCTGAACCTCAGATATGCCTGACTGCTGCCTGCCTCTGACCATTGCCTGGATCCCAGGTACGCCCAACCGCTGCCTGCCTATGACGCTAGCTAACTAAAGACCTTCTCTTCTGCCATCAGCAGAGATGTCACCTAAGTCTTGCCAGTCCCGGCACCAAGGGCCTAACCTGAGAGGAATGTGAGCTAATATAGGTGAAGGTCCTGACTGGTCTCTGCTTCAACTGGATCTGCTTGCCAATGGTGAGAACTTGCAGGGCTCCTCACTGAAGGTAGCGTTAATCTTGCCTCTGCCCAGGTGTCCACAGACATAAGAATTCTGTTTGAATACGGAGTTGTAATGTGCTTGTATCTTTTTTCTCCTTTAGTTATATCTTCTACCTTTGTGTTACAATGCATTTTTATGTATGTATTTGTTTAAATGCCAATAAAGATATTTTCATTAAATAAAAGAAAAAAATGTAATCAGTTACAGAAATACATGTCCCATTTCTGTGCTGAAATTTTGTCCATTCCTTGAAATTTTATCTGTTTATACCTCATGGGCAAATGTAATATGCTATAGCTGTTTACCTACCCACATTGCCTTAACTTTGACTCAGCTTACCCCAAAAGCATGTTGAGTGTTTTTCAGTACCGGGTTTCTGTGGCCTAAGCTTTCTTTCCGGCCTCTGGATAAGACAAACCACACTGTACTTCAAAGCAAAAATGAGGAAGCAAACACTACATGACTAGAAACAGTGATTCTGAGTGTGGAGGTGGAAGATGGATTTCAGAGAGAAGAAGCTAACTGATTTTTTTTGCAGAACAGCTGAGGAAAAGGTGAGAACTTTCTTATTTCTTTCAATAGATACCAAAAGCACTAACAGGAGAAGAATAACTGAGGAAAATTGCATTGCCAAAGCTTCCATTACTGATACTAGTTCTGTTTCTGTTCAGATGAGGTGAGAGAAAAAAAAATAGAATGTAGTAAATTTTGTAACTAAGTTTTTTACTGAGTATCTTCATGTGCTGACCTTGTTGCATCTGGACTAAATCTCTGCAAGGTGACCACTACTATTAAAGTATGACAGCAAAGAAAATGAAAATTTCATACAGACTGCAAGGCACCCAGGATTAAAAAGTGCCCATCCTTAGCTTCGGCAATAGGACTAATGATGGTTGTAGAGACAGTACAGATTCTTCAGATAAAGATAACATTCCTGGTACAGTTATAGGCCATGGCGGACTTATTTATTTATTTTTAATTTTTATATACCGGAATTCCTGTATACAATACAAATCAATCCGGTTTACAATAAACAATAAGTTACCCTGGTTGGGGCGGTCCAACCTGGGCTTATTACAAGGAACATTGAGAAGTAAATATAATATTTAACCTGGGCTTATTACAATGAACATTGATAAGTAACCATAATATTTAACATTTGTCATAATTTGTGTTTTGCAACAGTACATGAGTACATGAGTACATGACTTGTTCATGGACTCACTATAGCACTTCATAGACCACAGCATTTACCTGCTAGCTGCTATATCCATCTATCTGCAGCAATGCTGGACTGTTTGTCAGCCAGAGAAGTCTCAAGACTAAATCCTTACTATCTCCTAATCCTGGCTGTGTCTATTTCCTACCCGACCAGGATCAGAGCTAGTGCTAACTCGTAGTGACATCAAATTGACCAGCAAGAGGTGCTCCGAGCGCAAGTTATGCAGAAAAACACAGTTCTAATGCAGGTAGCACAGGCTGTGCAGACTGCTATGACCAGGCAACCTCCCTTGTCTCCGATAATACTTAAGATAGCCCTGGAGAAGATCCTAATTGCTTTTTGAAGACTTTTTAATGAACAGCTCAACTGGCAGGGTAGTCAAAAAATAGATGGACTACGTATCTGGGAAACGTACTTAAATAGCTGACCCTAAATTGTGGAATACCATCCTTGATGCTTTACGGATGGCTAAAGATTTAAAAACCTTCAAAAAGGATTAGAAACCCTGGCTCTTTAAATTAGCCTTTCAAACAGATAATGCTTCTTCATGAGGTTTAGTTAACTTCTGGCATGTTCTTTATTAGAATTTTTTTTATACTAAAACAGCACATTTAGTATAAATATTGCAAATATTTAATGATTTTATGATGTATAATTGTTAGTTTTGTACCGTAGTATGCTGTGCATACTGTGAATGTTTTAAATTTTTGTAAATTGCCCAAATCTAAATTTAGGAAGGACGGTATATAAATACCTGTAAATAAATAGTCAAGCTGCCTTTCTAATTGCCACATAAGCAGAAATCAGAACAGCCATCCTAAAGAAAGCAGGACTTACCCTGGAAGTCTATTGACAGCAATTTCAGCGAGGAGTGCTTCAGCCTGGAGAAAACTCATGGAACCTTTAACACAGACTTGGAAGTGGCTGCACCAGGAAGGGAAGACTGGGGTGGAGGTAACCAAAGCAGTTTTTCTGAAACAGTTCCTAGATGGCCTATTCAGCAGTGGGTGTGTCAATATCTGAAACTTACTCTAGAAATCACGTTAGAAGTTGTGGCGACCTATTACCAGGCCCATATTTTGCCTGAATCATCGTGATCCCAGGAGAAGCCACTTGACTTAGGTAGAGGATGTCAGAGCCCTAAAGGCCGGAGGCCCCAACAACCAGTCATAATTTTTATCTCAACCGCAAACTCAACCAGAACACCATGTTTCAGCTGCAGAGAAAGAGATAATTTTGCCAGACACTGTCCATACAGGGAAAATGAACCAATGACATTAACTTCATAGCCCCACATTATTGTAATTTTGTGGATGTACCCAGCCAGGATGTATCGACATTTGCGATTCCTGTGGAGTTAGAGAGCTCTGCAACTCAGGCATTAGTGGACTCTGGGAGTGTGCAAACATTCATTTGAAGAGAGTTAGTGAAGTAAATCCAGACTGGCTACAGAAAAACTGTGACCCTGGCATGCATGTACAGAGATCAACGGCAGTATTCCTCAAGCCAAGTACAGATGAAGATCCCGGCCAGTCAAGACTGAATAGATATGCGAGTTCTTCCTTGGCTTCCCTACCTGATAGTGATAAGACAGGGCCTGTCTGAATTTCAAAATTCTGTGGAAACAGCTAATTTGGGTTCACCCAAATCCAACAATGAAGAACTGACTTTTCCAAAGCACTTCCCCTTAGAAGATCCAGACCTATCTCATAAAGACTCTAAGATGTCTAAATCCCGTAGACAACACTGACTGAAAAAAATACAGATATGCTGCTAACTCAGGGGCAACCAGGGAGGAAGGGCCAGAGTCAGGGGAAGGGCAGCAGCTTACCCAGAAGAGTATACTTAATCCCTTTGAATGGGAATAGGGGGAAGACCCGGGGAATTTCAGATGGGCCAAGAGGGAGGATGAGTCATTTAAGTCTGCACGGGAACATATACAGAGGGAGGATGGAAAGCTAGATCCTGTAGTGAAAGATAAGGACCCTACCCCTCCTTATTTTATCATAACAGAGGACTTACTTTATGGAGTCCCAAAGGAAAGTTTGGAGTGGGAATTAGAACATAAGAACATAAGAAATTGCCATGCTGGGTCAGACCAAGGGTCCATCAAGCCCAGCATCCTGTTTCCGACAGAGACCAAACCAGGTCACAAGAACCTGGCAAGTAGCCAAACATCGAGAAGATCCCATGCTACTGATGCAATTAATAGCAGTGGCTATTAGTTAAGTAAACTTGATTAATAGCAGTTAAGGGACTTCTCCTGCAAGAATTTATCCAAACCTTTTTTTTAACCCAGCTACACTAACTGCGTCCTCTGGCAACAAATTCCAGAGCTTAATTGTGCGTTGAGTGAAAAAGAATTTTCTCCGATTAGTCTTAAATGTGCTATTTGCTAATTTCATGGAATGCCCCCTAGTCCTATTATCTGAAAGTGTAAATAATCATAGAAACATAGAAATGACGGCAGAAGAAGACCAATCGGCCCATCCAGTCTGCCCAGCAAGCCTCACACTTCTTTTTTACTCATACTTATCTGTTTCTCTTGGCTCCTAGTAACCTTTGGTTCTATTTCTCTTTCACCCCCACCATTAATGCAGAGAGCAGTGATGGAGCTGCATCCAAGTGAAATATCAAGCTTGATTAGTTAGGGGTAGTAACCGCCGGAATAAGCAAGCTACACACATACTTATTTATTTACCCAGACTATGTTATTCAGCCCTTATTGGTTGTTTTTCTTCTCCCCTGCCGTTGTAGCAGAGAGCTATGCTGGATAAACGTGAACTATTAGTTTTACTTCTCCCCTGCCGTTGAAGCAGAGAGCTATGCTGGATATGCGTGAACTATTAGTTTTACTTCTCCCCTGCCGTTGAAGCAGAGAGCTATGTTGGATATGCGTGAAGTATTAGTTTTTCTTCTCCCCTGCTGTTGAAGCAGATTCACAGCTACTCGATCAAGACCTCTCATGATCTTAAAGACCTCTATCATATCCCCCCCTCAGCCATCTCTTTTCCAAGCTGAACAGCCCTAACTTCTTCAGCCTTTCCTCATAGGGGAGCTGTTCCATTCCCTTTATCATTTTGGTTGCCCTTCTCCGTACTTTCTCCATCGCAACTATATCTTTTTTGAGATGCAGCGATCAAAATTGTACACAGTATTCAAGGTGTGGTCTCACCGTGGAGCAAAACAGGGGCATTATGACATTTTCCATTTTATTAATCATTCCCTTCCTAATAATTGATAGAACAACTCCTAGTTCCCAAACCATATTGCCAGAAGGTCATGCCATTTAGTGCACAGCCACTTTTTAGGGGGTCACTTTAAGAAGGAAAAGACCAAGAGAAAATATTGGCACAGTTCTTTTGGCCTGGGATACACAAGTAGGTCCAGTTATATTGTCAAACCTGTCCTATATGCCAACTCACTAAACCTGCAGGTGTATGGGCGGCACCTCTCATACCAATGCCTATTATAGAAACCCCTTTTGAGAGAGTGGGCATGGACCTAGTGAGGCCTCTAGATAGATCTGTCTGGGGAAATAAGTACAAGTACATTTTAATCATCCTTGACTATGCCATGAGATATTTAAAGATAGTACTGCCATGGAATAAAAAGACCCAGATGGTGGTGACCACTTTAATGGAGGTTATTTGCCGACTTGGACTACCCAAAGAACTCTTGACTGATCAAGAACTCCCATTTATTTCCAAAGTAACAAAACAACTTTACAACTTGTTCAACGTAAAAAAAACTCTGCATACCTCAATGTATCATCTGCAATGGCCTTGAGCGCACTTTAATAAAATGCTCAATCAAATGTTGAGAAAATTTATGGATGAAGAAGGCAAGAATTGGGACTCATTGCTACCCTACATTTCTGATTGCATGCCAAGAAGTACCCCAGAGCTTGATGGAATTTTCCCCTTTTGAATTATTGTATGAGAATAGACCAAGAGGAATCTTGGACATAACTCGGAAAACTTGGGAAGATAAGCCTAATCCCAGTCAAAACTTATTTAGCTACATTATCAGGAAAAAAGGCAGGGGAGGCTACCTACCTATGTCTAGAGAAGACTCAGGCTACCCAAGTCCAAGCGTACAATTTCTCCACTGTTCTGCTAGAGTTCCAGGCCAGACACCACATCCTGGTTCTCCTCCCATCTTCAGAAAACAAATTATTATCCTGCTGGTAGGGCCCATACCAAGTCTTAGAGAAGACAGGCCCAGTTAGCTACAAAATAGTCCAGCTGCGTAAACGAAAGAAAACTCAGATCTACCATGTAAATCTTCTGAAGAAGTGGGTTGCCCTGGACTGCAGACAGGTACAGGAGAAAGACATTGGGCCAGAGATTCCCCCTGAAGTGTATCAAACCCAGATTCCTTTTGGAGAGGAACTCTCCACTCCTCAGGAAGCTAACTTAAAGCAGCTTGTGAAGCGATACAAGGACAACCTCTCCAACTTACTGAGTTTTATGTGGTAGTGACTGTATCAGATTCCCAAGGCAAGGAACTGGGTCATTGAAGCCAAAGTGAAGGAGATACTCAGGCTTGGAGTTATAGAGGACTCTAAAAGTGACTGGTCCTTTCTCATCCCACTGTTGCTGAAGCCAGATGGTAGCAACCGGTTTTGAATTGACTTTAAAAGGTCAATGAGGTCTCAAAGCTTGATGCATACCCGATGCCCCAAGTGGATGAGCTGATTAAGTGTCTGGAGTTGGCCAAGTTCATTTCCACCTTTGACCTCATGAAAGAGTGTTGGCCTGAGCTTCTCATACCAGCAGCAAAGGAGAAGGCTGCGTTCTCTATGCCAGATGGAATCTTCCAGTTCACCATACTCCTTTTGGACTCCATGGGGCCCCTGCAATGTTTTAGTGCTTGGTTGAATATCTGCTGCACCCACAAACTTATGCAGCTGCCTACTTGGATGACATTGTAGTGTACAGCCCAGACTGGAAGATGTATCTATGACAACTTAACAAGTCTGAGGAAAACAGGACAGATAGCCAACCTCAAGAAGTACTTTCTGGGAGAGCAAGAAGTCCAGTATCTCGGCAATACCCTGGGAACGAGAAGCTCCACCTACAGACCCAAAAGGTTGAGGTGATCACCCGAGTGCCAGTCCCAAAAACAAAAGTGAAAGTGAAAGCTTTTCTAGGCCTCACAGGGTATTATAGAAGATTCATACCCAATTACTTAGAGAAGGAAAAACCTCTCACATGGTGTTGAAGAAAGTCTTGGAGAAGGTCCAATGGACAGCAGAGAAGGCTTTCTGGGCTCTGAAATGTGTGTTATGCTCCAAACTTGTCCTGATAAGTCCTGACAAGTTCTGATTTCATCAGACATTCCACAGTGCAAACCAATGCCTCAGAGGTAGGCTTGGGGGCAATCTTAGTCCAAGAAAAGGATGGCCAAGAATACTGTGTGGTTAATTAGCTGGAAGCTGATGCCATGGAAGATGCGCTACTCAACTGTTAACAAGGGCCTTAAATGGGCCTTAGAAGCCTTTCAATACTACTTGCTAGCATGGCAGTCATGCTCATGATGGATCAGCAACTGCTCCTATGGATAAATATGAATGAGGAGACCAATATGAGGGTAATAAGGTGGTTCCTAGCCCTACAACCCTTCAGCTATAAGATACGACATATGGCAGGAAAGGAAAACACCAATGTGGATTTTCTTTCTGGAAAGATATTCCTAGTGCAGGCAGGCACTCACCCTGGTAAGGTTGAGCTAAGAGGGAGGGAATGTGAGGGAATGTATAGGAATCTCCCTCAGAACATCTTAAGTGACCGTTCACAGCTATCTGGCCTGGTCCTCCCACAGTATAAGTAGTCAGGGCCCAGAAGGGTTAGCAAGGCCTCAGGGAGCTGGGAGGAAGCTGGCATACAGAGAATATATGTTTGATACTTTTGGAGCTGCATTTAAGGATTGTTGAGATAAGCATCTTTGTACTATATTCTTTTTTTGTTCTGTAAATAAAACTTTGTGTGTGAAACAGCCAGTCTGCCTGCTTCCATCCTCCTGGCTATTTCCCAAGCCAAGGCCACTCCCAGCTACCACAGCTCCCTTATCAAAATATACAAGCCAGAGAGAACTTTAATGTCCTCTGAGACATGCCTACTCGTCCCTTCTGTTCATGCTGTACGCCTTTCCAAGTCTTGCAAGAGAATATTTTCTGTCGCTGGTCCAGCATCATAAAACATCTTATCCTGAGTTTCTCAGGAAAAAATCATGTCTAAAAATATTTAAGAAACATCTGAAGATCTACTTACTTAAAGAAGTCTTTGATGAGCCAGAGGTGATGTCTGTGTGCCTGCAGTCATCTTATTATATTGACTGTTCAGGCTGATCATTAATGAAGTCAGACTTCTGAGTACGAACATATAGAGGTCAATATTCAAAACTAAGCATTTAAATGGCTAACGTAGAGTTAGATGGTTCTCTTTGATAACATGAAGTTAGATAGATAACATATGTTAGATGGATAACTTGCCATTTAGATGGATAACTTGTGAGTTATCCATCTAAAAGGCTTTGAATATTGACCTCATAGCTTCTACAGTACATTTCCCATGGTTGCATGCAGTTTGTTCAGTGATTGAACAGATAATCATGTTTGTTTGTGGATTTTATGTCCATGTAGATAATTATGTTTGTTTATGAATTTTGCTATGTATGTTTTTTAGGTGGTTTATGTGGCATAGAAGAATTTTTAAATAAATAAAATAAATAAGAGGAAGGGATACAGTTACCTGGACTCCCAAAGAGAAGGAGATAATGTACTGCTATTTTTATGCCTTAACCCTTATATTTAAATCATGAAGTTTCAGAAAGAGAACACACCAAAAATTGGAAGAACGAGAAACAGTTTCCCAAAAAAGCTGTTACAAGCAACTGATCCAAATTGAGATCTTTAACAAGGAAAAGAAGTATATAAGTGTATCTTTTTAGAGAAATTAAGAGCTGCTGCAGATAGAGACATACACAGGCTGAAAGAAGAAATCAGGAGCAAAGTGCTAGAGGTGCAGGAGCATCCAAGAAATATCAGGAGAAAGAAGCAGGAACTGCCAGAGCAGTAAGTTAGATATAGATACTAGTGAATGAGGGTGGTGCCACACAGGAGGATGAGTGTAATGTAAGAAGGAGTACCGGCAGGAAGTTACAGGAGCAATAAAGGAGCATCAGAAGAAAGGCACAGGGGGGACTTTTTTTTTTTTTTCCTTTTTGGTGAAAGAAACAGCAGAGAGACTGAGAGACTGTGTTGGTGCCCATCCCTGCGAGGCTAGAACCCTGGAGGTTAAATCCTTCTCCCTGCTGAAATGAACTCTGGGATAAATGGACTGTTTTGATGTGAGAAAAGATTAAGAAAGAGGAGCTGTGGACAATAGTGTGCCCTTGCATTCCAGTCATCCACCAAAATTGCAGGAGAAAGGATGAGGGTCCACAGAGGCAGAGGACAGACTTTCCTCCACCTGTGCAGCTGTCCTGTATCCCCTGGTCATGGGCAGGGGGAGGTGAAATTAAAAAAAAAAAAAGGGGCATTTTTCTGTTTTAATTAAAATAAAGTTGTTTCTTTAGGTGAATTTATACTCATTATATCTGGTGGTTTGCCCTTGAGTAAACAGCGTTTTGGTCCAATAAATGTTTCCTTCTCAAAACTTCCAATGATATTATAGTCACTTGTGCCCTGTTGTCCAGTTTAAGTTGGTTTTTTTTTATCATTACTTAATTAATTTTTCCGTGGCTGTTTTTTCTGCTACTCCTTTGTGCATCCAGCTCAATTGGAACCAGGGCTGAGATCTGGCACCATGAACCTTCATTCATAACTACCTGGGGATTTTCCCCTATTTTCTGTCCCCTCCCAGGTATTGCAGTAAGGGTCTTGTGCCCGGGGCCATGCACCAGGGCGCCTTCTCAAACCCTGCAATGCTGGGGCCTGAATCCAGCCACTGAGTGTCACCCTTAAGCAATGACCAAGACTCCCTGAACCCCCCCCCCGCCAAGGGAAGCTGTGTGCACTGCTCCCACAGCATTCAGAGTCCCAGCCCGCCCAGGAAGAAGAAGAAGAAGAAGAAGATCTGGCCTGGGAATCGAATGGTGGGCCTTCCTCGTGGCAGTGCACGGCGCTTATCATCTGAGCCAGCAGGCCAGCTTTACTTTGCCGGACTTTTCTCCTCTTCTTTCTGTGAAGACTTACTTGATCTCGTTAAACACCTATTGCAGTGTTTTTGTAGTCACATTGTTCAGATTTGCTGACTGCTGTTTCAAACAGCTCTCCTGCTGTATTGCCTTCGCTTTCAGTGACTGCACTTGCTATTTTTGTCCCGCATTCAAAAGTAAAGTGATTCCTTTTGACACATTTATTGTAGAGTTTTCCTGTAGCTGTGTAGGCATTGATGTTGACTGCCCTCCCACGTCTTTGCATAACTTCGGCGGGCTTCTCATATTGCAGACAGATTTCGTATATTTCCTTGCTCTGGGTCTTTGTGACCAGAATCTGGCTGGATGTGTTTGAGTCACCTCCTGGATACGGTTACCAAGACCAATTGTCTTTAGCTGAGCTCTGGCTACTTCCTGCATTCTTGAGATTTCATATGCCTCAATTACATTCAAGCCAGCACCATGATTTATGAGCTTTTCTCTTATATCTGTTTGTTCCAAAAACTATTCTGTCTCTGATCATTTCATCTCTTTTTTTTTTTTTTGAGTTATTTGTTAACAATCTAATCTTTGTGTCAAACTTCTGTATAGATTTAACAGTACCTTGTACTTTGTAGTAGAACATCATTTCATTTCCATCTCTCTTGGTGTGAAGGGACTGCTAAATATTAGTGCAGCTCTCTGTTTCCTCTTTCAATGAAGATCTGTGCTGTCCCAGTTTATGCTGGACACAAGCATACCGCAACTGATAAAAGAAGCAGAAATGGAACCCAAATGGTCGTACCCACAAAAGAGTGACAGCACTCTGTCTATATTTAGCAGCCTAAAAACTGAAGAAAAAAAAATACCATCTAATGAGCAATTTAAGAAAGCTTTTCAAGATTACAGGGAATCATACCAGAGCTGGCTATAGCACTGAGCAGGAGCACTGGATAAACGTAACCATCTGTCCCTTGATTTTCAATCCACATATTTGAAAAAGCTGAAAACAGTTCAACGTAAGTAAGCAAGACTGGAAAGGTGTACTCCATGGAGTCCACAGAATTTCCAAAGGCGTTCTTTACCTGAGGGAGGTGTTTTCTTTGGAAACAAAATATGAAATTTCAGTGAAATTTCCTTCATTTCCCTTCATTTTTAAAATGAAATGAAAGAAAAATTAATGTTTCTTTCATTTCAAAGTACTGCCCCCGATTGGCCCATGCCATAAACTTAAAAAAAAAAGACCCCTGAGGCCCACTGCCACCTCCTCTTAGCCTTTTGTTGGATGGGATCAGGGAGCAGTGTGATCCCCAGTCACTCCTGATCCATGGGGACCATATTCCAACATTTTTTTCAGAAGCGCTTTCACAGGTCTGTTCTCACCACAATTTGCTCTTCTTCAATTTCTGGTTTGTAGTAGTAGTGGTGGGGGGGGGGGGGGGGGGGGGAGGTTAGTGATGTTTATATGATAAGAACATAAGAAAATGCCATACTGGGTCAGAACAAGGGTCCATCAAGCCCAGCATCCTGTTTCCAACAGAGGCCAAACCAGGCCACAAGAACCTGGCAAGTACCCAAAAACTAAGTCTATTCCATGTTACCATTGCTAATGGCAGTGGTTATTCTCTAAGGGGCGGATTTTCAAAGGCCAGCACGCGTAAATCCGGAAGGATTTACGCGCGCAGGGCCCTCGCGCGCCTATTTTGCATAGGCCGCCGGCGCGCGTAAAGCCCTGGGGCACGCGTAAGTCCCGGGCTTTTGTAAGGGGGCGTGTCGGGGCGTGTCTGGGGCGGGGCCTACCGATGCGGCGTTTCGGGGGCGGGCCGTGGCGTTTCGGGGGCAGGCCCGGGGGCGTGGTGCCGGCCCGGGGGCGTGGTCGAGGCCTCCGGACCAGCCCCTGGGACCGGAGGACAGAGCGGGGCTGCCAGCCGACGCGCGCAAAGTTACACCTGCTTCCAGTTAGATAGGGCCGGGGGGGTGGGTTAGGCAGGGGAAGGGAGGGGAAGGTGCGGGGAGGGTGAAGGAAAGTTCCCTCCGAGGCCGCTCCGAAATCGGAGCGGCCTCGGAGGGAACGGAGGCAGGCTGCGCGGCTCGGCGCGCGCAGGCTGCCGATTTTGCGCAGCCTTGCGCGCGCCGACCCCAGATTTTATAAGATACGTGCGGCTACGCGCGTATCTTATAAAATCAGGCATACTTTTGTTCGCGCCTGCTCACGCAACTTTTTAAAATCTGCCCCTTAGTGAACTTAATAGCAGGTAATGGACTTCTCCTCCAAGAACTCATCCAATCCTTTTTTAAACACAGCTACACTAACTTCACTAACCACATCCTCTGGCAACAAATTCCAGAGTTTAATTGTGCGTTGAGTGAAAAAGAACTTTCTCTGATTAGTTTTAAATGTGCCCCATGCTAACTTCATGGAGTGTCCCCTAGTCTTTCTACTATCCAAAAGAGTAAATAACCGATTCACATCTACCCGTTCTAGACCTCTCATGATTTTAAAAACCTGATATGCCTTGTCTACTCCTGCTCCAACACAGCCACCTCGATGAATCTCTCCACCAGCAGAGGCTCCCCCCCCACACACATCTATTTTCTGTTTGGTCTTTGGTATTTGTCTGTTTGCTCTTTATTTATTTTATGCTGATTAATTTTCCTGTGTGACATTGTCTTTGGACCAATGGCTGTGTGTCAAATATGATAAACAGATAAATAAATGCTATAAAGAGGGCACTGGCAGGACAGAATTGGCTGGGGATGACTCCTGCTCTGTTTCAATTCTCGGGGGAGTTAAGATGGGGAAGACAAGGGGGTACGATGGAGTGGTAGTTGTGGGGAGATTCAAGCTATTTATTTTTGCGGATTCAGTGGGTGGAGGAGGGGCCAGGGCTTGGAACAATTTCCTTGGATTTTGTTTTGCTTTTTCTTTTCTTTTTTTTATTTTAAAGTGTGTTTTGTTTGTTTCATTTTAAAGAAATAAAGTGAAATGAAATAAACTAAAAACAAAATTAAAAACATTTGAAATGTTGTCAGTACACCCTCTACTTTAACAAAACATCAGTTATTTTTAAAGGTTTAAATGCACTTGCCATGTACTTATTTTGTGTCTCTTATGGAGGCTTTGCTTGGGAGATGTGTGTATGAATTGGTATATGTGTATACATGTGTATCTCTGTGTTTGTGTGATTGATTTGGTGTATGTGTTGGAATGAATATGAGCTATATGTGTGTATGTATTGTCACGATTCCCCTCCGCAGTCCTTATGGAAAGGGTTCTTCCCGCAGCCAGCCTCCTTCAGCTGTCGCCATCTACAGTCTCTGATGAGATCTTGGTAGCCTTTAACTTCCAGACCTTGTTTTCTTTTAAACTTCCTTGAAGGCCTCAGTACTCCAGCTTTACCCCAGAGAAACAGGATGGCTGACTGTCCCCACCTGTTTCCCTGGGTATAAACACAAAAGCGTAGTTCAATGAGATTTCAGGTCAGTCTCTTAACTCAAGTTCTCAATTAGAGTCTCTAGCAAGTTTGAAAAACTCCCTCTTTAAACCACAGTACTTGTCCAGGGTTTTAACAGCTCATATAAACGCTCTGTTTGGGGGAGTCTGCACAACCCTCCCCTCCGGTTGTGCATCAAAACATGGCTATCCCTTACCAAGACAATCTACTACCCTTAGTAACAATGTCATAAAGAAAAAACCTCCTTTTATTTTCTTGTTCTAGTCACTTACTCGGTTTCCATACTGGATAGAGAAGATTCTTCTGTTAGCCACTCCATGTCCATCTCCTCCTCTGACTCAGAAGAGCAGCTCCTTTCATACTCCTTCCCCCACTCGGGCATGCCCTCTTCCTCCACCAGCATTGACTCAGCTGAATCGGATTCATTATTATTTACTTCAGCTGCTGCCTCCACTTCCTTCTGGTTCCTTGCTTCCCTTAACAGCTCAAGGATCCTGGGAGCTGTAGTCTTTATTTTGCACTTGGGCGCCCCCTGTTGTTCAACCCTGGTGTTGCTCTTCTTTTTCGTAGTATAGGTCTGCTTTTTAAGCCTCCGGTCCGGTTGTATTTCATCATACTCATTACATACCCCCCCTTTTCAAAAAACCTGGAACATCCTGAACAGGATGTTCCAGTGTTCTCCTCCAATCTAGAAAAAAAAATCGGATTTATATGTTCCCTGCCTGCTCTGTGGTGGACTTCAAATTTGTACGCCTGCAGTGCTAGGTACCAACGAGTCAATCTTGCATTGGAGTCTTTCATTATATTTAACCATTTTAGGGTTGCATGGTCCGTAACCAGGACAAACTGCCTGCAACAAAGGTAATACTTCAAGGCTTTGACAGCCCATTTAACTGCTAAGCCCTCCTTTTCTATCATTGCGTATTTCTCTTCATGTGGGTGTAACTTGCGGCTCAAATACAAAACTGGGTGTTCCTCCCCTTGATCAATCTGTGATAATACGGCTCCTAACCCCACCCAGTTGCATCCGTTTGTAACACAAATGGTAAGGAGAGGTCTACTGCTTTCAATAGAGGTTCTTGGCATAGAGCCTGCCTGAGGTTTTCAAACCCCTGGACTGCCCTCCTCTCCCATTTCAACTTGTTAGGTACCCCTTTTTGTAACATGTAATTTAGGGGACTGGCCAAATCCGCAAAGTGGGGGATAAACCGTCTGTAATATCCTACTAAGCCCAAAAAGGCCCTCAGCTGTTTCTGTGTATGTGGCTGAGAATAATTTTGAATACTTTTAACCTTATCCACCAGGGGTCGTACTACTCCTTTCCCCACTATATGTCCAAGGTATTTGACCTCCCTTTGGGCCACCTTGCATTTGGCTGGGTTGGCTGTTAAGCCTGCCTCTCTCAAGGATTGTAGTACTGCTCTGACCTGCCTCAGATGGGCCCCCCCAGTCCTTTAAGTAAATAACCACATCATCCATATAGGCTGCACCATAGCCTAAGTGCAGGCGTAGCACTATATTTAAGAGGTGCTGACAACTAGCAGCAGCCCCTTGTAGGCCGAAGGGCATTCGTATAAAGTGATATAACCCACCTGGCGTAGCAAATGCTGTTTTTTCCCTTGAGCTCCTCTCTAGGGGAATTTGCCAGTACTCCTTAGTTAAATCTAAAGTAGTGAGATATTGTGCTGTGCCTAGCCTCTCCACGAGCTCATCCACCCTGGGCATCGGGTAGGCATCAAAAACAGAAATCACATTAACCATTTGAAAATCGATACAAAAAAGCATGCTGCCATCTGATTTTGGGACCAGTACAATGGGGCTGCACCAAGCATTATTAGACTCTTCAATCACTCCCAATTGCAGCATCTCCTTCACCTGACGGTTCACCTCCCTTTGCATGGCTTCTGGTAAACGATATGGTCGTCTCCTAACCACCTTTCTTGGAGGGGTTACTATGCTGTGTGTCACTAACTTTGTTTGCCCAGGCCTCGGGGAAAACACATCTCCTGCCTGTTCCACTAACTCCTCAATCTGATGTTTTTGTGTATATGTTAACTCTTTCCCTATTAAGACTCCTACACCTTGTTCCATTTCTCTTATTTGAGGACCTAAATCTACGTCATCTTCCCTCCCAATGTCAACTGCCATCCCTTGCCTTTCAACCCAAGGCTTAAGGAGATTTACATGGTAGACCTGTGGCCACTTGGAGTCTACTTTTACCTCATAATTTAATGGCACTAACCATCTCACTTTCTTTCCTGGGCCCTTCCATTTTGCGACTAAGCGGTTGGGTGATGTGGGTACTAGGATCAGAACTAATTCTCCTTCCTGAAATTCCCTATCTCAAGCATCTTTGTCATAATAAGTTCTTTGTTTGTTCTGAGCCTGTTTTAGATTTTCTCTTGCCATACTCAATGCTATTTCTGCATGTTGCCGCAAATCCTATACATGACTCACTACATCTTGCTGGGGTGCCTCTACTCCACTCCATCGTTCAAAGAGAACATCTAATAAACCCCTGGGTTGTCGTCCAAAAGTTAGCTCAAATGGAGAAAACCCTGTAGATGCCAGTGGTACCTCTCTAGTGGCGAACAACAAAAAGGGAACTAACTGATCCCAATTACTAGAATCTTTTTTTAGGCAATTTCGGAGCATGGCTTTTAGGGTCTGATTGTACCTTTCAACTAATCTGTCCGTCTGCGGGTGATACGCAGCCGTGCATAGGTGTTCAATACCAAATTGCGCCCACATATGGGCCAGTTCCCGAGACATGAAATTGGAGCCTCTATCAGTCAACACTGCTCTCGGGAACCCAAACTGACAGAAATTTTTAATAAGTTCTTGTGCTATAACTTTGGACCCTGCGGACCTTAAAGGAATTGCCCAAAGAAAACGAGTGGCATAGTCTATCACCACTAATATATACTGGTGTCCCCTTTTACTCTTTTCTAAGGGTCCAATGATATCCATAGCCAGCCACCCTATCCATAGGCTCTTGCACCACTGGAAGGTGTACTAGCGGTGCTTTTGGTGGCCCCTGGGGTGACACTAGCTGGTAACTAGAACACGACCTACAAAACCTTTTTACTGCTTCATATATCCCTGGCCAGAAAAAGCTATGTTTTACACGAGCCAGCGTACTGTGTATCCCTGAGTGACCTGCCATTGGATGATCATGCGCTAGGGTCAATACTCCTTTTTGACAATTAGTGGGTACCAATAGCTGTAGGGAAAGCTCTTCGCTAGTCCTCCCTTCCTCAACTCTATATAATAACCCACACTGCACCACAAAGTAAGGATAATTTCCTGCTTCTTTATTAGCCAGGTCTGACCTTTCCATCCTAGCTTTTTCCCAAGCCACTTTTAATGCGGGATCTTTCTGTTGCTCTTCCCTAAATCTAGGAAACTGATCCAAAAGCTTTCCTACTATTGCTTGTGTATTATCCCTCTCTAGGCCTCCCTCTATCAGGTCAATACATCCCCTTTTTTCCCTCTCTCTTTGGGCTCTTGGCTTATGACTCTTCCAGGGGGCGCTATTACCTCTTCCTCCTCAAAAGGGAAAACCTCCTCTAGGGTAGGTTCCTTATTACATTTGGCTTGCTCCTGAGCCCGGGTGGTCACAAATGTTTGTCTATTCTGTAATACCCCCTTAAGGTGTTCCCACTCGCGCCTTAAAATAAGCGGCACTGGCAACCCTTTTACTAGGGCTACTTCTACTGGATCCTTGTATTCACCCCATTGTACTAACACTTCCTGTACAGTGTGCTGAACCGCATGACCATGCACACATTGAACTGTGACCGTCTCTCCTAACCCTATCTGGGTATCTAAGCCTATGTCTTGGGCTGTCTGGAGGGAGATCAAGGACTGATTGGTTCCTGTGTCCAGTAAAGCCTGCACAGGATGCCCATTGACTTGTACCAACTGGAAATAGGGATTGTATAAAGGGGGTCAACTCTCCTTCATCTTGCTGTGGAGGTTGGGTGTATGCGGTAGTGTATTGGGGACACTCCCTACGAAAGTGCCCTGCCTCTCCACAGTGGTAGCATTTCGCTTGTCCTGGCATTCTACCCAATATTTGGCCCATTCCCTTCTCACTATGGGAGGGACCATCTCTGTTTGGGGGAGTCTGCACAACCCTCCCCTACTCCCCTCGGGTTGTGCATCAAAACATGGCTATCCCTTACCAAGACAATCTACTACCCTTAGTAACAATGTCATAAAGAAAAAAACCTCTTTTTATTTTCTTGTTCTAGTCACTTACTCGGTTTCCATACTGGATAGAGACAATTCTTTTGTTAGCCATTCCATGTCCATCTCCTCCTCTGACTCAGAAGAGCAGCTCCTTTCATACTCCTTCCCCCACTCGGGCACACCCTCTTCCTCCACCAGCATTGACTCAGCTGAATCGGATTCATTATCATTTTCCTCCTCTCTAATATTTCCTCCTCTCTAATATCTCTATAAAGTTGATGCCTAGTAATCTATTATAACTAATGTATTTAATGTATTTATCATATGTATTAACGTTAATATATTCTTCTTAATTCTTCCTTTATTTTCCCTCTCCCTCCCCTTCCCTGTTTGCATTCCCTGATCCAATTTTTCCTTGTTATAATCTCCTAATGTCCTTTCTAAGTTGATTATTAATTGTAAAGCACTGCCGCTTTTTTCTATCTTTCCAGCGCTGCTGCTAAAGTTTTGTTGAATGTACACCGACATGATGTTACTAAACGAATGTCGGTATATAAAGAACCTCAAAATAAATGTCTCAAGTCTTACCACTCCTATCCCTCCGACAACACCTGAATACGATGCCTCCGCCAAATGCGAGGAACTAGCCAACTACTTCTTCAACAAAATTGCAACCCTCCTAAAGAGATTCCCCCTCCACTCGAACAGTCCCTCACCCATCCTGCCTGTTCCCCCCACCCCCACCCAACCTTCAATGCCCGCTCTTGACTTTACCTCCACCATAGAAATCCAATCCATCCTCAAAAAGCTCAAACCCTCCTCCCATCCTGAAGACCTTATACCCTCCAAAGCACTACTAGCTATTCCTGATGCAATAGTCAAAGCCATAGCAGATATCATCAACGGCTCTATTGCGCATGGGTCTGTCCCAGATGCACTCAAGCACGCAGTAGTCAGACCCCTCCTCAAGAAACCCTCTCTTGACCCTAAAGATCCCTTTAACTTCCGCCCAATCTCCAACCTCCCCTTCATTGCCAAGCTATTTGAAAGAGTTGTCAACTCTCAACTCATGGAGTATCTCGAAGACCATCTGATCCTCCACCCATCACAATTTGGATTCCGGAAACACTTTAACACTGAATCCTTACTTCTCTCCCTTTCTGACCATCTCCTCTGAGGCATGGGCCAAGGCTGCAGCTACCTCCTTGCCCTCCTCGACATTTCATCAGCCTTCAACACTATTAGCCACCATCATCTACTAACATGTTTGGAAAACACTGGCATCTCAGATCTAGCTCTTGCCTGGTTTAAATCCTTCCTCTCTAACAGAAAGTTCTCCGTTAAAATCGGGAACTCCACATCCACCCCACAGCCCCTCCAGCAGGGAGTCCCCCAAGGCTTTTCACTTTCTTCCACCCTCTTCAACATTTACATCACCCCCCTATGCCATCTCCTCTCTGACCTCAAACTTAAGTTCTACCTTTACGCTGATGATGTTCAGATCATCATCCCCATACAGAACTCTATTTCTGATGCCCTAGAACATTGGGAGAAATGCCTCACAGCCATTAACTCCCTCCTCACTAACCTCCACCTTGCCCTCAATATGATCAAAACTGAACTTCTACTCATCTCCCCTCACTCATCCTCTTCCCCTCTTCTGTCTAATACTACCAAACTCAACCTTCCCTCAGCACAACCCTTTGTGAGAGACCTTGGAGTTCTCTTTGACCATCAATTAAGTATGAAGAACTACGTAAATTCCATACTCAAAGCCTGCTTTTTCAAACTCAATGTGCTTAAAAAACTCAGACCTCTCCTACACACCCAAGATTTCCGTACAGTTATCCAGGCCACTATCACATCCAAACTAGACTATTGCAATGCTTTACTCATAGGGCTCCCCTACTCTACCATTAAACCCCTACAAATGTTACAACATGCGACAGCGAGACTCATTGCAAAGTCCCGTAAATATGATCACATTACTCCTATCCTCAGAGACCTACACTGGCTCTCCATAGCCTCACACATTATCTACAAAACCCTCACCATAATTCACAAAGCAATTCACACCCACAACTCCAACTGGTTAGATTTCCCTTTCACAACTCCCAAGTCCAGCCGACCTACCAGAACGGCCAAAACAGGCACCCTACTTGTGCCCTCCCTTAAAACAGCCCACCTCTCCTCCACATGTGACCGTGCGCTCTCTATCGCAGGTCCAACCCATTGGAACACACTACCGCCTGACCTACGCCTCAAACCATGTATGAACAACTTCAAAAAGAAATTGAAAACATGGTTGTTCAAGCAAGCTTACCCAGAATAAAAGGCTATCACTCTGTTTCCAAAGTAGACCACTTTGCGTCTACTCATTTTTCTTCACATTGAGGAACTATGTTTTGTTATACTCTCTCTCCTCACCTTGAGGAAACACGTTTTGTTACTCTGTCTTTTCTCAGATACCTTTTACCCCTTTCCCAGTTCTGACCTCCCTGTTAAATTGTAATTTCTAAGCTTAACCCGTTTTACTGTAAACCGGCATGATGTCCACAACTAATGCCGGTATATAAAAATGTTTAAATAAATAAAATAAATAAATTTACTTCAGCTGCTGCCTCCACTTCCTTCTGGGTCCTTGCTTCCCTTAACAGCTCAAGGATCCTGGGAGTTGTAGTCTTTATTTTGTACTTGGGCGCCCCCTGTTGTTCAACCCTGGTGTTGCTCTTCTTTTCCGTAGTATAGGTCTGCTTTTTAAGCCTCCGGTCCGGTTGTATTTCATCATACTCATTACAGTATATGCCAGGCACCAGGTAATACATGTATGTTGGGAAGAATGTGGGAAATGCATGTGTGCTGCAGCTGTTGGTGTGTGAGTGTGTGTGTACTCCAACCACCGAAGGAATGTTAAATGTTGGGAAGTGGACCCTTAGACTGAGGCGGGGGTTGAAGCAACCTGCAGGGTAGATCCCTGCAGGTCCCCACCATTGGCAGGTGGACCTAGATGAGGAAGCGGCCTAGTTGGAGCTTCACCTTTACCAGCCCATGTTCCCCTCGGGTTGAGCCTTTGGGTGCTGGGGCCAGCAGTCTTTAGGTGGGACCTCTGCTGGTGGAGAGATCCATCGAGGTAGCTGGGTTGGAATAGGAGTAGACAAGGCATATCAGGTAGTAGGCTTTGGTTGGAGGCAGGCAGATGTCAGGAGGGTCCAAGAGTCATGAAGTGATCAGTGGCAGGCAGTAAATGAGAGTGTCCAGGTCAAATACCGGGTATCTGTCCAAGGGAAGGAGGGACAGATAGGCAGAGCAGGAAGGCAAAGAGCAGAACAGGCAGGCGAGGAACCATAGAAGAACTGAAGATGAAGACAAGAACCACTGAGATTGAAGACGAAGATAAGGACTACTGGAACTGAAAACATGGAGTGCAGGAACTGGACACCGAGAACAAGGAATGCTGAGGCAACTCACAATACAGGAATGTAGGGAGACCTGTTGCCGAGGCAAGGCATGACTGTAGCGTTGCCCTCTTATAGGGCCTAGAGCTGATGTCATCAACAGAAGCTGTGGGGTTTTTCTCACCAAAGTCCTGTTAAATAGTGAGAAGAGGCACACGCATGCACCTATGAAGATGTGTGGCACTCAGTATTGGTGGCGTCCAGTAGCGTGTTCCGAGGGATCTGTGGAGGCATGGCTGGTCGGACCGGCAGCACGCTGCCGCATCAGAGGATAGTGTCAGTGGCATTGGAAGCCAGCGGAGGCCCAGCTGAGAGGTGAGGGTGGCTGTTCACAGGGTTAGCCCGCAGACCGCTGTATATAATTGTAAGTGTGTGCTGGAGTGTGTGTGTGTGTGTGTGTATTTGTGGATTGTGTGTTTATTTCTTTAAATTTTTTTTATATACCGACGTTCATGAAAAGGACATATCGCATCAGTTTACAGAGAACCAAAGTTGGAATTACATCGAACATTTGAACATTTGAACAGAATTATATCAAAGAAATTATATCAGAGAAAACAAACAATGTAATAGAACTGAGCAAGGTAGGAGAGGTGATAAACCAGCATGTGATCAAGGATAACTGAGGGGGGAAACATTCATAGCTGTGGACGGAACGTGTTGTACGACGTATCATGTGTGATCCTCCTATCCATGGGGTTTTGCACATGAAATTATATAGCAGCTGGATTTTATGAGATCGATATTCAGTACTACTAAGCTGGATAAGTAGGGACATATCAGGCTAAGTGGTGACAGTTGAATATCTGATCCTATTCAGTGGCCACTACTTTACCGTATAAGTGGTGGGCGGGATATGGGTGTTCCAGGGAGGATCTACTTATCTGACTAACTAAAGGCCTGATTCACTTAGGGTTTTTTTCCATTCTGAGTCTATGGGAAAATAGCTTAGTGAATCAGGCCCTTAGCTGGATAAGTAGCAATATTGAAACTTATCCAGTTAAGTTAACTGGCTAAATTAGCTCTGCTCAATCTCCATAAATGGATTTATCACACATTGGGCTCCTGCCTCTAAGAAGTTCAGAAGAAGAAAAATGATAAACTCTTTTAAAATGCAATGTAAGTAGGCATCATTAGTGGTCTAGTAAGCTAATTGATTCCACTTTGAATATATGAGGAATGAAGCTCATATAAGAATTAATCTAGCTGCCAGTGATATAATGGCTCAAAACTGGCCTTTCCTCTAATAAAATCAATATTTTTTCCAAATAACTTACTAACAGGCCGATACAGTAAAAATCGCGGGAAAGCGGGCGAGCGCCTGCTCTCCCAGCGCGCGCACAGGCCACTCTCCTGTGCACATGAATCAGAAAAAAAAATGATTCAAATGAGGGCCAGCGGTAAAAAGAGGCGCTAGGGACACTAGCGCGATCCTAGTGCCTATTTTTGGACAGAAGCGGCAGCTGTCAGCGAGTTTGACAGCCGACGCTCAATTTTGCCGGTGTCGGTTCTCAAACCCGCTGACAGCCACGGGTTCGGAAACTGGACGCTGGCAAAATTGAGCATCCGATTTTTAACCCGTGTGCCGCGGGCCGATTTTACTTTTTTTTTTTTTGATTATTTTTAACTTTTGGGACCTCCAACTTAATATCGCCATGATATTAAGTCGGAGGGTGTACAGAAAAGCAGTTTTTACTGCTTTTCTGTACACTTTCCTAGTGCCGAGAGAAATTAACGCCTACCTTTGGGTAGGCACTAATTTCTGAAAGTAAAATGTGCGGCTTGGCTGCACATTTTACTTTCTGTATCGCGCGGGAATAACTAATAGGGCCATCAACATGCATTTGCATGTTGCGGGCGCTATTAGTTTCGGGGGGGTTGGACGCACATTTTCGACGCGCTATTACCCCTGACTGAATAAGGGGTAAAGCTAGCATGTCGAAAACGCGCGTCCAAAAACACTGTACTGTATCGGCCTGTAAATACATTTTCATTGAGCCTCTTTAGCTTTAGAAAACAGCAGATTGCATTTCCATGCCCTCATGTGTATGTAACTCCCTTACGAAGTACATAAAATAAATGGAATGCCTGATTCTTGTTTAAAAGTTAAGCACCAGTCTCTTGTGAGTTCAAAAGTAAAAATGGTTGAGCAGATGGTGAACTAGACCGGGTTTAGGTGTGATGGAGGTATTTACCATGTAGGACAGGTGAAACTCCACCAAAAATCTCTTCCCCCTCTGTAAACTCTCTGACTGATCCCTAAACTTTTCCATGTACTGACAAATGCCTTTTTGAACCTATATCTTCGGATTAAAGCAGTCTCACACAAGGTTATCTTTAAACAAATCTTTATTTTACAAAAATCCAGGGTTACCAGCAGTCAGTCAAAATGTGTTTAAAAAATATCACTGATTTATCAAGGTACACAGGCTTCTTACAGCATTAGTAGCAGCATCAACAACACAACAACAAAACACTCTTCCTCCAACAATCTCATTTCAATAGGCAAACAGCTCAAAAAATTATGTCTCTTCTTCCTCAATTCAGAACAAAATTCGGTACTCACAGCTATTCACAGAACTCTTCTCGGTAGTGGCCATATAAGCACAGTCCCTTTTTCTTTTCATAAAGCTTTTCCCACCTGGTGTTGATGGTCAAGTACTCTACTGGGCTGTCATCTGTACACCTCCCAAATGCATCAGCAGGTGATCCCGGCGTTCCCTGCCTCGGCTTTACCAAATTGTTAAACTCGATGATCCCGCCACAGTTGTGAAGTCTCCAATCTCTTGTCCTCCTTCTCTGGGACACCAGATTCCTTGGAATTCCCCATGAGGGGGAAACCCTCTTCAGTCCCTTGGGCTGTGCCCTTTGGGGGGGGGGGGGGGAAACCTCATCAAAGCCCCTCACCAGGAGAGGCACTCTTGGCTCCATCTGCCACCTGGTGGCTCCAGCTGAATCTCCCTGCCTAAAGCTTGAAAATCAGTTTATACAGAACTAAACACATTCCCTCTAGAGGAATCTTATCCCATCTTTCTTTAAAAGGGGACACACTGAATAAAACCACCAAATACTTGCTGTATTACTCACCCCAAAGAAACTCTCCAACTTCTTGTAATAAATGCTGTCACCATAAAATTCACCATAACTCACAATAGAAGTTAAGGGACTTCCTTCCTGGAATTTTTGCAAAGGTCAACCTGCTAGTAATACAGGTACAAAAATGGGGCCCCATCATATGTATGAGCTACAACTTTTAACAAACACTATTCAGTCCCATGATGAAAAACATTTCTTTTTCTCCTTAAGTCACATTTTGTTGCGATGCTGCTTGTGCTTATGCCCATAAGCAGCCTGTTAACTTGCAGTGGCGGCCAGAAGGCTGCCACTGCCGCTGCTGCCTGCCATCCCCTCATGGCCTAGAGGCCGCCGTCGTTCTTCCTCCATGGCCTGGAGGTCGCTGCCATCACTGCTGCCGCTGCCATTCGCAGCAGGCAAGCCGCCGCCGATCACCTTCCTCCATGCGGCTTGGAGGCCACCGCTGTCTCTCTGTGGACTGGAGGCCACCGCCGTCCTTCCTCTGCGGCCCTGAGGCCTCCGCCGACCGGGTCCTCTTCCGTAGCCCAGAGGCCGCTGCGGAGCTCCTCTTCTTGTGGCGGGGAGCCGCCGTCAATCTTCTTTCTTTGCGGCAGGGAGTCGCCTGACGTCGGGTCCTACTTTGCGGCATGGACACACCTCTCTTCATCATTTAAAAGGCCCACATTGGACAGTCTTCCGCGGATCCATCTGATGATGTTTCCAAGGCATCTCCTCTTCAGCCCTTTAAGAAGGACCTCTCGTCAGTTTGTCTTCACCTTTGCAAGGAGCTAGCCTGCTCCTGGATTCTCTGCTGTTCTATCTCTTCATTCCAGGAGGCTCCAAAGTCCATCTCTGCTTCTTCAAGGCACTCTGTTCTTCATGGGAATTCCCTTGTCTTCAATTGTGGTTCCAGATCTTGGTCTCCATCTTCGTTTGCACTTCCTGGTCTCTCGTCCTCGTTCGTCCTATCTTCAGATGTTCCTGTCTTCAGATGTTCCAGTCTCTGGATATCCCTAGTCCTGATGTTCCCAGTCCAGAAGGATCTGATGTTCCATGCTCCATGTTTCAGACATCCCTGATGTCCTTGTCGCCAGAGGCCCCTGATGTCCAGATGCCCTGATGTCCTGGTGTCCTGAGGTTCCGGTGTCCTGATGTACCTGATGTCCTATGTTCCAGTCCTGATCCTGATGTCCTCTTCGCCAGCTCTTCATCCTGCTTCCAGGTTACTTTCATCCATCCTTCTTGACATGCCTCTGTCATGGTCCGTAACCAGCTCATGGGGGGCTATGTAAGGCACTTTGTGGCACAAGGTCTACTTTCATGTCTATAGCACAAGCCTTCATAAGATCCTTGCTTTTAATGTTCCTGAATCCGAGTTCCCAGTTACAAGTTCCGAGTGTTACAGTTTTGGCTGCAGTGCAACAGCCTCACCACCAGGGGTCCCTCTAGTGCTGACTCTCCTGACAGGCCCAGTCCATCTCCTCTGTCCACTCTATGTTCTGGGTTTGCCCTTATAACCCTGCCTGACAGTTCCCTCGGCGCTTCGGCATCGAGCTCACCTGGGCTCCCTGCTCTAGCCTGCCTTGCCTTGCGCGGCCTTCGGGCCTTTCCTTTCCTTGCCTTGCGCGGCCTTCGGGCCTTTCCTTGCCTTGCCCTGCGTGGCCTTTGGGCCTTTCCTTGTCTTGCCTTGCTCGGCCTTCGGGCCTTCTTCCTTGCTTTTCATACCTGGCCTACAGGCCTTCTGACCTGCCTTGCCCCGCTTACGGTGTGTGGCCTACGGGCCTTCTGTGTATGTGTGGCCTACGGGCCTTCTGACCTGCCTTGCCCCGCTTACGGTGTGTGGCCTACGGGCCTTCTGTGTATGTGTGGCCTACGGGCCTTCTGACCTGCCTTGCTCTGCTTACGGTGTGTGGCCTACGGGCCTTCTGTGTGTGTGTGTGGCCTACGGGCCTTCTGACCTGCCTTGCCCCGCTTACGGTGTGTGGCCTACGGGCCTTCTGTGTATGTGTGGCCTACGGGCCTTCTGACCTGCCTTGCTCTGCTTATGGTGTGTGGCCTACGGGCCCCTCTGTGTGTGTGTGGCCTACGGGCCTTCTGACCTGCCTTGTCCTACTTACTGTGCCCTGACCCAGCCTGAACCTAGACACTGCTATCTGCCGCCTGCCCTGACCCAGCCTGGACCCAGACACTGCTATCTGCCGCCTGCCCTGACCCAGCCTGGACCCAGACACTGCTACTTGCCGCCTGCCCTGACCCAGCCTGGACCCAGACTCTGTTCTAGCCATTCTTGTCTCTCTCAACCTGGAGCCACCCTTCTGGGTGGTGTTCACGACTCCTAACCGGAGCCCAGTCGTAACACCGAGTTTTGAATCCTGAGTCTTGTATCCTGTTCCTGATCTTCGGAATACCTCATGCCTGCTTCTGTCCGCGATCTAGACTCAAGCCAGATCCTGCTCCGCTTCAGCATGGTCCGTGACCAGCCATGGGCGGCTGCATAGGATGCACTTTGGTGCAGGCTTCTCCTGAATATCTGCCATGCTTCCGGATCCAAGTCTTCATTTCTTCACTGGAGTCTGATTCGCTTCCGGTGTGGTCTGTGACCAGCCATGAGTGGCTGTGTAGGATGTGCTGCAGCGCAGTTCTCTGCCCGTACTAGTACCTGTATCCTGAGTCCTCATCTGACTATCCTGGGTCCTCATCTGAGCATCCTGTATCTTCATCTACGTCTGAGCATCCTGTATCTTCATCCACATCTGAGCATCCTGTATCCTTGTTCAAGTTCTAAGTCCTTTGTCTCATCCAAGTCTCCTCGTCTCGTCCAAGTCTCCAAGTACTCTTATCTTTTTCCAGTTCCTGTACCATTGCCTGTCCTCGATCTCTGTCCGTCCTGTCGCATCTTCCATTCCCAGGTGGCAGATCCGAAAGGGCTATCAAGTGGCCGGAGGGCTACCCCAGAGACCAGCATTGTGTTGCTGGGTCTCTCCCAGTGCGTTCAGGTTTGGCAGAGGTCAGGGCTCTTGGTCTTCAGCCTGTCCATCCATGCTTGGACACGTCTTGCCTGCCTCGGCGCTTCCACGGAGCTCCTCTACAGTCACACCATGGTCCAAGGGCACACCAATCTCCCCGGAATCGGGACAGCTCCCTAGCACTCCCTCAACACATTTGGGCAAGGCTGAAGCTACTGACAATTGTTATAAAAATAATTTTTGTCACTCAAATATCATTGATTTTCCAAACAAATGACAACCATCCATTGAACCAGATCCCATCCATTCCAAAATCCAATCAAGCAATAACTCTCAACCATCTTTCTTTGAATTTTAACATGCTAGAGAATCAGGGAAGTTTTACTTCCTCTTCATTATTAATTTTATTTATAAACTACTTTATTGCCCAAGGTGGTTAACAGCAATGCAGAACTACTAATCTGTACGTTAACTTTGAAAATTAGATTGGATTTCTTCCTATCATTGTTTATAGCTGATGATTACAATATCATAAATTTACAGACAGCTAATTGTAGTGGTCATTTAGCCCCCATCCCCCAAACAGATGTTTGTGTATGCTTGTTGGGATAACTAAATGGTCGTTAAAATTATCTGTCTATAAATTCATGATAACCAGCAGCAATAACAGAAAGGAGATAGGAATAAGCCACATATAATTTGCAAAGTTAAACTTACATACTGACAGATTGGAATCATTGAATATAGGGTATTTGAATAAAGAATGGGGGCAAATATATTTTTGTGAATTTTTATATTGTTGCTTTTAATATTTTTGATAACTCATAAATTATATTCAGATTGTAAAATCAGTAGTGTCATCTATGCAATACAGTGTCTGTGCCCCCTGGTGTATATTGGTTGTACTAGTTGCAGCTTCCACACTCGTTTAAGGAAGCATCATAGCCAGGCAGGTTCCCAAGGGTGCTTCTCTGGACTATACACTTCCCAGGAGATTAGGTATTCCTACCTTTTTTTTCGTCGTCAAATATCCAGTATTTCATTCACCTGGTAAACTTGGTTTTCTTCAGTGGATACATCTTGGGGTTTGGGCACCTTCCGGGATGGCCATGTGAGGACCTCAATACTTACAAGGAGGCCACTATGTTCCTCTCAAAGAGTCTCCTTAACCACATCATCAACAAAAGACATCAAAATATCTGACACCTGAAAGCAAGCTCTCTCTGGAATAGCCCCCCACTCTCTGGAAGGTTAGTGGGAGGATTTGAGCTGACCGGCTAAGTTAACCACCTATCTCTGTTATTCAAAATTAGCCAGATGACTTAGCCACCTAAATCTGGTCAGGCCAAAGAGCTGTCCTAAAGTTAGCTATCTATACGGGCCGATACAGTAAGGAGCGGTAGGAAGAGCTGCATTAGTGCCGGGCGCACCCGCGTTTGCTGCACGCACAGTCCGGCTCACCTACCGCTCGATACTGTATTTAAATTGCTTGCAAATGCAATCCGTGTCCAAGAAGCGTCCGTGAAGCGTTAGGCCCGCGCAATCCATTTTACTGTATAGAGCGCTATACAGCGCCTATACAGTAACCTGGGTGTGCTGGTACCTGTCATTTCAAATGACATTTGAAATGACAGGTACCAGGAAGTGGTCAGTTCTCCTACGCTCGGGATTGCCAGTCCTCTCTACCCTCCTCCCAAAGCAACAAAAAGCGAAAAAGGAGAAAAGCGAAACAACATGTGAAGTGTAACTTACTTTTCTTGCAGCCCTCCTCCGGAAACGCACCGCGGCTCCCCTGCCTCCCGGGGGCTGCCTCCTGCCTCCCGGGGGCAGCCGGCGGTGAAAGCGGCCCTGCCGGCGAAGATGGATGCCTGCACGGGCCCTCTGACAGGATCGCTCACCGGGAGAATCCTTTACTGAGCTGCGGCCACTTCTCCTGCGTGCATTCAGCCTGTGCGTGCAATTTGGCCGATTCAATGTTTGCCTTCGCCATCATGGCTCCACGCCCAGCAGATCTCACCAGGGCCAAAGCAACATCAAAGGAAGTATATTTCACTGAACAACATTCCCTGGGAATAAAATCATTGCCGGATGTGCCTTTTGGGTAAGACATTCAAAATAAGACAAAATTTTCCCGGGACCTTCTTAGGAACAACTGCCAATGGAGAGAGGTGCATCTTCCAGAAAGGAGGATTCCAAAAAGGCCCTGCAATCCTCCCCAAGTCCACTTCCCCTGCCAATTTGTCCCAAGCCACCTCCACCAATCGCAATGCCGATCTAGCGTTATGCACCCTCCCCCTATATCCAGGTCCTATATATGGAATCGGAAGGCCATCCCTGAAACCCAAATACAGACAATTTGCAGATATGCAATCTGGATAGCACTGCAACCACACCTCCAAGTGAGCAAGCACTATCGGGAAATCTGCTTTGCCTATGATGCTCTTACTGCTTGCCCCCTTTGTTGGGGACACTTCCCAGCTGTTGTGTGCACTTAAATGCCGGATGCACCCCATTGCACGTGGCGTATGCATGCCGAAACTTGC
Source organism: Rhinatrema bivittatum (assembly GCF_901001135.1). Taxonomy (NCBI): domain Eukaryota; kingdom Metazoa; phylum Chordata; class Amphibia; order Gymnophiona; family Rhinatrematidae; genus Rhinatrema; species Rhinatrema bivittatum. The sequence continues at coordinate 198,985,004 of NC_042616.1, read as the reverse complement.
AGTCTGGAAACAAACATGTTGCTTTGTTGAATCTCCAACATACATCCGAATTCCCTGCGACCCCTTTTGGCGCTGCAATGCCTTTAGTGACATTCCCTGCGCCACAAAAGGAACTACCTGCTCAGCTCCCAGTACTCCGACACTAGATCCTACCACTGATACCATCCCCATTCCCACACTCTTATTAGTCATCTGTGTAAGCCATAAGTTGATATCCTGAGTGCCTCATGACATGAACCGATTACCAGCCATCTTATCCTGAAATTTTTCATCATAGTTGAGCCATGCCCAACCTTCGTAATCCCTGAAAGCCCCAAGGATGATGTGCCTGCATGCCAATAATGCCCCATATGGCCCAGGCTGTTAATGCCCTACCACACTAGCCAACCTGAAAAACCCCCTCACCCAGTTTAGAATGTTCTTAGATACTTTTTGTCCTACCCCCTCTCACTCTTCTTCTTCTTCCCCTTCCCCTTCTTGTTCCCTTTTCCCCTCCCCCTTCTGCCATCTAACAATTGAAAGATATTAACATACTTCTTTTTCCTGATTCTTTTACTCAGTTTTTTAGGAACTCTCTCCCACAATTCCATCAATGATGCCAAGGCTGGATGCCCCATCTCCTGACTAGGTCCAAACCCCATGGACCCGTCTTTATTAGTTGCTGAACTGGTAGCCGATGATGATGATGTGGAGAAAGAACTTGACTCCGAATTCGAAGAGGTCGAAGAAACCCGCTTCCGTTTTGTACCCTTTTTCCTCTCCCTTCCTTCCTGCCCAATAACCTCATTACCTGCTGCCACTCCATGAGATCTGCACATGGCTGCACACGTTCCTCCCTCCTTGTGCGCCGCTGGCTGCAGCTCCCATCCTGAAGTCCGCACCGGCAACTGCTCTCGCCAAGCTTCCTGTCCAGACGTAGAAGGCTGCTCGTCTCCCACATCATCTGGTAAAACAAATGAACCAGCAGCAGGATAGGTCCTGTGATCACCCCCCTGTACCTCCCTGGTACCCCTGTCTCCTGATCTACCAGCTCCAAGGAAATCCTCAGGAAAACTCTTATCCCCTCCCCTTGTCCTCTCTACTCGTCCTGGAGATCTCTGCCCAAAATCCTCCTCACGGGCATTCTGTGGCCATTGCATCCATCCTCCAAATCCCCCAGAGACACCGCTCCTGCCCTGTATTGCCCCAGGACCATAACCACTCCCTCCCCCCCATTCCCTCCTGAAACCCGCGACCAGAGGCCCTGACCACACTCACCGCAGGTATGACTGTCTGAACCGAGCTGCACCTCACGATCCCATGCGGCCCTCGTGCCTGCTCTGTCCGCTCCTCTGCTTCGCCCCCTGGCGACTCGTGGTCCTCCCTGCTCTCCACGTTTCTTCACTGTCCGAGCTGTCTTCTGACTGCCGCTGACGCTCGCTATTCGCTGCACTGCACCGCTCCTGTGCCGTCTCGCTGCCGGAGCCTTGTTGCCGCCGCCATGGGAACAGGCCTCATCATTGCGAAACCCCTTTTGATCAGCCCCGGCTTCAAATCTGGCCGCACCCTGAGGTAAGTCAGGCCGGCTTCCACCACTGTCGAAGAAAGGAGGAGTCAACATAGTGAGGGCAAAAGTAGCGCCGGCCGTATTGCACGCGGGCCGTATTGCCAATATTCAAAATGGCGCCGGCGCTACTTTTGCCCTCACTATGTCGACATAGTGAGGGCAAAAGTAGCGCCGGCGCCATTTTGAATATTGGCAATACGGCCCGCGTGCAGGAGGTCGCTCCCGGACCCCTGCTGGACTTTTGGCAAGTCTTGTGGGGGTCAGGAGGCCCCCCCAAGCTGGCCAAAAGTCCCTGGGGGTCCAGCGGGGGTCCGGGAGCGATCTCCTGCACTCGTGACGTCGGGTGACAGGAACCAAAATGGCGCCGGCGCTACCTTTGCCCTGTCATATGGTAAGGGCAAAGGGCCACTGGCGCCATTTCTTTTAACGCAGCCATGGCCTGAGAGCGGGAGATCGTGCCGGGACCCCCCCACTGGACCTCAGGTAATTTAAAACATTTTGGGGGGCTTCGGGAGGGTGGGGAATTTATTTTAAAGGGTCGGGGTGTGATTTAGGGTGCCGGTTTTCCCGCCCTCCCCCTCCCCCGATTTACGATTTTTTGACGATAAATCGGGGGAATTGTTATTGTATCGCGGCTCTAACGATTTTTGACGATTTAAAATATATCTGACGATTGTTTTAAATTGTCAAAAAACGATTCACATCCCTATTATAAAGTATTATCCCTAATTTTCAGTATCATCAACAATATCAATCCATGCTTATTAGGAGTGACACTTCAACCCTACACATCAAAGAGAGACCTAAAATCACAAAACAAAGGACTCCTAATGGTACCCTCCACTTGGAACACACATTTAATGCAAATAAGAGACCGAATATTTTCAATAGCAGGCCCCAAGCTGTGGAACTCAGTTCCAGAGCCATTACATCAGATAACAGAAAGAAAGAATTTCAAGCGACATACATACATTTAACATAAAATGCCAATATGCTGATAATTGCAATGACAGTACCAGAGTCAATGCTAGATGAGCAAGCAAAATTTAATAAATGATATAAAGGATATTGCTAATAGAATTAGAATTTGTATTTACTGTTGTGTTGAACTAGAAAAGTATCAATATGAATTATATTATATAGTAGCTGCTTTGAGATCCTAGAATATGTGTAAATATGAACTAGAATATGTTCTTGCTGTGGTGTTGAATTAGAAGTTGAATGTGGACATAAAGTATATGATCGGAGACCATGAATATGAATGCTGTTACTGTAAACCATTGTGATTTTCTTATGGAACGACGGTATAAAAAACATCTAAATAAAAAAATAATAAATAAATAAATTATTCTAATTATACTGCTGTTACAAAACCAATCAACATAAAGAGAGTATTTTATATTGTGGTTGCTGGATGGCAGACTGTGTGAATACTATAGCATAGATATGCAACTGAGATTAGACAGTGTCTCATTTATATGGCAACTGTTAAAGATTATGCCATTATTCTCAGATGAAACTTTGCTTCTACAATTTTCTTTCATTTCTAATGGGAGGCTTTATTTTAAATAATTAGTAACAAGTACTGTCCATGTAAAGGTGTGTGTATTGCATATCATGAATACAAGCTAAAACTATTTAAGTGAAAGAATACTTAAGGCTTGATTTTCAAAAGCATTTATATGCTTAACACTTGGTTTTACATGTGTAAATGCATATTACCCATATAAGTAGGCTTTTGAGAATTGCTAGAATATATGCCACAGAATTGCCAATAGGTTGTATCCATGTTTGTGCACTTAACAGGGGGGGGGTAAGTAACTTTTAAAAATTGCTACAATACATTTACAATCAAACCTCCTTTGAAAATTCACCTGAAAGTCTAGCAAAACATCTATACGATGATATGATGCTCAAGCTACTTAATAAGGCTTTGGTTAGGTGTGTCCAAGTAATCTGTTTTGATTCACTGACAGTATTCCAGTGGTCTAAATCAGTTGTTTACTGCATTCCAGAAGATTTTCTTCAGAAACAAACAATAAATAAAAGTCTGCGCTATCCAAGAGACTGCTTAAATGATATTAAAATTTTTCTATGTGACTTCACGTCCAATTTTAGTTCTAGTACAAGGAACTCAACTATTAAAAATTCATTTCTTTCTTCTATCCTCCAAACTCAATAAAGTTGTTTTAGGAAGCAAAGTAGTTTTCCAAGCCTACTGAATTTTCTCATGCCAGCTGTCAAGGTTTTAGCATTAGCATACAAAAGGGGCGGAGTTAAGAGCACACACATTTAGATAAATCACAGCAGGATAATGTGTATTGTTGTGTGCACATATTAAACTATTAATGTTTTGTTTATAGTGCTACTAGCCGTTAAGCCCGTAACAATGGGCTACATTAAAAAAAAATTTTTTTGGTCCATTCCTTCCCTCTCATTCTCCCTGGCACCGCCCCCCTCAGGCGCTCCCTTCCACCTCAGGCGCAGGCGCCCGCCCCCTCCTCTCCCTGTTCAACCTCCACCTCCCCTCATGCTCCCTTCCCTCATTCTCCCTTCCTACCCTTCCCCTCCCTCTCATGCCATCCCTTCCACCTCCCCTCATTCTCCCTTCCCCTCATTCTCCCTTCCACCTCCCCCCACCTCCCATTCTCCCTTCCACCTCCCCCACCTCATTCTCCCTTCCACCTCATTCTCATTCTCCCTCCCCCTTCCACCTCCACCTCCGCCTCATTCTCCCTTTCCCCTTCCCCTCATTCTCCCTTCCCCTCATTCTCCCCCCCCATTCTCCCTTCCACCTCCCCTCCCCCCTTCTACCTCATTCTCCCTTCCACCTCTCCCTTCCACTTCCCCCTCCCCCATTCTCCCTCTCACCTCTCCCTTCCACTTCTCCCTCCCACATCTATTCTCTCTCCCACCTCTATTCTCCCTCCCACTCCTTCTCACCTCACTCTCTCCTCCCTCCCCCTCCCCTCCTCTCCCAGCTCATTCACAACCCCTTCGGATGGTGTGTGCGCGCCGCCGCCGCTACGGGTCCTGGTCCTCGCTGCCGCTACGGGTCCTGGTCCTCGCCGCTTCCGCTGCTACAGGTCCTGGTCCTCGCTGCCGCCGCCGCTACGGATCCTGGTTCTCGCCGCCACCGCTTTGGGTCCTGGTCCTCGCCACCGCCGCCAGCCTCTTCGGGTCCTGGTCCTCACCGCCACCGCCGCTATGGGTCCTGGTCCTCTCCACTGCTACGGGTCCCCACCGCTGCTGCCACTACGAGTCCTCCCAGCGCCATTTTTGTGAATAGGCAAACTCTGGCCGACGTGCTCACCCGCGCATGCGTGGTAGAGCTACTCTCTACTGCGCATTTGCGGCACGTCGGTCAGGGCTCCCTTATCTAGTAGATTGTCCAGTCTAATTGTTTGCCGCACATTATCCTGCTGTGAAGGTTTTAGCATTTACACCTTTCCCGTAGTCTGTATGTCTGAGTTTATGAAGGCCAGAGAGGTGAGTCACAGCCAATTAGGAAGATATTTTTAATTATCAGATTGGGAAAATAGCTGTAACCCCCATCATTGCTGTGTGCACAAGATAGCATGAGTCTTTAATCTATGTACCCGCAGTGGGAAACTCTGTCACTAAGGATACAGTAGACTGACTTATTAGTTCATGCACATTTATAAACTGAATTTTTATCTGGATTGAAACCCTCTCCCCCCACCAATTAAGTGTCACGATTTATGCCCTGATCTAGCCTTTTGGGATACTTACCCACCAGCAAAGGCCTCCAGTGAGCTTTGTTCCAAGCTATCGGAGCCATCTACTCAATGGCCACCTGACTCAGGCTGTGGTGCAGACTCCTTTGCACCAGGAGTCCTCAGCAAGCTTAGCATCCAGCCTTGCCAAGCTCCTTCTCAGTGCCTGCAACATATCCAAGCTCCAGCTCCATTTAACCCTACCTTGTCAGAACCTCCTTGTCTTCTCATGGATTTACCTTTGATTTCTTGACCTGGCCTCTGCTCTTTGCCTACCGGCCTTTTTGCTCTTTGCCTTGCATTATGGCCTAGAGGTCTTCTTGCTCTTTGTCTTTCCTTGTGGCCTATGGGCCTTCCTGCTCTTTGTCTTGCTTTGCGGCCTACAGGCCTTCTTGGTCCTTACCTTGCTTTGTGGTCTATGGGCCTTCTTGCTTATTTGCTCCTTATCTAGTGCTCTTCAGGGCTTCAGGCTTAGCTGCCTTTGGGTCTTTATGTTTTAGCATAAACAATTTTTATTGCGTAGTAAATGTAACAATACATTAACAGTCCGTCGGACAAAGGTACACTTCAGAGTCGGGTCTTTATGTTTCTTGTTCTGTGTTGCCTGTCTCTGTCTATTCTTGTCTAGTCCCATCTCTGTCTTGTCCAGTCTTGTGTCTGCCCCATTCAGTTCCAATCCTGTCTCTGGCCAGTCCTGTCCTGTCTATGTCTATCCTGTCATTAGTCCTTACTTATCCCAATACCCAGTCCTCTGTCTCCAGTTTGTCTCTCTACACATAGACTTGCCTGCTCCAGCCAGTCCACAGCATTACCTAAACCAGATTCATCATTATGTACTGCCACAGCAGCAAATTCCTACTGGTCCACAGACCCCAAGGGCTTAACCTGCGGGGGAGGGGACTGGCTAGGCAGAAGACCGACCCATGTCCTGCCCTTCCATCCTGTACTGCTCCTTGGGTGGTGTACCCTGGGTCCCCTTGCAACAATAAGAAAGTTATATGCAGTATATCTACGAAGATTATAAGTTCAATGAATAAACAAGCATGGATTAATTAGGCCTAATTAATCATAATAGGTTTAATTCACTCAAATGCAAAACATAAAAAGTTCTATCAGAAAATTCATTGACTACAACAAAAAATTAGGGTTGTGTAGGCAAAATATGGGGGTCATTTTCTATCCATATCGCATGCAAAAAGGGACTTTTCACGTGAGATACCTTGATAGGGGCGGAGTCGGGACCGGAAGAGGAGGAGTCGGGGCGGCATCGAGGCGGACACAGCGGTAACTTCGCTGGCGGCGATAAGGTAAGACCCGTTATCACCGCCAGTAGCACGCCCAATAGCACCACCTTTCACGGTGGTGCTATTGGGTGCGAAAGCTGGCAGTGATAACACCGCGGTGGTGCGATCGCTGCTGGCTTTCGCAGGCTCGCCCCCTGCTTCGCCCCCCCCCCCCCACCTCCCGTTACCGTGGGATTTACAAAGCTGTGCGACATTAGAAAATCCAGGCCTATGTTTGGTTTGGTTTGTGTAATTAATTTTGACACTAGTTTTTGGCTAAATTTTGTTTTCAGGAGGTTTTTTTTTAAATTATTATTATTTTTCATTTCAGAAAATAGCACGTTATTTGCCAAAAATGAAAAATCTGAAACATTTCAGGTTCTTCACAGGCATTTTTGATTCATTTTAGAATTAAAGAAATAAAATTAAAATGTGTTTATTTGCTTCAGGGTTAACATTCATTTTAAACAAATGCACAAACTTAATAAAAATAATCACATCCCATTTTAGAAATATGTCTGATGCAAAGACCCTGAGAAAAGCAAATAAACTTATTTTGCCTGGATTTATAGGCTAACCCTCACTCACAACTGCATAACAGATTAGCAGCATTTTTACAATATGTATGGCCCTCTTTATCCCTTTCTAAATATGAACAATTGCTCTTCTGACAGCACCAACATCTGAAATTAAGAGAAAGAGGTCCAAAGGGCATGCTCTCATCTTAAAGCCAGCTTGATACTGAAGGTAAAGACAAAAATCTTTGTTTACTTACAATCACCACACACTCTGCAGTTAAAAATTACATTTACATGACTTAATTCCATAGGATACAATGGAGAAAAACAAAGGAAAAAAAGAAAAATTTACCTTTATGCAAAAAAAAAAAAAAAAGAAAAGAAAGATTCTTATTCCCTTTGCATGCTTTCCTTACCCTTATTGCCTCCTTAATAGCATTACACATAAAGGAAGAACAATCTCATCAAAAATACATCTGCTGTTTAGTGCTCTGAAGCATACTCCATCCCTGACTATGCAGATTAGCCTGCAACAGCCAAGAGTTGTATGGTAAAGGAATTGACTGGGTGTCCTGGTGCTGTCTAGTACTATGAGTTACCATTGTACATGTATAATCCATAATAATGTAGGCATGTATTATACCGTATCTTGTGACATCCCTGTTGGGCAATGGATATGTGCAATAGATTTCAGTTGATGATATCTTTAAATGAAAAAAAAAGAAGATATGGATGCATATAGATAGAATGTATCGTGCATGTCTTCAGTTGATATTTTTAAATTTAAAAAAAGGATATGGATGCAAATAGATAGAAATGTATTGTGCAAGTCTGAGAGTGTGAGGAATGATAGAAATATGTGTGAGAAATATGTAGTTGTGAAAGAAAGACAAGGAGGTTTAGCTGAGGATAACAAAGATTGCAGGCATAGCTGAGATTATAAACAATAAGGTAGATTTTTAAAAGATTAATTGTGAGAGCAAAGCTTGTTTTTTAATCTTTTGGATAACACCACAAGACCCTTCTCTTATTTTTCATTATAACATAACTACCACAATCAAATTCCATTCCATTTCTGGCATTTGTTCAAACATACTGTAAATAGTTCCAAGGGATGGACCCAAAAAACAAATCGGAAACCGATCCAGTTGGCTGTATTAGAGTGAAAACAATAGGAATCGGATGATCACATGAAGCCCTTTATTATGTGCCCGACTCTGGCCGAGTTTCGCTCTGCGGAACGTATCCAACATCAGTCTGCAGCAGACTGATGTTGGATACGTTCCGCAGGAACTAATATTTATCATTACGCGAATTTGTGACAGAGTTAAATGTGACTACAGCCCAGCAGGCATTTTTTCGAATCCTGCCATTTGAATTGCCCCTGAGGCAGCTCTACGAGCGAAACTCGGCCAGAGTCGGGCACATAATAAAGGGCTTCATGTGATCATCCGATTCCTATTGTTTTCACTCTAATAGTTCCAAGGGTTCAGTGAAATATTTATTTATTTAGATATTTTAAATACCATCGTTCCATGTCAAGATCACAACGGTTTACAATAATGACATTCATAGGTAAAATCAGCAAATAATGACAGATTACATAGGAAGTATTCATTATCAGGCATTATCATCTATTAATTGAATTGTTCTAATACATATTAAATAAAGATCAAGGGGTACATTTTGTAAAAAAGCGTGAGCGCGTACTTTTGTTCGCACACCAGGTGCAAAGAAAAGTACGCCGGATTTTATAAGATACGCGCGTAGCTGCGCGTATCTTATAAAATCCGGGGTCGGCGTGCGCAAGGGCGTGCACATTTGTGCACCTTGCGCGTGCCGAGCCCTGTGTGCGCTGCCCGTTGCCTCCGAGGACGCTCTGAAATCGGAGCGGCCTCGGAGGGAACTTTCCTTCCACCTCCCCCCACCTTCCAATCCCTTCCCCTACCTAACTCACCCCCCCCCCCAGCCCTATCTATACCCCCCTACCTTTATTCCCAAAGTTATGCCTGCTCGAGGCAGGCGTAATTCACGTGCGCGGGTCGGCTGATGGCGCGCCAGGTTCTGGTCCGGGGGCTGGTCTGGAGGCCATGGCCACGCCCCCGGAATGCTCCCAGTTCGGAACCACGCCCGCGGCCACGCCCCGGACGCCCCGGGCGATGTGCCGCCGTGACATGCCGCGACACGCCCCCGACACGCCCCCCCCCAGGAAAGCCCCGGTACTTACACGCGTCCTGGGGCTTGCGTGCGCCGCCAAGCCTATGCAAAATAGGCTCGGCGCGTGCAGGGTGGTTTGGGGTAGGTTTTCGGGGGTTACGTGCATAACCTATGCGCGTAACCCCTTGGAAATCTACCCCCAAGTGCGTAAGTTGTGGCTTACAAAAATAAAACAAAATAAATTTCGCATATTATTCAGTATTGAGATTCTTACAAACTATCTTTAATTTATTTGTCATACATCAATTAGTATCTCTTGTCCTTTTTATTGAAGATCTCTACATTCTGATGTTTTAAGTTAGGTTGTATGTGATTTGAATAGCCATGTTTTTAGCTCACATTTAAATCCCTTTTTATCTGGTATCAAATGTAGCATTTCAGGTAAAGAGTTCCAATGTTTTGGGCCCGCTATGGAAAATATACAATCTCTTACATGGTCAGATGTGCGCTTTGTATTGTGGGAACAGTCAGTAGTCCTTTATTTTAGGATCTTAGTGTTCTATGTGGTGTGTATGGTTGTAATATCATACCTATCATTCCAGTGTTATTAGAGTGAATTATTTTGAATATTAGCATTAATACTTTAAAATAGATTTGGGATTATATCGGCAGCCAGTGTAGAGAAATTAACGAGGGTGCAATGTGATTGAATTTCCTGGATCCTAGCAAAAGCCTTGCTGAGGTATTTTGTAGTATTTGTAGTGGTTTTAAGTAGGGGTGTGCATTCGGATTGACCGCATTAGTAAAACGCAACTCATATTTTTTTTTTACTTAAAAAATTGATTCGACATAAACGATCGGATTTCCCACATATCGAACATAGATATGTTCGATATGTGGGAAATCGCGATTGTTGAGCCAAAATAAAAATATAAACCCCCTCACCCTCCTTAATCCCCCCCCTGACTTACCACAACTCCCTGGTGATGGAGCGAGGAGTGATAACGCCATTTCTGCAATCCTTGGCGAGAAGCATGTGACGTCGGCGGCACGTCGAGTGACGCCGGCGTCACGTGATTCCCGGCTCGTTCGCGCCGGACGGCTCGTTCGGCCCAAAAAGAACTTTTGGCCAGCTTGGGGGGTCAGGAGGCCCCCCCAAGCTGGCCAAAAGTTCTTTTTGGGCCGAACGAGCCGTCCGGCGCGAACGAGCCGGGAATCACGTGACGCCGACGTCACGTGATTCCCGGCAAGTTGGTCAGGAGGCCCCCCCAAGCTGGCCAAAAGTTCTTTTTGGGTCGAACGAGCCGTCCGGCGCGAACGAGCCGGGAATCACGTGACGCCGCGTCACTCGACGTGCCACCGACGTCACATGCTTCTCGCCAAGGATTGCAGAAATGACGTCCTCACTCCTCGCTCGATCACCAGGGAGTTGTGGTAAGTCTGGGGGGGGGATTAAGGAGGGTGAGGGGGTTTAAATTTTTTTTTTGCACATATGTACATATACCCAACTCATTGGATTTTTTTTATGTCCATATTGGCCGCAAGTGGGACCCCCTTTCGGACATAAAAAATATGAACATAAAATTTTGCTCTGCACATCCCTAGTTTTAAGAGGCATGTGGGAAGACCGAGAAATAAGGAGTTACAGTAGTCTAGGTTAGAGAAAATTACAGTTTGCAATACAGTTCTGAAGTCTTCAAAAGTTAATAGAGGTTTCAACCGATGGTATATATGCAGCTTGGCATAACTTGTATTAATTAATTTGTTGATGTGCATTTTCATAGTAAGGTTCTCATCTAGCTGGATACCTAAATCCTGTACTTGATTTGAGGGAGTAATTTGGAAATTATCTAGGATTTATAGCCAGTGGTTTAGCTACCAAAAAGTTTCTTCTTAACCAGATAATTTCTGTCTTTTTAGGTTTAATGTTAATTTAAGTTGCAATAGTTCCTGCTGTATCGCTTTCATATATGTTGAAAGTGTCGATACTGTATGTTTTACAGATTTGGAGAATGGATTGTAAAATGGTATGTCATCAGCATAAAGGAAGAATGCAATTCCTAGATCTGCTAGTAGTTTGCACAGTGGGATCATATAAATATTGAATAGTATTGCCAAGAGTGCTGAGCTTTAAGGGACATCTGTATTGATATAGAAAGTATCAGATATATGATTGCCTAATTTGACTTGGAATGTTCTATTAGATAAGAAGGAAGAGAACTATTTGAGAACACTGACTTCAAGTCCAACATTGTTCAACTGCTGGCACAACAGGGTATGGTCAACAGTGTCAAAGGCATCTTTTAAGTCGATTAGCACGAGAAGATAAGATTCATCAGCATCAAACCCTCATAACACAGAGTCCATTAATGAGAGGAGTATTGTCTCAGTTGAACTTTGTTCCTAAATCCGAATGGATTTTGGGAAGAGAATATCTTGGTCATTCAAGTGATTTACAAGTTGGGAAAATACTGCTTTTTCAAGTATTTTAGATAGAAAAGACAAATTAGATATTAGTCGATAGTTGTCCTAATCTCAATTCTTCCAGCTTTATTTTTAGGGATCAGCTTTATCACAGCTTGTTTTAACCTATATAGTACAATTCCTTCTGACAGAGAGAGATTTATTAAGGATGTGATTGTTGAAGCAAAAAACACCATTTACTTGTAAGGAATTGGCTGATATTGGATCATGTAGATGGGTAGCAGGTTTAATTTTAGCAATGATTTGACTGATTTCAAGATTAGATATTCTGTCAAATGTGGACCACTTACCCAGGTCATGTGAATTATCAGGTGCTTTTGTGGGAGAACAGATAGGGAATTACTTTTCTAACCCATTGATTTTATCTAAAAAGGATGTGGCATATTCATTACAAGTGGTCTTTGAGAAGTAACAGTTTCTTGAGATGGATCTTTAATTACATTTTTAACAACATCAAAGAGCAGTTTAGAATTAAATATTACCCCGTGAATCTGTTTTGCATAGTAATCCTTTTTTGCTTTATTGGTTAGTGTGCGGTATTTAGTTAGGAGAGATTTATATTTTCCAAGGGATTCAGATGATGGACATTTCTGCCATTGTTTCTCTACTTTTCTAAGGTTCTGTTTAGTGCATCTTAAATCATCATTCTACCGGGGCTTCTTATGTTTAGAGGTATTCCTTTCTTTGTTAATAGTTTTTATCTGGATAGGAATAAGGTTTTCAGCTATGTCATTTACAATCTAATCTCAGGAATCAAATGCTGAGGAGTCATTGGTTTGGTGTAGTTCAAGGAGTCTCTTTTCTATTGCTTCTGTAAGTACCTCCATGTCTATTCTTTTCTATTGCTTCTGTAAGTACCTCCATGTCTATCCTAATAGTACCCTTGGAACTATTTACAGTATGTTTGAACAAAAGTACGATTATTATCTGTTCTTTTATGGGTGAGGTTGAGGAAGGCTATTTCTGTCTTTATTAATTGGTGATCAGACCAGGGTAGAATGGTGTGAGAAGTATTGATTAGATTGTTACCAGTAGGGATGTGAATCGTTTTTTGACAATTTAAAAAAATCGTCAGATATATTTTAAATCATCAAAAATCATTAAGAGTCGCGATACAATAGAAATTCCCCCGATTTATTGTGAAAAATCGTAAATCGGGGGAGGGGGGAGGGCAGGGAAAACCAGCACACCAAAACAACCCCTAAACCCACCCCGACCCTATAAAATGAATCCCTTACCTTCCCCCACCCCCCCCCCCCGAGTACCTGGTGGTCCAGGGGGGCGCGGGGACTGATCTCCCGCTCTCGGTCCATTGGCGCCATTTTGGCAGCCCCTCAAAAATGGCGCCGATGGCCCGATAAAAAAAAACCCCACCCGACCCTTTAAAAATGACTCCTTAGCTTCCCCCACCCTCCCGAACCCCCCAAAACATTTTAAAATTACCTGGTGGTCTAGTGGTGGTCCCGGGAGCGATCTCCCGTTCTCAGGCCATGGCTGCCACTCATAAAGATGGCACCGATGGCCCTTTGACCTTACCATATGACAGGGTATCTGTGCCATTGGCCGGCCCCTGTCACATGGTAGGAGCACTGGCTGGCCGCCGCCATCTTTAAAGATGGCCACCGCCGTATTTAAAGATGGCCGCCGCCGTCGTAAAGATGGCGCCGGCCATCCAGTGCTCCTACCATGTGACAGGAGCCGGCCAATGGCACGGATACCCTGTCACATGGTAAGGGCAAAGAGCCATCGGTGCCATCTTTATGAGTGGCAGCCGATGGCCCGAGAGTGGGAGATCGGTCCCCGTGCCCCCACTGGACCATCAGGTAATTGTAAAAAGTTTTGGGGGGGGTTCAGGAGGGTGGGGGAAGGTAAGGGGTTAATTTTAAAGGGTCGGGCCTCACAAAAAAAATAAATAACGATGTGAATCGGAACCAATTCCGATTCACATCACCCCCGATCAGATTTTTTCCCCCCTCTAGCTGAACCCGATCATTAAGACGATCGGGCACACGATTCATATCCCTAGTTACCAGTATTGGCAAATATTAGGTCTAGATTATGTCCTACTTCATGAGTAGGTTTGGAAACAAATTGGGACCATGCCAAAGCTTTCATTGTCTCTAGAAATGTTTCACAGGCAGTGGTTCTTGGTGCTTTTTCTACATGGAGGTTAAAGTCTCCTACAATTAAAGTAGATTCTGGTGATGGGAACACCTTAGCGAATAATTCAATCAGTGGTGAGCAATCTTTTTGTAGTGTACCTGGAGGACAATAGACCAGACCTATGTTTAGATTTTAGAATTGCTACTTCATAGTGAAGGTTGATATCTACTTTGTAAGGTACTAACTTAAGTTCTTTTTTACTAATTATTAATTAACCCCCACCTTTATGTTTAGATCTAAGAAAATGAAATACCTCATAATTAGGGTGGGAAATTTGGTTTACGAGAACATTATCTTTGTCATTCAGTCAGGTTTCAGAGATGCAAAAAATCGTGGGATGTACATCCTCTAACACGTCATTAATTAAAGGGATTTTTTTTTACCTAGACTGGATAATTAATAGTAGCAGAGTAAACATTAGGCAGGAATTGATAGTGTAAGAGTTAGTACTTATCGTTGGGAAGACCAGGTTTGTGATCCATTTTCGTTTCTTACTTTGTGCACTCCTTAGATCTCCATACTGCCCCCATTGTACCATAGAATCAGTGATGTACATCTGATCCATGTTTGTAGCAATTATTTCCAGGGTGCAATGGAATTAGGCACTTCGGGTCTGCAAGAAGGGGCGCACAAAGGTCGCACCCCTTTGTGTGCACGTCCCACGGCGCAAGCGCCTTTGGCATCGCTGCCATGTCCAGATGGTGCAGTGGGTGGGCAGTGGGCAGGCTGTGGGTGGGCCAGTCACTCTGGCACGGCAACTTTCTCCTCACCTCCTCATTCCAGGGGGGCACCCTCAGTGCATCCCTAGCGCTACTCCTGTTGCCGGTGGATGGGCATCCCAATTGGGCCAGGCAGACCTTGCTCTCCACTGCCATCGGCGTTGCTGCCACATCTAGATGATGTCAGTGGGCGGGCTGAGGGTGGGCCAGTCACCTCGGCACCGACAACTCTCTCTTCACCTCTTCGTTCTGGAAGGTGTGTCCCTAGCACTACCCCTGGTGCCAATCGGGCCAGGCAGGCCTTGCTCCCTGCTGCCCTCGGTGGCGCCGCTGTGTCTAGAAGGAATCGGTGTAATGAAACAGTTTAAATAATTTCAGAAATTGCAGCTGCATACTAATTGCTATAGTATAGCTATTACTTGTCATGCTCTTTTGAAATAAAGCATAATACTAACTGGTCACAGCTTCTTTTTTATTTTATTAAATTTTCTCTTGCCTGAATGGTAGAGTGATGATTCCTATGTCACATATTGTGATAAAATTGAGTGATCCACATTATTTACAACTCATTTGACAATATTGTATAGTTTCTGGCAGCTCTTCAAAGTTAATGACCATTACAAAAAAAAAAAAAAAAGAGAGAATGCTTTCCATGAGCACCTGCCTTGTGCTGACAGAAATTGTTTTTGTTTTTAACCTAGGTATTGATGATCGTGGTTGTATGACATGATTGACCCTGGCTGTCAAAAGTTAAGGAGGTGTTTACTTTAGATATTTGAACCAGGGCAAGCTGGAAACAATGCAGAAGGCAGAAGTAGTAACCTCTTAAATGTTAGCAAGTTAACTGCATATTCTGCATGTTCTTTAATATACCCGATTTTACACAGACATGACTCATTGGTAGAAGCATCATATTACCAGGCAGGCTACAGGCTCTTAAAAACTCACAAAATACATGATTGCCAAGTTAAACAGTTTGTTTTGCTGAGATTCTGGGCAGAAAAATGGTTTTCAAGTTAGATTTTAACTTATTGCTAAAGTACAAGTAGACACTTTACACGTATTATTGTTCTAGTTTGCAAATAAAAAGACGCAAAAACAGATATAAACATAAGAACATAAGCTATGCCAGTCTGGGGCAGATCAAAGGTCCATCAAGCCCAGTATCCTGTGTCCAACAGTGGCCAAGCCAGGTCACAAGTTCCTGGCAAGTTCCCAATCATTAGATAGATCACAAGCTACTAATCCTTATTGATTATTGATTAATACCATTTTATGGATTTCTGCTCTAGGAAATCATCCAAACCTTTTTTAAACCCAGCTACACTAATTGCCCTAACCACATCCTCTGGCAATGAATTCCAGAGCTTACTTCTGCATTGAGTGAAAACTAATTTTCTTCGGGTTCTCTCTCATCTTGCATTGCGGTGGGGAAGCAATGCCCCTTCCCCAAACTCTGCCCATGACCCTGAGCAAAAGCAGGGATAACTCAAAACTTCTGCCAGAGCCAACGTCTGAAACTGTGAAAGCAAATCATTTTTTGGCACATCGCTATGAAGTGGCACTTGCCACTTCATAGCGATGCCATGCACTAGAAGCTCCCTCCTGATCATTGTATAGCTGGGCTATACAATGAAACTGCAGGATTTTAACAGCTCAAGCCTCCTCTTTCCGCTCCAGCCATTTAGTGACAAACCCTATCTTTTTTTTTCAACTGACCAAAGTCCTTATAATATTAGTCACTTTTCTAGCTCCAAGTAACAGTAAATTAATAAGGATGAAGATGTTTCACTAGGAGCTGTCTCCACACAGTAAAGGGAAGGGAACAGCACAGTGATGTCAGCAGCATTCAGTGTTGCCAACTCCTATATGAAGAAAGTCACCAGATCCACTGTGAAAAGTCTCCAGATTGGGTAAAAGGTAGCTAAATCCATGTTGTTGTTATGCAGTAGGGATGTGAATCGTGCTTCTGATGATTGAAAATATCGTATGAAAAACGGCACACCAAAACAATCCCTAAACCCACCACTACCCTTTAAAACTGATCCCTTACCTTCCCCCACCCTCCCAAACCCCCCAAAACTTTTTACAAGTACCTGGTGGTCCAGTGGGAGTCCCGGGAGCGATATCCCGTTCTCGGGCCGTCAGCTGCCACTAATCAAAATGGCGCCGATGGCCCTTTGCCCTTACCATGTGACAGGGTATCCGTGCCATTGGCCGGCCCCTGTCACATGGTAGGAGTAATGGATGGCCGGCGCCATCTTTAAAAATTGCTCCCGAGACTTCCACTGGACCACCAGGTACTTGTAAAAGGTTTGGGGGGGGGGGTTCGGGAGGGTGGGGGAAGCTAAGGGATCCATTTTAAAGGGTCGGGGTGGGTTTTTTGTTTATCGGCTCGGGCGCAGCTGATAAACAAAACCGCGATTGGGCCGCATGAAAAAAAAATTAACGATGTGAATCGGAACCGATTCTGGTTCCGATTCACATCTCTATTATGCAGTGGCATCAGCATAGCTGGTGAGCTTAAGACTGGTGGGGGGAAAGGGAGTGGATCTCAAACACATTGGGGTGGATTTTCAAAGGCCCGCGCGCGCCGGCGCGCCTATTTTGCATAGGCCGCCGGCGCGCGTAAAGCCCCGGGACACTCGTAAGTCCCGGGGCTTTTGTAAGGGGGCGTGTCGGGGGCAGGGCCTACTGACGCGGCGTTTCGGGGGCGGGCCGTGGCGTTTCGGGGGCGGGCTGTGGCGTTTCGGGGGCGGGCCCGGGGGCGTGGTCGAGGCCTTCGGACCAGCCCCCGGGATCGGAGGACGGAGCGGGGCTACCGGCCGACGCGCGCAAAGTTACGCCTGCTTCCAGCAGGCGTAACTTTGCCGACAAAGGTAAAGGGGGGGGGGGGGTTAGATAGGGCCGGTGGGATGGGTTAGGTAGGGGAAGGGAGGGGAAGGTGCGGGGAGGGCGAAGGAAAGTTCCCTCCAAGGCCGCTCCGAAATCGGAGCGGCCTTGGAGGGAACGGAGGCAGGCTGCGCGGCTCGGCGCGCACAGGCTGCCGATTTTGCACAGCCTTGCGCGCGCCGACCCCAGATTTTATAAGATACGCGCGGCTACGCGCGTATCTTATAAAATCAGGCGTACTTTTGTTCGCGCCTACTGCGCGAACAAAAGTACTCGCTCGCGCAACTTTTTAAAATCTGCCCCATTCTCTTGTTCTCTGAGAAACTGACACACATACTCGCATTATCTCAGTCACACACATGCTCAGACACTGACACGCTCTCTCAGATACACAGATAAACATGCTTAGATACGCTGATACAAACTTTCTCTGTTTCTAACCCACGCGCACACTTCTGCTGCTGTTCCTGTGCCCACTTAGCGATTATTCCCTTCCCCTGGACTGACTAACCAAGGGCACTATAGCATCACGCCAGCCATTACCCGCCCGCAGAAGCCGCCTTTACACTTCCTCCTCCCTCCTCAGGACACTCACTGTGCCCATGGCCCACTGCACTGCCCTTCTCTGAGATCAGCCGGGCCAGCTCACACAGAGACCTGACCAGCAAGGCAGAGAACTTCCCTCCTGAGCCAGCAGCACAGCAAAACATTACTGGGGAGAAAACATTTCCCTCTCCATGCCTTCTGCTCTTCTGCTGTCTGTCTGTCACAGGGTGATAATAAAGTTGCTGCAGCTCCTGCTTTTTTTTTTTTTTGCTGACCGAGATTTGTTCTTTCTCCTGGTGGCAGACAGCGTGGCCATGACATCATCAAATTCCCCAGCGGTGGGAGTGTGGATAGGGGAGAGATTGAATTAGCAGGGCCTGTTCTGAAGAGTGAGGGGCTGGAGAGAGGGCAGGACCAGCCAGCATGGCACTCTAGCCAGAGGAGGTCTCACTCTCTTGTACTTTCCTGGCAGAGAAGGTCTCATTCTCCTGTATATCCCTGAGGCACTCTAGCCAGAGGAGGTCTCACTCTCTTGTACTTTCCTGGCAGAGAAGGTCTCATTCTCCTGTATATCCCTGGGGCACTCTAGCCAGAGGAAGTCTCACTCTCTTATACTTTCCTGGCAGAGAAG